>NC_084525.1:9104919-9442419 GCF_024500275.1 Phycodurus eques
TTTCAGAATTGTATTGTTTTCTTGACACTTATTCATTTATTTTTACGATTCTCAGTATTCTTAATGTACCAAAGCATTTTAGGTTTGTGAGTTTTAAAATGTAACTTCCACGTCAACCTTCCTTGTCTCAGTTGGGTTTGTTGGGTTCCTGCATTGCCTTGGGCTCCACTATCGTTGTTGTTGTTGTATTTACATGATTATACCGTTGGTATTTTGTTTTTTTTATGTCTGTTTCTACTTGGCCAGTCAATGCACGTTGTAAAGGTGTTTTTAAAGATGCTATATGAAAAGTTATCATTCATAATTTTCCGTTTAATTTTTTATGTCAGGATTTGCATGTTCTCGATCGCTGTATGGGAAGCCACCTGTTTACAGTTTGCTTTTGTTGTTTCATTGTCTTGCTGTCACTTTAGTCACTGCAATAGACTTGTTGTAAAGGTCAAAGAGAAATGATTACAGGTTTTTAGCATACTTTGAAAATAGTATAGTAATAGTGTTGCATTACTATGAACCATTTGTACTCTGACGCTATAGATCTCTGTCAAGGAGGTCAAAGTCAGCTTGGGGGATGGACGAGCAGAAATCAAACTGCGACGAAAGCGACTCTGAGCCAACAGGTAATCACTGAATGTCTTCTGCATCCAAACATCTTAGCATGTATGTGTTGAGTAAGTAAGAATTATTTAGAATCACAGTTATAATATCGTGCTATCAGAACTATTGAAACTACCCCGTGCTTTGTATGTTTTAAAATAAATTGTTAACCATGCTTGTAATGTCTTTTTTTCAGCTGACGATAACGCTCCTGCAAAACAACTTGTCTCCTCTGAAGGAGAGTCCCAAGCTCTTCCTGCTGCTGAGGGTGTGTCTGATCCCACTGCCACCTCTTCAAGTGCACCTATGTATGTACCTTTTTCACTTTTCCCATCAGAGCTCCTCACTGTTGACAGCATTAACTCATTCACTCCCAGCTGTTTCCAAAGCAGAGTTCCCCATATTACCAGGCAATACAGATAATCTTGATTGATCTTTCAAGACCCCAAAAATGTCTTCTGTGACAATATAAGGCCCCATGCTAACAAACGAAAGATCAGACTTCTTTTACTTTGTAGCGTATTCCGTTTATTAGTAATCAGCAGTAGAACATAGGTTGTTTCACCAAAAAACACTGGTTTCTGACCAAAAAGCTGCGAAAATTAGCTTTTTGTAAAAAGTAATGTCAAGTAAAACCGTGACTTTGATGGTATTATTTTTTGCTTTTGTGACCTGCCAAACTAGAAAACAATGAAAACAAAAAAATATTTACCAGTATATACAACTACAAAATACGCAGTGAACGATGCTGACTCACATACTGCACGGGAGGAGTTGAACGTCAGTGGATTTTGTTTTACTTGGTGTTCCTCATTCGCTCCATGAACTACGTCATCTTTTCTCATGATTGTAACGCACACGTTGTATTACCTACTGTGACACCTATATACTATTTATAATGTGTGTGTGTGTCTATATATATATACATATATCATACAATCAGTCGCCTTTCGGCAAAATTCGCAGTTTGGACCTCAAAATAGGCCATGTACATGAATCGTATAGATTCACTGAGTTTTTGCTGGTTGGGTGGGGGGGTTACGGTCGCTGCCGCCGCTGACGTCATAAGCTGTTTCGTACTCCTTGAACGCAGCTAGATCGATTCCACACAGTATCCATCCGCACACAGACGTAATTGTGAATATTACTCCACGGCGGACTAATATGCGAGCGCATTGGTCTGAGGTTCCGCCTGTGGGCTCGAGACCTGCTTTCGATAAGTCACAGGAGTTGACGAAACCAGAAAAAACACTTCCACTGCTGTTGTTAAGAAGTAACGGTACTTTTACTACGTTAAAATGATCTAAATGTCGCTCGCTACTTTTATTTATCAATTATTGCTTATTTATTATTATTTATTTATACTATTTCGTGCGCGAGACTTGGACTTCCGCATTGGGCGCTGTTTGCGTAAATCGTTTTAGTCTAGTTCACCAATCAAATGAGACAAGAAAGTCACATGACCTCACACGTCTTCCATTGGGCTCCCTGTACATAGGTATTATCACTTGATAAGCCAACCCCGCTGATTGTCGTGCCTACATGGCGGCCCTATTGGGAAGGTCATCGTTACCATGAAGGCAACGGCGCGCTACTCATGTTTACATTTAGACAAACAAAAAAAACAGCTTTCATATATTGTAGTATTTGTCTGGCCCTGTCTCCCCAAACGTGATAATTTCAGCTCACTTACAACTTGAGAAAACACCGTGCAGTACATTGCAGATGTTTTTTATTTTTTTTTATTTTTAGTTTTGTCTGTGCATACACACACACAGCAACATCAGAATTTGCCTATTCACATTTTGTAATTGTTTTTATTGATGGTAATGCTGTGGTTAAACATATCAGAAGTTACTCACTATTTACTCAGTACTTGATTAATTATTTTAGTGTGTACTTTTTACTTTACTCGTGTAATTTTTTTGGAGGGCTACTTTTTACTTGAGTCACATAATTGCAAGTAACAGTCAGTACCCTTACTTTAGTACAATGTTTGGCAACTACAACCATCTCTGGAGCAGCCATCCTCTTTTGCTACTCTTACTTTTAAGCAACATTTTTGCTCATGAGATCAGCCAGTGTGGTATTTGTTGCACTGGTATCTTGTATTTTCACGTTGAGGTGCTGCGAGTCGTGGCCCTGGTTGTGGTCCCAGCAGAACCGCAAAGCACACGTAACATCGGCGACAAGAGGTGATCCGCTAGTACATCTTCTATTAATTGGGAAATGCTCCTACAATTATCTAATTAGTTTACTGATGTTAATGTTAAATGTATTAAGCGACGGAGCGACACATACACAACACAGAATGAACTAATGAACTTCAAATTCAGTAATGGCCAATAAAAACAGAAAAATATTGTTCTTAATATTTTCCTGGAGGATGCATTTGGGATTAGCCTTTGAAGTTGGTAATAGTGAAGAATGAAGTGAAACAGACAACAATTTTAGTCAATTCTTTTCCAGAATGAGAGTGCTTAAAGAGGTGGATGCTATTCATGTGGCACAGCTTCAAGTCGGCAACAGGTGCAGGTGGAGATGGGCCTGGCTCAAGTTGGAGGCAAAAACAAAAAAAGCAAAGAAATGAGGCAAATTTAATTTAAACTTTAACTTAAATGTGTACATAAACCGGTACTTGAGCGGTGTAAATAAATGTTTTTCTACGTGAAGATTTTTATTTTGCCTTATTGTACTCTTCAGAGTCTTCCAGATAGCTTAATTTATTCTCTGCGGTGGCCCGGGGATCCCCCCCAGACCCCCCCTTACAATGTTTTTTTTTTTTTTTGGTCATCTTTTTCATACCTTTGGTGTTTTCATGTCTTATATACACACATACACTCTGTTTGAGTGTGGGATGCCTAAATTTGTCCGACTTCAAACGCGTTGGCATTTCTCGCCCTCATAATGGATGTGACAAGCCGAGATTCACCGCCTTATCTTTATCTTCTACTCAAAAGCTCTGCTGATTTCAGATCCAAAGGGATGCAATGCTGCCATCTACAGGGATCTGTTAGTCATTACAGTGGTTTACAAACCCGAATCTCACAGCCAAGCTGGGCGAGACCCTGTTCCAAAAAAATCTACTTGGCGAATATATTTGTGGGTGGCGGTAAATGGTTGGATTTTATGTTGACGAATATAACCGTCCACTGCAGTGATTGAGTTAAACTACTGAGTCCTTGTGCATGTGTTTTGAATAGAGAGAGCGTGAAGGCTTGTGCTCTTTGCAACTGTGTGGAACGCAGCCTTCATGGACAACGGGAACTCAGACACTTGGGGTCGACTTCAGAACTTCCAAACCTCCAGCGTTCAGCTTCTCCTCTGCCACAGCCTGGAAATGATGAGTTGTCTTCCATTGGATTTTTGGACACCCCCTGTCTGGCGTCGCTATTTGATGACTCAGGTTAATTCCCACACAACAATTACGTACAATCTTGATCTGTCACAAAATACAGGCAACTGATGTGAATAAAAATTTGCCTGAAGATTTGATGACCGAATTATGCCATTTGTAATGCAGGCGGTTTTTGGGTTCATCACTGGTGTGCGGTGTGGTCAGAAGGAGTGAAACAAATGGATGAAGGCGGGTTGGAGAACGTGGATAAGGCTGTTATCTCAGGGACACAGCGGGTCAGTGATCAGTCTACTGTATAACATGGATTAGATGTTTTTGGGAATAACAAAAGTTTCTTTGATGCAGTGTCACACACATTGATATCTGTTATTGGTTTGTTACAGCTTTGTGAATACTGCAAAAGGCTTGGTGCAACTATTCGGTGCCATGCTGAGGGCTGTTCAGTTTTTTACCACTTCCCCTGTGCGGCAGCGAGTGGCTCCTTCCAATCCATGAAACATTTGGCCCTTCTCTGTCCACACCACATAGACAAAGCAGAAGAGTTAGGTAAGACCACCAAACACATCTTTTCATGATTGCTAACACAATTACATCATGCATTTTCCTACAAATAATTACAAAACGTGTTCCAACTGTAGGACAAGTTCCTCATCTCGTCAGTTATTTCTGATAATAATTCTATATTGTATTTCCCGTTAAACTGCTGCTATTCTCTCTCTTAAAGTATTCCAGATCATTTGCTTAAAATATATTAAGAAAATGTACACTAAAAGCACACTGTTCAGTTTCTTATCATAGCCATTTAAAAGAGGGTACATGTTTGCAATTTTGCTTTGGTGGATTCTGAATAGTATTTGGGGAAAAAGCAGCCATCTGAATTTATTAAATGACTGCACAGCCAAAAAAATGCATCTCCAAAGTGAGATAATAATGATTGTTAAGCATATTGCCTCACTTTCCTGTGAAAAAATACATACTTCCCCTAACGTGTTCAGATATGAGAGAGAATAAAAAATTAGGGGTTCAAATGCATTGTTTTAGTATTGACCTGAGGACCACCGCCTAGCAGTGACATTGTTTTAGCTGCTAGCATTTGCAGCATGATCTGCAAAATGAACCAAACCCAACATGATTCTATTTTTTGACTTTCACAGCAGGGGAAGAGTCTTGGTGTGCAGTGTGTGACTCAGCAGGGGAACTCACAGACTTGCTGTTCTGTACGGGTTGTGGCCTACATTATCACGCAGCCTGTTTAGAGATTGGGGCCACGCCCATCCAGCGGGCAGGATGGCAATGCCCAGAGTGTAAAGTGTGCCAGACTTGCAGGTGAGTACAATAAAATTGCATACACTCCAAGATTTGCTTAATAGGCTGTGGTGACATTTCTGTGTCTTTTTCTAAATACTGCCATCTCGCTCATTTACCTTATGTTGCAATTCCCCAGACAACCAGGTGAAGACTCCAAAATGTTAGTATGTGATGCCTGTGATAAGGGCTACCACACCTTCTGTCTGCAGCCAGCCATGGATTCTCTCCCCACAGATCCATGGAAATGCAGAGTAAGTCATATTCGTCATCTTTTAAAAGTGGACCCTTCCTGGAATGTGGCACTTTCTTGACAAAGCATTCTCCAGTCAAGTTCATATGCTTTTTTTCATCAATTGATTTACTCTCTGTTATGTGAATCTTCCCAGAGGTGTCGTGTATGTATGGAGTGTGGCATTCGTGGACTCGTGTTGCCAGGCTCGGCTCAGTGGTTTGAAAACTACGCTGTGTGCGAGGCCTGTCAGCGTGTGCGCAGCTCCATGTGTGGCGTATGTGGCAAAGCTGCACACCCATCTGTGGCTCTTCAGTGCTGCACCATGTGCCACAGGTTAGTCTGTTCATCTAAGGGTTTCAGTCATATGTGGCCTCATTGTAAAATATTCTATGATCTTTTCTTGTCTCAGGTGGGTGCACAGAGAGTGCGAGCTCCCAGAAGTCAACAGCATTTGCCTGCTTTGTAAGGAGGATCGACATCACCAGGAGTGTCTCACCGAAGCATACACAGCAGAGACATCAACCGCAGCGGTAGTGGATGAAACTGAAGAGCAGATACAGTTGGTGGAGATGACAATCCAAACAGAGGCTGACATGATGACGGAAGAGCAGACAAATGTTATACAAGGCCAAGGAAGCACATCAGAGATGGGGTCAGCGGACGCCACAGCTGAAGAAGTGACACCCATGGACCTAGGTTAGTCAATCTCCATCACAGCCAGTGTTGTCACAATGCCAACATTCGGACTTCAATACTTTACCTGTATAAAGTACCTGGATACTGAAATGATACAATGGCAAAAACCTAAAACAACAGTAAAAGTAGTGGAATCATAAATGGCAAAATAGGGAATTTCAAAGTCTTTGTTACAAAATATTAAGTAGTCGAGGATATTAAATCAAGTTAACATATATTTGTATATACACCCCCACATCACCAGAAAGTATTCACACCCCTTCACATTTTCCACATTTTGCTGTTTCAGACTTACTCTAAAACTGATTTGAGTATAGTTTTCTTTTAAAAAACAAAACAAAAAAAACAAAAAACGGCTCCATAAAATATCCCATAATAACGAAGTAAAAACATATTTTCAGACATTTGTGTGAATTTGATAAAACATGTAAACATTCAAACATAATGGGTACATAAGTATTCACACCCTTTGCTATGGCACACAAACTTAAGCTCAGGTGCATCTGATTTCCACTGATCATCCTTGAGATGCTTCTACAACTTGAATGGAGTCCACCTGTGGTAAATTCAGTTGATTGAACATCATTTGGAATGGCACACACCTGTCTAAATAAGGTCCCATAGTTGACAATGCATATCAGAGCAGAAACAAGGCAATGAAGTGTAAGGAATTGTCTGCAGACCTCTGAGACCGGATTGTGTCTAGGCACAAACCTGGAGAATGATGAAAAAGAATTTCAGCAGCATTGAAGTTCTCGAAAAGCACTATGGTGTCAATTATTCGGAAATGGAAGATCCTAGATCTGGCTGTCCAACCAAGCTGAGGAACTGGGGAAGGGCCTTGGTTAGAGAAGTGAACAAGAACCCTATGGTCACTAAGGCGGAGCTCTTGTGTTCCCTTGCGGAGATAGGAGAACCATTCAGAAGGTCAACCATTGCTAACGCACTCCACCAATCAGGGCTTTATGGTTGAGAAGCCAGACGGAAGCCACTTCTCACTGAAAGGCACATGGCAGCCCGCTTGAAGTTTGCCAAAAGGCACCAAGGATTCTCAGACCTGCAGAAACAAAATTCTCTGGTCTGATGAAACCAAAATTTAACTTTTTGGCGTGAATTGTAAGCGTCATATCTGGAGAAGAAGAGGCACTGTTCATCACCTGGCGAACACCATCCATACTGTGAAGGATGGTGGTGGCAACATCACGCTGTGGAGTTGTTTTTCTGCTGCAGGAACTGGGCGACTAATCTGCATAGAGGGTAAGATGACTGCTCCCAAATATAGAGAAATTCTTTGAGAACCTTGCCCAGAGTGCTCTGGAACTCAGACTAGGGCTTCGATTTACCTTCCAACACGACAATGACCCAAAGCACACAGCCAAGATACAAAGGAGTGGCTTCAGAAGCAGCCTGTGAATGTCCTCGAGTGGCCCAGCCAGAGCCCGAACTTGAATCCAATCGAACATCTCTGGAAAGACCTAAACATTGCTGTCCATCGACGCTGCCCATCCAACCTGACTGACCTTGAGAGGATCTGTAGAGAAGAATGGGAGAAAATGCAAAACAGGTGTGCCAAGCTCAGAGAGCATATCCAAGAAGACTCGAGGCTCTGATTGCTGCCAAAGGTGCTTCAGTAAAGTATTAAGCTAAGGGTGTGAATACTTGTTTACATTTTCCATAAATTTGAAAACTGTATGAAAATGTTTTTACTTTGTCATTATGGGATATTTTATGTAATTTAAAAAAAAAAAAAAAAAAAAAAGAAAACTATACTCAAATCAGCTTTAGAGTAAGTCTGTAACAGCAAAATGTGGAAAAAGTGAATGGGCGTGAATACTTTCTGGTGGGACTGTATATTCGACCTTTCTAGATTAAACAAAAAAATTACATTATTCTCGCAGCTGCTGAGATTTTTAGCCTCAATGTTAACATACATGTTCGCAAAACATACACTTGTAAAAACTAGAGCTCCTGTCTCTTTTTACAAAAATCTGATTTATTGTTTAGACAGTTCATCAAAGCCTCTGTAGAAAAATAAAAACTGCTCAATAGAGCACAGAGGTGTACGTAGAAAAGGTGCGTCATTTGTGTAAAGTCTAACTGTATTGCGGTCTCAGTATGCCATGAATATTTTGTGCAGCTCTCCTCATCGGACGCTTCGTTCCGCAGAGATTCTCGTCTCAGGGTAGCCGGCATGATATACAACAGTGGCTACTGTACAACTGCGCATGTGCACTAAGTCAAAAAGGCAGCAGAAGTAAGCAAAGCAGGTGGCCGGATGACTTCGCTTCATTGCGCCTCCTGTCAGAATAAAATACATGATTTCATTCGTTTGCATTCAAATGTGAAAATTCTGATTCAGGATTCGTATTTTTCATTGGAATTTGAGAATTAATTTGATCAGCGAATGCGTTTTTCCTAGCATTATTGTTTAATGTGTGTGTTTATAAGATTTTACATGTAAATGTGGAATGTGTATTTCAGTAATGGATATGACTGTGTACTAACCTCACTAAAGGCAAGGCATTGCAATTGCATAAATTAATATTAATGCAGAGAGACGCTGTTGTCTCTCTGCTAATGTGCTGTGTGTGACAACCTAGCTTGGCATGGTTCTATTTATGCCCCATGATTGGTTCAGTGCATTATTATTGGATATTCATATTTATTAATTGCGTCATCAAATGCAACCAGTCAGGAACAAGATTAATTACCACAAAATAATTCACACTTGTTTGACTTCTATTTGTGGGAAACTTTTTAAAATGTGTCACTTGCTAACCTGTCGCTCTTTAACTTTGTGATATAATTCAGGACGCCATTCAGCAAGGTGGTTTAGCTGTTTCGGAAGTTTTCCCATGTGCTCTAGTCCGAGTAGCTTTACAGCATGCCTCATAGACAGGTTTTGCCGTGTCTGTCGCGTTGAACTGAAAGCCCTGCGTACCTCATTTCTTTGCGAGAAGTGCGAGGTCCATGAAAGTTTTTATCCATTTCTTGTCTCTGTATTTTATTTCTCCATCTTGCACACACGCTGAAAAAGGCACCACCCACTTTAGACACACCAGTGGACTGTTAAGTCTCTGCATTTATTTATTTTTAGCACCGGTAGTTAAAAAATGTGGTATTGTATTGTTTTCTGCATTTGGCTGCTGACCAGTTCTGGGTGTAGCCAGCCTTTTCCCCAAAGTCAGCTGGGATAGGCTCCAGCACACCCATGACTCTTAACTGTATAGAATATGGATGGATGGATGGGTTGCATAGTTTTTTGAGAGTGAGGTACCACAGTACTTTTTAGTACCGGTACGGCGTGCAACCCTAATCACAACATGAGAGAGAAATGAGTCACAGCAGTAGAAGCGGTCTGGGTATATATAAATAAACATCTGTGTGACAACATGTCAAGTTAAACCACTTCTCCCTAGGGTTTACACACACGATCAAGTTTCTTTGGGCTAATCACTGATCAGAGAGTTTAAAAAAAAATAATAATGATAACCGATCACTGATCTAATCAAAAGATGGAGCACTATTTCTCTTTAAATGATTTCTTCATTTACTGTATATGCGTGGGTACTGTATACTGAGTATCTTCAAAAATATTTTCTAGCATTTTAGACAAAAGGTAAAACATCAATGACCTCTAGGGGGCATTCAAGATTTGGCCACTGACATAAGTGTATAGTATAAATAAACCATTATTACTTGAAACTGAAATAATGGGTGCGAACTTATTGTAGTTAAATTACTTTACTGTAGTTAAATTACTTTGCATTAATAAATACTGTTAATGACATGCCAACTCTAACCTTCTCACTGTCCTGGCTATATGGACGGTGTTGTCCAGCCTTGTTTGCATCATCGTCTGTTTGGTTGTTGGCTTTTCCATGCTGCATTGCTTGAATGCGCCATACTCCTCCTTGTGTACATTATTCAGGTGCCTGATCAAATTTGTTGTATTTAAGCATTTAGATTACGCTTCCCCACGAGGTATTTCAGTTTTGCACAGATTGCAAATGGCTTTTGTGTTGTCTGTCTCAGACGACGCAAAAAAGTCCTACACAGCCGACATGTTTTTTCACCGCCAAGATAAAAAAAAAAAAAAAAAAACTTTATTGGTCGTCAGGTATTTACAGTACTGTGGCATAAAACGTGACAAGGCTAAAAATAAACTAGCATTTGGATTCAAACATACACGACGGCACCGAGGAGCAATGTCTTTTACAGAGCCGATCAATGACGTCATTGATAGGCCCGGCGAATTGTGACATTAAAGCTGATCACCCGATCTGTATAAAATGCTAGGTCGCGGCCGATACCGATCAAGCCGATCAGATCGGTGTAAAGTCTAGTTCTCTCAATAGGTATGGAAGCTACCATTGTTGAGACATCAGATGTAGGTGACAGATTCTCGAGGGAGGAGCTGAAGATACAAAAAGAAGGCTGTACTTCAGAGGGATCTACCAGACCATTTGAGTCTCCAGGTAGGGCGACCAACTGTTGACCTACATATTTGTACATGGACACAAAGTGTGCTGTAACTAATGAAAGATTTGTAAGTGATTAAAGAAATAACACGCATTCCTTAATCCTAGCTGAAGAATGCTCGACCAAACAGGGTGCCCCTTGTTTACCTGCTGATGACAGGAGAGCAGAAGAGGCAGTCAACCAAGTGATCCGAGCTGAGCCGCAAGATTCTACTGCTGAGAGACTGTCTCAAAATCCTAAAGTAGAAGCAACACTGGAGGGCCCTGAACATATGGAGGTGGAGAAGCTGGAGACTCCTCCTTCTGTCGACCGGCTTCAATTAGCAGTGTTTGTAAAGGCTGATTCTGGTGGCATCCAAAGTGCAAAATCATTCAGTAAGACCCTGTCAAAGTTGCCGCCCTCGCTAGCATCTGTAGAGAAAGGGGAGCATGTACCCCTCTCTGATGAGCAGGACACAAGTCCATGCCAGGCACATGATCATCTTTTACCACCAGACACACAAGATGAAGCCTCTGCTGTCAACATGGAGGAGAGGCTACTACCTCACTCTGAAGAGGAGGATGAAGAGGATGATGACGAGCAAATGAGAAGAGAAGGACACAATATGGACATAAAGGAGGAACCACAGGAGCACGACGTAAAACCAGATTTGCTGTTGGAAGAGCTTTCCAATATGAGCCACGAAGACGAGAGTAGCAGTGGCTTCCTGGGCTCTCCTGGCGAAGTGGATCCTCACCTCTCCATGGAGCTTGGCCGCTCTGAAACGGATGACTCACTGCCATTCGAACCACTCGGAAGTCACACAGAAAAGGTCAAGCGCAGGGGATCCCCTGGCCGCTCAAGGGTCAAACAGGTCAGTGGTCATTCTTAAAACACCTGTTGTTTAATTTGACAATGCGAGAAACCTGACTTACTGTACTTTTATCAGGGTCGAAGCAATAGTTTCCCTGGGAAGCGTAGACCACGAGGAGGAGGGAGAGGGCGTGGTGGTAGGTCTCGCCTCAAAGCCATGGCCTCTTGCATTGATGCCTTCTTGGTGAGATGAATTTTGCATACACCTAAGACAACATTTGGTTAATAGCAACCAATAAAGAATAAAACTCACTTTTATTTCTGCTTTACTTTTTGTTTGTCCGCAGCTAAGCATGACTACAGACTCTGGAATAAGTAAGGAGGACGACGATGAGGAAGATGACACCATGCAGAACACAGTGGTTCTTTTTTCAAACACTGATAAATTTGTTTTGCTCCAGGTATAGCACGTTGATTTAAATGCAGTAATTTATATTTTGTAATATGTGTCACTGTTAAATGCATTTGTTTTTTCTTTCTCCCATTCTGCTCCGTGTTTCAGGATATGTGCGTTGTATGTGGCAGCTTTGGAAAGGGTGCAGAGGGGCAGTTATTGGCTTGTGCTCAGTGTGCTCAATGTTACCATCCTTACTGTGTGAACAGCAAAGTAAGTACAATGTTACCCTTTTAATATACTTTTTTTTCTCCATCGTTCTAAACCAAAATCCTTTATAATAAGAGCTAGACTAAACTTGATATTTTCTGTAGATTACAAAGACGATGCTGCGCAAGGGCTGGCGCTGTTTGGAATGTATTGTGTGTGAAGTATGTGGAAAGGCTTCGGACCCTTCCCGTCTGCTGCTGTGTGATGACTGTGATGTCAGCTACCACACGTATTGCTTGGACCCGCCCCTGCACACAGTGCCCAAGGGAGGTTGGAAATGCAAATGGTAAAGGAAAAAAAAAATCTTTGAAAGCTTTGTTCATCCTTGTATCTTTGAATGGGGTCAAATGGAAATTAATTCCTGGATATTTGCATATTATGTAAAACAGACCTTTGCGTTAGTTATTCAGAGGCCCAACTCTCCTTTTACTGGCAAGCAACTGTTACCCACTCACATTGGCATACATTGTCTTTTTTTTTTTAATCTTGTATATAGGTTGATGATTTGGTAATGTCTGCTTCTCTACTTTGAAGGTGTGTGTGCTGTGTACAATGCGGTTCCAACTCGCCAGGTTTCCACTGCGAGTGGCAGAATAATTACACTCACTGTGGCCCCTGTGCTAGCCTTGTCACCTGTCCAGTATGCAGAGAGAACTTCATGGAGGAGGAGCTACTCCTACAGTGTCAACACTGCGATCGGTGGGCGGTCCTCATGAGAACTACATGCATGAAAAAAAATCAAATGAAATATTTATTAGACAGCAGCTAATGATGTTTTTGAGGGAATATATATATATATATATATATATATATCATGAATTACTGTGGTGTTTAATTTATTCTGAATGTCATATCGCTATTCATTTCTGTGTGCCTGAGAAGATGGGTACATGCTGTCTGTGAGAGTTTATACACTGAGGATGAAGTGGAGCAAGCATCTGATGAGGGCTTTGCATGTACATCATGCAGCCCGTATGTTCCCAAACCTGTCGGTGAGTTAGAACCAAAAATAAATGCCAAACAATTAATGGAATTTTACTGTATGTAATTATAAAGCCCAATTCCTATAAAGTTTGTAAATTGTGTGAAATGTAAATAAAAACTGAATGTAATGATTAGCATATTCTTTTGAACATTTATTCAGTTGAATACAGTACAAAGACAGGTTATTTGTTTAAACTGATAAACTTTTTTGTGGGGAAATATTCACTTATTTTGGATTTGATGCCTGCAACACATTTGAACATAAAATAGTCTTTATAGTGTTTTCAATTGAATATAGGTTGAAAAGGATTTGCAAATCATTGTTTTTTACGTTTTAACTAATGTCCCAGCTTCATTGGAATAGGGGTTTGTAATACATTATTTTAATTATTATTTTTTTATACCCGTTTCTTCACTAGTTGAGTCGGCCATTATGGCTTCAATAAGGATCAAAGAGCCAGGTTAGTGACATTCTGGGCATTTTTCAGTGTTTTCTATGCTCAATTTTTCTTTTCTTTTTTTTAAATTCACCGTTACCTCATGAACTTTACAGAACCACAGTTCTACCGGTTAGAGGGCGTATGGCTGACTGAATCGGGAATGTCCTTGCTGCGGTCTATCTCCATGTCCCCCTTGCTTAAGAGACGACAGCGACGCTCTCGCCTTGGTACCTTGTGTTGTGAAGGAGGCCCTGATGGAATGGATGTGAGGGAGGAGGGGGAAGGAGAAGAGGGAAAAGGTTGGCACATTTTCTGCCTATCCATTGGCTTCTGAGCAGCGATATTTGTGTTGTAAATGCGTTGCTGTTTTCAAACTTAATTTTATCCTATTTAGTCTGCGGGGAGTCTATGGACTGCGACGCTAAGATTGAGAACCCTGGAAGCCCTGACAGAGAAGGTGGTGTCGATGGAGGCACAGATGGCATGGCTGAATGTGATGTTCTCAAAGGGGTAGCAGACGATACGGAAGATGGTAAAAAACGGAAACGGAAACCCTACAGGCCTGGTAAGCTTACATTATTCGAAAATCATATTTTGCAAGTAATTTGTGGATAATGTATGAATTCATTGCATTAGGAATTGGAGGATTCATGGTCCGACAAAGGAAGTGTCATACACGGTTGAAGAAAGAGTTTTTTGCCCAGCTGGCTGGAGAGACTACTTTAGATGGACAGCCAATAGAGAGAACCATCGAAGAGGGTCAGTAACAAGAATGGATGACCATTTTTATTGAAAGGAGACATATTATGCTTTAAAATGCCAGTTCCTGCCTGTCTTAATAACATTTCTGTGACATGCTTTTGTCAAAATTCCCTAAGGATTAAGTATCTCCCTCTCGTCTCTTGGCCGGTTTTGAGCGGGCGGTTCTGTCTCATAAAAATGAGCGACCACTTTCCGCCTGCCCTTTTTTTTTTTTTTTTTTTTTTTTTAATTTTATTTTATTTATTTATTTATTTTTTGGTCTTATTGTACTCTTTCAAGTCTTCCAGATTGCTTACTTTATGTTAAAATCAAAAAAATTCTCTGCAGGGGCTCGGGGGATACCCCCAGACCCCCTCTAAAATGTTTTTTTTGGGCCACCTTTTTCATTCCTTTGGTGTTTGCATGTCTGAAAGCAGTTTTCCATAATAGTTCCACTTTAACATTTCATGTTTAAAATAAAAATCCATGACTAGCCACTAACGATTCATCATGGGACACTGCAGTTCATTATCCATCTAGTAGTGCTATTATCGCATTTACCAGCTTTGCAGCTTGAAATTGTACAAAAGACGACATGGTGTTATACAGCAAGTAAAGACAAGTGATGGCATGTCCATTAGAATTTTTTAAATGTTTTGTATCTGAGCGGTATGGTGGATGACTCGTTAACATGTCCACCTCACAGTTCTGAGGTCGTGGGTTCAAATCTGGGCTCTGACCTTCCTGTGTAGCGTCACTGTGTTTGCGTGGGTTTTCTCCGGGTAATCAGGTTTCCTCTTACAAGCCAAAAAGGTAGGCTCTGGCACTCCCCTAACCTGAGTGAGAATAAGCAATACAGAGAATGAATGAATGGATGTATCTGAGCATCATTCTACTACTATGTTTTTATTTTGTGAATATTTTAATTGTTGTGCGTAGGACCCCATCCTGACACAGATAACATCATGGATCCTAAACCATTGGAGGGCGAGGAGCAGGCCAAGAAACGTCGAGGAAGAAAGAAGAGCAAACTTGAGGACATGTTTCCACCGTATCTCCAGGTTTGTTTATCTGTCTCTGTATGGCTGAATTAAACATTTGTGGGACAATAGACTAGTATAACATTCTTATATGCTATACTTGCTTTTTAATGCAGGAGGCTTTTTTTGGAAAGACACTTATAGATTTGAGTAAGAAGGCTGTAATGACAACCCCTGGGCAGAGGCCAGCTGTATGCCTTCTTCAACCCTCATTAGCAGCACCACCGGTGTTCAAAACTCCATCCCCAGAAAGTAAGAAAAACTACTTAAACTTTGACACATACCGTAACTACAAACAAGTTGACTGTTTGCTAAGCATTCATGTGTAACTTTTATACTCCTCACTAGCTGAGGCCAAGGATCGTATGGTGCATCATCTCAAGCAAGAGAGGGGTGAGGCCCCGCAGGCTCAAGGAGAAGGTGCAGGTTAGTTACTAGAGACTTCCAAAAATGAATTGCTTTGGTGTGAAGCTAATTTTATTAACATTAACATGCATATTTATATTTCAGAAGTCTGTGCACCATCCTCAACACTGAAGGACCTGGGGTCAACCGATCCTCATGACTTTGATGTAGAAAAAAGTGAAGGTAACGCTTGCAGATGACACCTCGGACTTAACCGTGCACAAAAGCAAATGTTTCAGAGGTGTTGATGTTTTTCCTTGCAAATCAGGTCTTCCACAAGGAGTAGAGAATCAGGATTCTGAGCAGTTTTTCAGGAAGGTTCTGGGAGTGTCAGAAGGCTCCACCTTGGAGGGTATGAAGCCCATCTCGGAGGGCAATAAGGGAGAACTCAATTGTAGTGCTCTGCCACAAAGAGCTCTCCTCTCAGGTTTGTAGAATATGATGCCTACCCTAGAGTAAGTGAAGTTTGATATGAGGTTGAAGTTGAGATATACATCTTTTGTAGGGTCTCTACCTTCAGCTGGAGTTATGGATGCTTTCCCTGCCCTCTCTCAGTCGTCATTCTTTGACATGCGGTAGGAAGTGCTACATTTCTTATTTAGCATGGCATAGCTCAATTCTGCCACTGACAATGCATGTAATTTTTCTTTGTATATTATTTTTTTATTGTGAGGATGGATTGCTTCAGACGATGAAATGTGTAAGCCTTTAGTCTCTTAAACTGTGTTCAGGGACAAAGGAGGGCTTTTCAGTCCAAATGGTGGCGAGGAGAGTCCCTGGGCTACTCCCTCCACCCCAGCGACTCCTTCATCCCCACCAACCCCCACTGAGGCAGAAGGTGATGGACTGTCCTACAACCAGCGCAGTCTCCAGCGATGGGAGAAAGATGAGGAGCTGGGAGAGTTATCAACCATTTCGCCTGTGCTTTACGCCAATAGCAACTTTCCCACTCTCAAGCAGGACTACCCAGGTGTGTGTGGAAGTCTATTATCATTTGATGAACATTGTTCAATTGTTGTTTTGTTACATGTTAGACATAAGTTGCAAATCTTGCCCTTTCCCAGACTGGGCGAATCGCTGTAAGCAAATCATGAAGATCTGGAGAAAAGTGTCAGCAGCTGACAAGGTTCCTTATCTGGTAGGTCCTCATTTTTATCAACAGGAAAAAGACATTTATATTGTATTGTATTTTATAGTGATTGTTGTAGCCAGAGCAATTGGAGCAAAATGTATTCCTTTTTTCCTTCCTGGTTTATTGTTGAGTGGATAAAAAGAATGACAGATATTTGTAACAGCCAATTAATTGCATTTAATTTTCTGTAACATATTTTTATTTCAATAGCAAAAGGCCAAAGACAACAGAGCAGCTCAGAGGATCAACAAGGCACAGAAGGTGAGTTAAAACCTCAATTAGTTACGGCAAGTGAAAGTTGCAAAACAAAATGTACGGTAATCGTAATATTTTCTGAGTCATTTCTCCTTTTTAATCTCATAGCAGGCAGAGAGTCAGGTGTGCAGGCCTGTTAAGATGGAACCAGTGCGTGTTAAAGGGGAAAGACCGAGTTTACACATCCAGATTCCACCGCCTTCCAGATCTACGTCCATCTCGTCTCAGCCAAGCTCGGCAGAAAGCCCGTTTCCTTTCCCCCCAGATTCAGGATCTTCCTCTGTCTTTTTCTCAGATGGTATTGCAAAGACCCCAGGATCAGCTGAAATCCGTACCGATCCTTTTGCCAAGATCCCCCCTCAGTCACCCCGTTCTCACTCACACCCACCAACTCCTCTATCCTATGCTGGGGCTAGCCCCATACAGGCTTCCTCCTCAGGTTATTCTGCTTCCGGCCCACAGGGTCCTCCTCAGGGACGGCCAGCTAGTCTTGGCCCCTTTGACATACAACCAGGGACTTCAGTAGCCTCCCGACGGGCTCAGCAGGTTGACCCCTATTTCAGATCACAGTTACAGCATCAACAGGGTCATTTATCAAAATCTCAGCAAGGCTCTCAAGAGTCCCTTACACCTCTACAAAGTCCTCATTCAAGAAGCGCTGGAATAGGGATTGAGTCACCCATTTTCTCGCCACCCCATAACACACACTACGGAGACCCTCAAAGAACTCTACAGACAGAATACGGTTCATCCCCAGTACCCTCAGTTACATCCTCACCTGCCAGCCAGTATAGGGCTGATATGAGTGCACCGTCTCCTCGCTCCACTCCTGTCGGAAGACCTGATCTTGCCACTGGCTCCCCTGCTGGGATGCTTGAGTCTGGGGATGGGTTATTTAAAGCACCTATGACACCACGAATGCACCAAGGAGACGGTGGAGCGATTCATCCTGGAGCCTCTCCAAGCCACCCCTCTGAAGGATACAGACAGTCTCCCTCACACCCTTTCTCTGACCACCACATTCAGTCTCCACTAACTCCCAAGTTGCAGTCTGGTGATGGTTGTTCTCTTGGACCCCAGAGACACCCTGTAATTCAACAGGAATTGTGCTTGAGAGTTCCCTCCAGTCCGCAATCCCAGGGCAGTTGTCAGTCTCCCCTCACCCCTGGAGGGCTCTCCAATGATGCCTACTCTGCACAGTCTCCTGTAACCCCACGTTTCCAGTCCCCAGATCACTGTTCTCAGCCTTCTTCAAGGCCACAATCTAGAGACCCTTTCATGACTATCCACAAACCACCTCGCCCCACATCTGCTGCATCAGATGGAACTACAAGTTTCAAAAGCTCACCTAATTCAAATCAATCACCTCAGTTGCATTCCAACAGTAGTCCCATCAGGGATCCTCTTTCTTGCAAACCCTTAGCACCCCCGCCTTCATTCAGCCCTAGCACAGGAACAATTCAGATATCCCAACAGCAGACACCAGGTCAGCCACAGCCACCGCTGCCCCAGCCGCAAACACAGCAGACTACTGTTGCAGACAGCTACAGCTCTAGACTGATACCTCCTTCTGGATCCCAAGAACTGGCAGCTGTCCGCCCTCAAGATGAACCTCATCCGCCATCCTTGCCGGGCACTCAAGAAATGCCTGATGTGTCAGCAGTGCAAGACCCTGCACTAGTGGGCCTGAGTCCCTCTGAGCTGGAGAAGCACAGACAGGTATTAAAATATTGCACAAATAACAAGATTTTATCAATATATTTTAGTTTTGGTTTTTAATCCATGTCTTTTTTATAGCGTCAGAGACTGAGGGAATTTCTAATAAGACAACAAATGCAACGGAACACTATGAGACAAGAAAAGGAGGCAGCTGCAGCCGCTGTAGGGAAACGCATCTCCTGGATGGCCAGGAGGAGAGATGGGTGCATTTCAACAAGACAAGATACACAGAGCACCACCACCTTATCCACAGGTACAGAGAAACCCCTTTTTTGTGGAGGATAGGGACCCTCCTAAGATGTTTATAATTGCTTATAGATGCCACAAGATGGCAGCAGAGCACATTTGTCTCAACATAGTTCCTTGGCACAAAGATTCCACAGGATGGTGGCAAAGTAATACTTTTATTGCTTTGGCCTGAGCACAAAAAAACGTATTGGTGAGTTTTTCAGGAAATAACAGAGGCTAAGCGCCCCCCCCCACCCCCACAAAGAAATGATGAGAATATTCACATTTGCAAATTCTGAATTGCAAATATTTTCCCTGTACACATATTCAGTAATGTATCATAAAACTCATCTTGACAACTGTTGAAGGCAATTGTGCAGATCTGCATTCAAGCATAAAGAAAAGAGAAACATTGTTAAAAGCAGCTGGGTTTACTCAATATCAATGGATTTAAATGAAATCCTGTTTGTGTATCTCCAGTAATTCCATAATCCAATGTTAAATGTACAGTGTGATGCAAAACAATGTTTCATTTTCTGCTTCGGTCCGGAGTCAAATCAGAGAACCAAAAACATGATAATATAACAGTTTACCCTAAATCTCTTTCCTCATTAAAACTCTCTTTTGACATCATAATCTGAATGGAATGACTCCTCACTGTTGTTAGAACAGTATTTGCTGGTTCTTCTGCCTGAGAAGTACTTGTTACACTTACCCCCCCCCCCAAAGAATCTACTTCAGTAGAATAGAAAAGCCTTTATTGTCATTGTATGGTGCAAGGAATTTGGGGCGCAACTCCAAGTTTGTTTCGAAAATACAAAAAAAAAAAAGATATTAGAAAAATGAAACCACACGTTATATGTAAAATAGCAGCAGAGTCAGGAATGTGTAGAATGTAAAAAATAAGCAGCAATATGGAATGAATTGGTGTTATTGTGAGTTCAGAGCAGTGATTGCTTGTGGGAAGAAGCAGTCTCTGAGTCTGTTCGTTCTGGTCCTGATGGCCCAGTAGCACCTTCCAGAGGGCAGCAAGTCAAAACAGTGGTGGGTGTGGTGGGTTGTTGATACCTGTGACACCGTTTGATTGTGACAAATGTCAAGTCCAACATACTGTACTTCCTTTTGGTTTGTTTCTTTGATTAGGATCGTGTTGCTGTTACAACTGCTGGCACTCAGGCCTCTAGTATGGGAAAGATCCCTGTGATTGCAAGTGGCATGGACGACAAGCTCATTTCCCCACCATCCACAGGAACCCCTTCCATCATGGATCCTAGTACACTTAGGTATGCCTGCAAGCTATCATTTTGATATTAAAATTGATTAGAACGAGTCAGAATGATACAAACATATGTTCTTTCATTATCAGGGAAAAATTGTAATTTGGCTGTACAGATTGTAACTGTTGAGAATGGCTAAACAAGGAGTGATTTAAAAAAAATATATGTATATATATATTTTACTAATGGAAGATAATTTTACATTAAGTCTGTGGTTTTATGACATATTGCATGAGCTAGTTCACCCCATTTCATCTTTCCTATCTTTTGTATTCATCTATCCCTCAGGCCACAAGGCTCCACAAAGCCTCAGGGCATGTTTCCTCGCCCACCATTCCCTCCTCAGTGGCATGCTCCAGGACCAAGGAGATTCCCCCACCCTGGCATGGAGGCTATGACCTTAAGGCACAATCTCACCAATGCTGTCAACATCCAGGGTATGGAAGTTGTGGGTCACCCTCACCCCATGATACCAGGACATGGAGGAGAGAATATGCAACCAATTGGCCAAGGACCCCCACCACAGTTTATTGAATTAAGACACAACTCACAGAGGTTACCACTTAGACCCCAGTTTATGCCTCGTGGACCTCAGCCCAGACAACGTCTCTTTGCCCCACAAGAGATGCCAGCACCTTATGTCCAGCAGCATCCCATACCGCATACTAGTGCTATTCCGTCAGATGGGGGCATTAACTCACAGTTCGGATTACAGGAGAGTGAACTGTCATCTTTATTACCTCCGCAGCCTGCAGTCCCAGGAGCACAGCAGCCCCAAGCAGGAGCTTTGACTTCCAACACTGCTGGCTCTGGACATCGACATCTGTCACAATCGAGTATTGTCACAGAACAGAACCAAGCAGCTGTGGTAGAACACAATGAGGCACTACCAGAACCTGATCTTGAAGGCCTTGCAGATGCGCCAGGAGATGCAGGTGTGGAGGATGAAGAGGATTTAGCTCTTGACTTGGACCCAGACAAAGGAGATGATGAATTGGGAAACCTGGACAACCTGGAAACTAATGATCCACATCTTGATGATTTGCTGAATAGTGATGAATTTGACCTGCTGGCTTATACTGACCCTGAACTAGACCAAGGAGACCCCAAGGATGGCTTTTCAGACCAGCTGCGTTTAGTAGAAGCAGAAAGTGAAACCCCTTCATCAGCCTCTGGGTCTGCACTCATTAAAGTAGAAGAAAAACCCAAGTTGGCGTCTGGGCAGAAGTCCCTCTCAACAACACCAGCCTCACCAGGCAGGTCATCCACCCAAATGCCACCCTCCCCTAGCACAGCTGGTAACTCCAAAGTAAAGAGAGAAACTCTCACCCCTCAGCTCCTGTCAGGACAGGCTGCTGTAAAAGATGAAATGGTAGAGGCCGTCTCTCTGCTTCTTGGTCGAACCACACCTTCGGCCATGCCTGCACAGCAAGAACACCAGCCAGCTTCCCTCAGTTCTGTTCGATTAGGGGGACTTTCATACCCACTACAAGCCCAGGATGGTCCTTTGCCTTTTCCTACAGCTGCTGCGCATGCAGATATTTGTGACGATGCACTTGACCTGCCTGATGTTGGAGGACAGCACTCTGTTGCTGTGGATTTGGCTAAGGTAGAAAGCTCATTAGATGGTGAGCTGCCTCTCCTGATACAAGATCTTTTGGAACATGAAAAGAAGGAGCAGCAGAAGCAGCAACAGCTCAGCTCTCTTCACCAGGGAGGCATGGCTCCTCATTTTCCTTGTGTTCCAAGTCAACAGTCAAACCCACAGGCACCCGGACCGTTAATGTTGCCGCAAGACCACCACCGTTCACCATCCCAAGCAGTGATGACGCGGCCCGGCATAGGTACCTCGTGCTCCACACATGTTGCAGCATCAACAAAGACTTTTGGGAAGTGCAGTGGCACCCTCACCTCACATGGCCTTGGGCCAGCAGCAAGCCATGGTGAGAATGGGGCAACCAGGAATGCATGCAGGTCTCAATCATCCACCGCAGCAACCTGTGGTGAAACAGTCCCCTCTGGCCAACAATTTCTTCCCAGACAAAGGTTACCACTATGGCTTTTATCTGTAATTATTCCCGAACACTAGTTTTTCCACACTATATCACCTGATATTGTGTTGGTCTTGTATTCCAGATTTAGACAAATTTGCTACTGATGACATAATGGATCCCATTGCCAAGGCAAAGATGGTGGCTCTTAAAGGTATCAAAAGAGTGTTGGCACAGGAACCCATGGTTGTGCCCCCTGGCATCAACAGGTACTAAAAAATTTATAGGTATTTGTATTCGTAATTTGTTGTGTTGTCTTTGTACCGCTATAGAAACCGGAACTAAACACTACTACATAACAAAGCTTTGTACTCTATAGACAACTGGTTTATGTGTTGATATTGTTATAGCAATGTTGTCATACCTTTGTATATGTTTTGCTTTCTTTTCAGGCAACAGGTTTCTCTGCTTGCTCAAAGACTTTCATCTGCTTCAGGCACAGATCCAGGTCAAATTTCATCAGGGCCTCCAAAAGTAAGCACTTACTTCAGGGGAAGGGATATATTTAATATGTCATTTTATATGACCATTTTAATATATTTTTGTGTTCAGGAGGGAGAAACCAGTGAGCCGACCCAGTCGAGACCAAACCCTCCTCCATTTGTTCAAGGAATCATCAGTATGTCCTGACAATAACAAATGCGTTAATGAATTTGTAACGCTCCTATCTTCCTGTTACTATCTTGCTCATGCATCTCCTGTGTAGATGTCTAAGGTAATTTTCCTGTCACAGATAATTCAGAACAGCACCAGTATGAGGAATGGCTTGTTCACACTCAGCAGTTACTCCAAATGCAGTTAAAATTCTTGGAAGAACAAATTGGAGTCCATCGGAAATCACGCAAGGCACTGTGTGCTAAGCAACGCACTGCAAAGAAAGCTGGCAGAGAGTTTGCTGAGTCAGATGCTGAGAAACTCAAGTTGGTCACAGAAGAACAGAGCAAAATTCAGAAACAGCTTGACCAGGTATGTGGCTTTAAAAATATCACCCATTCATCCATTATTATCTGAATCAGGGTAACATCATTGTAGCTGTAGCTGTTAAAATGTAAGTTTATCAACACAGGAAAATGCAATTTGGCTTAAAAACTCTATAAATATTTGTTTTGCTTTAGGTACGGAAGCAGCAGAAGGAGCACACCAATCTCATTGCAGAGTATAGAAGCAAGCAGCAGCAAGGTCCAGGTCTTCTTGCTGCTGGACATTCTGCACAGGGAACCGTACCTCACATGCTTCCCAAATTACCTGGCCAGATGATAATGGGGCAACAGGGAACTCAAGTCATTACCCAGCACCCCGGTATGGTTCCACAAGGTGGAATGCCTGTTCGGATGCCCCAAGGTCAGCCTTTCATTGGAAGACCCCAACCCCAGATTCCCGTCGCTCTTGGAGTCAATGGTTCTAGGCCCACATGTCCCCCTGGTGCTCCAACAGGATACTTCCCACAGGGGCCGGCAGGAATGCAGAATGCTGACCCCAGGCTTCTCCAAGAAAGACAACATCAACATAGGATGCACATGGCAAAGCTCCAGCAGCAACAGCAAGCGATGATGGGCCAGCAGCAACAACAAAATCAACAGTCAGCCTTAATAACTCAGCCACAGCCTAGTTTGATGGGGAACCCACTCATGTCCCAGCAGCAGGCAAATCTTCAACAGGAGATGTTAGCCAGTCAGGTGAATCAGCAGAGCATAGCTCAGGTCCCACAAGTAATGGGTGCAGGCCAGTCTGTGGCTCCACCACTACAGAACTTTAGTGCTGGCCAGCCCAATAACCAGGCTCAAGCCAAGGGGGCATCTCAACCAAGGTTAACTGGGAGCCAGCCAATTACACAACAACAACAGAGGGCTCCAATGATTGGTCAGCAGGGAATTATTGTATCTCCAGGTCATCCTGTCCTCAGGGGTCCCCAGGGCCAGATGGCTCAACAACAACAACAACAACAGAACATTCTGGCGGCAAAACGGCATGCTTGCTTCTCAGCAGCAACAACAGCAGCAGCAGAATGTCCCAAAGACATTTGCTCAACTTCAGCAGCAACCGATGGCACAACAAAGGCAACCAACCCCATTGACGATTCAACCCAGCCAAGAGCAAGGAAGACTTTCCCAACCGTCTACGCCACAAATGGGCTCATCCCCTTCGACAGGCAGTACGACACCTCAGCCATTAGGAGCTACAGATAGTCAAATAGTAGAGACTAAAGAGGGTGACCTTCTCAGCCCTAATACCAGAACCCCACCACAGCTTAGTGGACCCTCCACCCCCAATCATATGACCCACGTGGGCCCTGCGAATGATCAGCAACCTGATTTGGGGCGACAGCAAGTTCATCAGCAGCACCAAGACCAGGGTTATATGCAGCAACAACCATCACTTCCTGACCAACAATCCAGTCTTGTTGTAAATCCACAAATCCAATCAACTGCTCTACAGAGGCAAGATTCAGGTAGCACTGACAAGCCCACTTCGATGGCGATTAAAGAAGAAGGGAAATCTCTGGATTTCTTAGCCCAGCAGCAGCAACAACAGCGACTACAAACGGTTCATGCCATGCAGCAATCTCGAGATCCCAACATCCAGCAACAGAATATTGGCCAGCAACAGTCTGTTGTAGTTAATAATCCTCAACAGCTCACCCTCATTGCACAGCAGCAAAAACAGCAGGCCATGATGGGCAGGATTAGAGCTCAGCAGCAAGGCATGATGGCACAGAGGCCTGGGGTTCCACCTGCTCCTATACGCACCCCTATCAACCTCCAGGTCCAGGCTATCATTGCTCAAAATCCACAGCTACGTAATCTTCCCCCAAATCAACAACTACAACACATCCAAGCTATGATTGCCCAGAGGCAGCTCCACCAGGGACCAATGCTGCGGATGCCAATGGGTCAACAACAAAGTCAGTTGAGACATCACGTGTTACCAGGACAGGTGCCACATGCTGGAAACCAAATGCCAAGAATGGAAGGGCAACATATGCCATATGGAGCCATGGGGAAGCCTGTAGGTATGTGCACTCAGCAACAGAGTGGTTCTCAACTTCAGCAGGGAATGATGGTTCCAGGGCAACCGCAAATAGGAGAGGCAATACAACATCAGGTTATGAGAGGACAATTACCACTACCACGAGCTCCTATGGACCATGGCCGTATGATCAGGCCCACATCACCACGTCAGTCGTTACCCACGCAACCTGGTGATCTCAGACACCCGCTGAACCAAGCAGTAGGGATGCATCCACCCACTCCTAACCAGCACCAGCAGCAGGCACTGATGGCAGCTGCAGCAATCCGCATGCAGGGATCCCCTTCTCATGCATATTCTCCAAGAGGTCCTTTTGGCATGAGCCCTACCCACCCAGCCTCCCCGCTCCCATCCCATGTCTCTTCACCTTCGTTAGCTGACAATAGAGCTGGAAGGGGAAGTCCATACAGTCAAGTCAAGGCGTCTCCGCTCAGGTCACCGGGAACCAAGACTCCGCTTGACTGTCCGGGGCTGAAAATAGAATCGCAGACATCGGTCAGTGAAACATCTTCTACAACCCCACTGATTCCAAATGGTCCTCGTACAGGATTGAATGTCCAGCAACAGTCTCCACAAGTTGCAGAAAGCCATGCTCCTCACCCACCACATGGCTCTACAGAAGGAGATCTATGCAAGTTGACGCTGCAGAACATTAAACAGGAGCCAAGGGAGGTACATTGTGATGGTGCAGGAGATGCCCATTCTGATGCTATAAAGCGAGAAGCGACAGCTGACATGGTTTCTTCTGGGAGCAACACTACATTTATTAATACAGATGACACCAGATCTGAAACTGGACAACAATTGCTCCAGAAACTCTTGAGAACGAAGAACCTTCAGCTTGCAGCCCAGAGGCCCCCTGAAGGCATCCACAATGAGATAAATGGCCATATCAACAGCAAACTTGCAATGCTGGAACAAAAACTTCAAGGGACTCCTCGAAATATGGAGGTAAGATTTTATTTATTTATTTTCAATCACAGAGTTCATCTGTGGAGAATTAAGTTGATTTGTATTATTTCGTTGACACACTCAGGATTTGCAGTCTATAAGTAAAAGGGCTCCAGCACAAAAGCCAAAGCGCACTAATAAAGCACCAGGAGACCGGGGGCTTAATGTACGGAAGAAGACTAAGAAGGAAGAAGTTGGAAAAAGTACTGAAGCGCTCATAAAGCAACTAAAACAGGTAATTGTTACCTGTAATACACACACATTCCTCAATTGATTGATTCCATAATGGGTACTAATTTGAGTTATATATATATTTCCAGGGTCTGTCTCTACTGCCCTTGATGGAACCTTCCATCACAGCTAGCCTGGATCTGTTTGCCCCTTTTGGGAGCAGCACAGCCAATGGAAAAGCCCAGCTCAAAGGATCCTTTGGAAATGCAATGCTAGACAATATCCCAGACTACTATTCTCAGTTACTCACGAAGGTAAAGAAAGCCAAGATGAAGTCTGTGCACTCTTGTCATTTATTTTTGGATGTTCATCAAAGGGAATTATCTACCTTTACAGAGCAACCTCAGCAACCCACCAACACCTCCATCTTCCCTGCCACCGACACCTCCACCTTCTGTGCAGCACAAGCTGCTCAATGGAGTGACTCCTGGGGAGGAACTCTCTCGGGGCCAGAAAAATGCAGTGTCGAAAAACAAACCAATAGGTAAATAATGACTGCATCAAATTGGCATTCATGTTCAATAATTGTCCAAAATCTCTGCTTTTAAATGTTCTGTACTTGTTTGTGCAGAAGCGGTTACAGAGGAGACAAAGAGTGTTGACATTCTTGCAGCGCTTCCCACTCCACCGCATAACCAGAATGAGGACATCAGGTACAGCAGGGATTCTTTGACGTTATGTCACTCATTTCTTTGCTCTGAAGCTAAACAAATTTGGATGTTGTCTTGCAGGATGGAGAGTGATGATGAGGATGCTCCAGAAAGCATCATTCCAGCATCCTCTCCTGAGAGTAATGTTGGAGAGGAAACTCCACGTTTCCCTCGTCTGCAGGAGCCAAAGGAGGAGGAGACTGAGAGAGCAATATCCCCCATAATTCCTGTCATTCCTCGCACGGCTATCCCAGGTAAAAACAGGCAATTTTTGGCATAAACCTGTTCACCATAAAAAAAAATGCCTGCAGAGTGAATTAAGAGATTTGTTTCTAAATATAAATTTTTTTGAGATGAAAACATTCAAGACTGTGAACTACTTTGTACTCTGTTTGTGGAGGTATAGCATGACACTATTTTTCGTATAGTATAACACTATTTTGCACCATTTCTGTTTTGTTTTTTGTTTTTTTTTTCAGGGGGGGCGTAGCGGCTAAAACTGTGCCCTAGTGTGTTACAGGGTCCCGTTTTAGCGACAGCATGAGTAGCTCCTCCCGCACTATATAAGAACTGAAGCTCCTTTGTTCGCGTCAAGGGTTATCCGCCGCAGTTAGCTAGCTAGCCATGACTACACCCAGAAAATGCGTCTTTCCTTTGTATAGTCTGCTGGCATGGCCACTTTAGAGTGCCTCATTATCGGCCGTGAGTATGCGCACGTCACGGAGAAAGGGGGGTCGGGTCAGACTTGACAGCTGCCAGCTTGTGGACCAGAGCTTCGGGCTGGCATGGCTCTTTTAGGCCTCTCGTTGTTGGCCTTGAGTGCGTGGTGGTTATGGAGAGGAGGCGACAGAGATGACCGCCAGCTTGTGGACAGGGGCTTCGTGCTGACACAGCCACTTTCTTTGTCACGACATGAAAAAGCCCAGCGATTTACCTGGTGGGATATACAGTACAGTATATATGTCAAACTCAGGCCCGGGGGCCAGATTTGGCCCACAATGTAATTATATTTGGCCCGCAAGACCATATTAAATGTGTATTAGAGCTGGCACGGCAGTATATAGCACATGTGCCACTAATATTAAAAATCCCAGAATGCTTTGCTAGTGTATTGGGCCATCACTCTAGACCGGCGAGCACTCCTTCCTTCCCTTTCTGTTGCAGTCGTTAGCAACTATGCTACCAGTCTCCTCGAGCAAATTTACTCTTCCCCTTGCCAAAAATGGCCAAACTAAAGATGGAAAACCATTAACTTCCAAGACAGGTGGGAGGCAGCTTTTCTGTTTACTAAACTAAAAGACAGATCTGTTTTATCGTGTGCGGAGCAACGTGGCTATAACAAAGAATATAACATAATTTAATTGTTTTTTTAATGCCCTTTATCAACTCCGAGGCAGGGACTGTCGATAGTTTGAGGTTTGAATTTTTATTGAAGGACATTCTTATTTGTTGGGGTTGTTTTGTTGTTGGCCTTTGAAAAAAGATTTACATCAAAAAGAAAGGTAGTTGGAGATAGATAAATAGAAGATAGAGAAACAGAAGAATTCATGTTATCAATGTAAATACAATACCACTGATATCTTTTATCGCAAATTTGATTTCTCGTGTTTGTAATATTAAAGTTTGTTTATTCCAGATTCAGTGTTTAAGCAAAATTTAAGTTTGTTGTCAATGATAAACTTTAACGCTACATTTCTGCAGAAAAGGGAAACCTGCACATCGCAGTGATTTTTCATTAAATATTGAGTTTGGCCGGTGACGTCCCAATTTTTTATTTTGGCTCACCGTGAATTTGACTTTGGCACCCCTGCAGTACAGTATCCCAGCCAAAGAAGGCTTTAAGTGGTTGTTTTTGTTGCGGCGCAAACATCTAGTCATGTGTAGGCATGAGAAAGATGCTAGATGAAGTAGCATCAATTTTTCCAGGTCGTTGAAGTGGTATTTGATTGACAGCTGAGCAGTGCACAGTCAGCAGACATGCCCACAGCGTCTGAGAGTGGAGAGAAGTGCTTGATTTATCTTGATTTTGAACCTTGATTTGATATACTTGGCAATTTTATAAAAACATTTTGGGGGGGGATAATCATTCAAATTTGACAGGGTTGTTAACACTCCTCTCTGTAGTGTGTATAATTTAGAAGACATTTATTTTCACTTTAGAGGGACTTTAAATTTGTCACCATATTGAGTTTCAGTAAATTCTAACGGCAATTTCATACTGATTTTTGAATGGTAAAATCCAAGCTGGATAAATAAACAGTCTTTCATATGTTCTTCTCTGCTAGCGTTCTCGGAGAGCAAACCCTTTGAAGCAGGTGATGGAAGAGTGGTTTCTATATCCAATCACTGGGATAAAGCCAAAAGTAACGAGGTGGCGGTTACCTTCACATTGTCCTCCATGGCAGCTAAGGTATTACACTACAATATTATTGCAAATTGTTCTAACTTCATTGTTCCTCCATGCATAGTTGAATGAAAACTAACCTGATATTTTCCCAGAAACTTAACCATGTGATGATGGCAATGGCCCAGCTGCTCAAAATAAGGATGCCAGGTTCGTACGAGGTGACCTTCCCTTCCCAAAACCTTGACATGCCTGGAGTGGATGATCCTGGGAAAGGGCCTGTCCAGTCAGGTATGTGCACAAAAAGATTTTTCATGTTTTCCCTTACGTAGTAAGAATTGGTGCAATGAACCCCCGATTTCCAGACCCCCACCCAATTTTTTTTTTGGACACAAAAACACAAAAAATCTTGTAAGCATAAAATGTATAGAAAATACTATACATGCATTGTAGTGTCTCTGTGCATGGATGTGCCTTTAAGAGGCGAGGCCAGTTGGGGTAGCATGTTAATGTCGGTGTGTAAGTGAGCTGTGCTCGATAGTCAATAAATGGCTGAAAAGTGCATCAGTGACTGGCTCTCCTTTCCCACATGCAAGGGCATTACAGTAAGTACACTGTAAAAAGTATAGCAAGAAGTATAGCAAGGTAGCGAATGCTGAACTGCAATGCAGCGGGGGAACACTATTGTTATGCTGATTGTAACAAAGAGAAAGTCAAGCCTACTTGTTCATTATCTCATTTATGACTAACCGTGTCTTCCAGGTGTCTGTCTTAAGGACAATGCTGCATCCAGTCAGGATGAGTGGTTAAGGCAATTTGATGTGTCTCTGCCAGGCTGCACGTTAAAGAAACAAGTGGACATTCTGACACTGATAAAACAGGTCAGCTAAAGATCTCTTTGATGCAATGTAGAGTTACTGTATGTTTCCAGAGCTGTATATGTCGTGTGCATTTTTTTTTTTTAGGAATTCCAAGATAATGAAGGCAAAACAGTCCAGCACTGTTACACAACCAATGTAAACGACTTGGATGTGCGCCACCTTCCGATTATACCAGTGGAGGAATCACTGCCTCCATCACCATCCCCTCCACTTCCTTCCTCCCCAGATCCAGTTCCATCTCATGAGGCAAAACCTTCCAAAAAGTCAGCCCCCTCATCCCCATTGCCTGCCACTCCCACTTCTGTCCAGATCAAGATAGAGCCTGAGCAGGATGGTGGTCCTCCTGCAGAAGGGGTTGATGTGACCGTGTCGACAGTTTCTGGTCCAGAGACGGCCTCTGGTCCAGCATTTAACCCTACGGGTCTCGATCCCGCTGCTGCCCCAGAAGATCACCTGACTCCTGCTGCCAAGGAAGAGGAATTGGTCACTGATCCTCTCATCACAGAGTCTCCCTGCCCACTGGAGTCCTCTCCAAAGGCCATAAAGCAACGCAGGCCTCTCTCCCCTGATGAGGTCTTACTCCCCAACGTGAAAAAATGGAAGGGGATTCGCTGGAAGCGCCTGCAGATTGTCATCTCGATACGTAAAGGCGGCTCGAAGAAGGAAAGCAGTCGTGAGGTATCTGAGTTGATGGAGCGTCTCCGTATTACTCTGCGACCTGACAGGTTACCACGGGATAAACGCAAATGCTGTTTCTGCCATGAGGAGGGGGACGGCGCCACGGACGGGCCTGCCCGCTTGCTTAACATTGACGTGGACCTCTGGGTGCACCTCAACTGCGCCCTGTGGTCTACTGAGGTATATGAGACGCAGGGCGGCGCGCTTATCAATGTGGAGGTGGCGCTGCGTCGCGGATTGCGTACAATGTGTGCGTGCTGCCAGAAAACGGGTGCGACCAACAGTTGCAACCGACTGCGCTGCCCAAACGTCTACCACTTTGCCTGTGCCATCCGCGCCCGCTGCATGTTCTTCAAAGACAAAACCATGTTGTGCACCCAGCACAAACTGAAGGGCCCCAGCGAAGATGAACTCTCCTCTTTTGCTGTTTTACGGCGGGTCTACATTGAGCGTGACGAGGTCAAGCAGATCGCCAGCATCTTGCAGCGAGGGGACCGCATCCACCTTTTCCGAGTCGGCGGTCTCATCTTTCACGCCGTCGGTCAGTTGCTACCCTCCCAAATGGCCATCTTCCACTCACCTACTGCCATCTTCCCTGTCGGCTATGAGGCCACGCGCATCTACTGGAGCACACGTGTGCCCAACAAGCGCTGTCGCTACCGTTGCCGCATCAGCGACGACGAAGGCCGCCCCTTGTTTGAGGTGCGTGTTCTGGAACATGGCATGGAGGATTTGCAGTACCGTGACATGACTCCGCAGGGTAAGACTTGGACTTGTTGACTCTCCTTACTGTTTATCATGTGTCTCAGTGTTTTATTTCCCTCTAAAAAACAACTTAACAATGACGGAAAAGGTTGACTCCGTTTTGTTGGTAGGAATCTGGGAACAGGTGGTTCACAAGGTTGCCAAACTCAGAGATGATTCATCCATGTTGAAGTTGTTCACTGAACATGTCAAAGGAGAAGAGATGTTCGGCCTCACCATTCATGCTGTAATGCGCATCACTGAATCGGTAAGCAAAAAATGCACATGGAAGCGTGACAATTTATAGCCACTCATGAATTTGACTCTATTAATGACCGTATTAGGTAGCACGGTGCTCTTGTGGTTATCACGTCTGCCTCACTGTTGTGAGGTTCAAATCTCAGCTTCAGCCTTAATCTGTGCAGTTTGTTCTCCCCATGCTTGTGTGGGGTTTCTCCGGGTAGTCCGCATTCATTAAAGAGCCACAGGTGCGAATGTGAGTCTAAATGTTTTTTTGTCTATATGTGCGCTTCGATTGGCTGGCAACCAGTCCCAGGTCTACTCCGCTTCTTGCCCAAAGTCAGCTGGGATAGGCCTCTGCTCATCTGTGACCCTAATGAGGATGATTGGTATAGAAAATAGATGGATGGATAGTGGCTGTACTGTGTTCAAGTTAAAGGACATTTAACATGATTATCTCACCTTTCTTGAATTTTAGTTGCCTGGAGTAGAGAACTGCCAGAACTACCAGTTCCGATATGGCCGTCACCCACTGATGGAGCTCCCTCTCATGATCAATCCCACAGGTTCTGCTCGCTCGGAGCCCAAAGTCCCTACACAGTGCAAGAGGTAAGGCACAATATGTTTAGATATTTACTCTCCATTTTTAAGCCATGGCTTGATGCCTCTCGGGGGGCACAATTGATTTACGTTCACCCAATTAGTTTGCTGTTCGGCAGCACAGTGGGTAGTTTTTAGTCGGGCTCAACGTCAGAAGTTTATGGGTTCAAATTTTTGCTCCGGACATTCCTGTGTGGAGTTTGCATGTTCTTTCTGCTTATGTGGGTTTTCTTTAGGTACTCTGGTTTCCTCCCACATTCTGAAAAACATGCATGTAAAAGCACGCTGCACATCGAGTGACAGTTTGCGACTGAAATGGACCATCGCGAAAAAATTACAGTTGGCGACTGTTTGCCGCGCACCAAGCGATTGAGCACTGTACATCTACCGAAGCGCTGCAATGGTAAAACAGTTACCCTGCATCAGGTTTTGAGGCACATATAAAATATATTGTAAAAATGTTTACAAACCACACAGAACCACAGAAACATGGCACAGTTGTCAAGGAAAAGGCAGATTGCCACAAAGAGAGGAAACAAACAATAATAAAGGATAGAGGTGTCAAGGGTGATCCCACCTGACTTTGAGCGAGGTTAGGCCTGTCACGATAACAATTTTCTTAAGAAGATATATTTTCCCCAAAAACTACCACGATCAACGATAATATAGCTGTTGTTTATGTCTGCGAAATCATGAAAAATAAGCCCCGTCCTCGAGCTGCAAGACTGTGTTGTTGGTCCATTGAAGACGAGCCCTTCACCTGTCAATCAAATATATATTGACCTTCGCTGTAGTCAACAGGAGTTAAGCCACGCACTTTCAGCTTTAAGGACTGATCTTGCCCCGCCCCTTCCAGTCCGTTGATCTCTACGGCTGACTGTATTATTTACAATTCACTTAAGACACACTGAAAACTTCGCCGAACAAGTTGAGTCACATCATGAAAACATATTCATCCCCATCTATACTTGAGTTCAATATGGACCGATCGTCTAATGCGTAGCTGGCATAGCTATTAATGTTAGCTCACTAGGGTTCGCTAATTCTTTGGTCGAAACTACAAGAGACGACACAATCAGCGAGAAGCGAGAAAGACCGCAACTGGCAGGGCTTGTCGTTGCTGTGCTCTTGCATACTAAACATTCTGAACTTGTATTTAAAAGAGCGTTTTGCGCTTTGTTTGTGGAAGGCTAGCTAATACAATACTCAAGAATGTAAAATAACACGAAAACTGATCTCTATTTAAACTTCACTGTTCCGGGATAAAAGGGATACAGATTCTCCATTCTGCTTGACCTAACAGCCGAACAGGACAGGTTTAAAAAAACTAAAAAATGAAAACGGGCGTTTGCTGGCTTCCCCCAAATGATCAAAGAGTCATTGTTTAATTTAACTCGCCCTGAGAGCGTACAAATCGTACAGTGCATACGGAAAGTATTCAGACCCCTTTAATTTTTTCACTCTTTGCAGCCATTTGCTAAAATCATTTATTTTTTTCCCCTCATTAATGTACACACAGCACCCCATATTGACAGAAAAAAATGGAATAGTTGAAATTTTTGCAGATTTATTAAAAAAACAAAAAAACTCAAATCGCACAGTATTCAAACCCTTTGCTGTGACACTCATATATTTAACTCTGGTGGTGTCCATTTCTTCTGATCATCCTTGAGCTGGTTCTACACCTTCATTGGAGTCCAGCTGTGTTGGATTATACTGATTGGACTTGATGAGGAAAGCCACCCACCTGTCTATATAAGACCTGCAGCTCACAGTGCATGTCTGAGCAAATGAGAATCATGAGGTCAAAGGACCTGAAGAGCACAGACACAGAATTGTGGCAAGGCACAGATCTGGCCAAGGTTACAAAAAGATTCTGTTGTACTTAAGGTTCCTATGAGCACAGTGGCCTCCATAATCCTTAAATGGAAGACGTTTGGGACGACCAGAACCCTTCCTAGAGCTGGCCGTCCGGCCAAACTGAGCAATCTGGAGAGAAGAGCCTTGGTGAGAGAGGTAAAGAAGAACCCAAAGATCACTGTGGCTGAGCTCCAGAGATTCACTCGGGAGATGGGAGAAAGTTCTAGAAAGTCCAATCATCACTGCAGCCCTCTACCAGTCAGGGCGTTATGGCAGAGTGGCCCAACAGAAGCCTCTCCTCAGTACAAGAGACATGAAAACCTGCATGGAGTTTGCTAAAAAATACCTGAAGGACTCCAAGATGGTGAGAAATAAGATTCTCTGGTCTGATGAGACCAAGATAGAACATTTTGGCCTTAATTCTAAGCGGTATGTGTGGGGAAGAAAAACAGGAACTGCTCATCACCTGTCCAATACTGTCCCAACAGTGAAGCATGGTGGTGGCAGCATCATGCTGTGGGGGTGTTTTTCAGCTGCAGGGACAGGACGACTGGTTGCAATCAAAGGAAAGCTTAATGCTCCTTGTGACAAGTCAGCCTTTCATCATCCACAAGCTCCAAAATAGAATAGGCAATGTGTTGCAATAGTGTTCGTCCCCATAATGTGTACACGATCGGAAAAGTTCTCCTCGTCCCTTTTCATTTTGCCCGACCTATGCTTCGCTCAGCGGTGCCGTGTGCAGTGCGTCTGACGTTCACACGGCTAATATTATAGAAGCCTCACACAAGGGTACATAAAAAAAACACAAAAGCACACATCAGTGATAGTCAGTCGTGCTTTTTGTTCGTTAAAACTTGAACCGTTTTATTTTAATTCGGAGCATGCCGTTGCTTTGACTGGCAGATAGTGTTTACAATAATCTAACTCTGACACCATGGTGACTGTTTCTGTGGGAAGTTCCGCCCCTTCCTATGGCATAAACCCAACTACTGACTGAATAAAGTGGGCCACTTACTGTTATGCTTAATAAACAGTTAACTTTGCCGTATTTGTGTTAATTGGGGATTAACACACACAACAACTCGAAGAGTGGCGGTGATGTTTTAAATGACTTTGCCGCGGTGGAACTTTCCCTTAAGCGTCTCTGTTGTGTGAATCTTCGTGCTGCACATGGAGCAAGGCTGTGGAGTATTGGACAGAGCACCAGCAAGAGTGTATTGGTCCGCCAACATTCCATGAGCCCACTAGCGGCTAATAACACAGCCGTCCAACTCTGTCAGCTCACTGTGTAATCCGTGCACCGGCTCAATGACAATTTATCGAGTCCGGGAAAACTATCGTGTCCGTTTTATTTATCGAACGATAAGTCGATGTAGTAATTATTGTGACAGGCCTAAGCAAGGTACACCATGGACAAATCACAAGGCAAAACTAGACCGATAAAAAAACAACCACAGAAACTCAGATTCACACCTATGGACAATTTATTCTTCAATGAAACTAACATGAATGTTTTTGGAATGTGAGAGTAACCCAGAGTACCAGAAGAAAACCCACGCCAGCACACGGTGAATGTGCAGAATCCATACTGAGATTCGAAATCAGAATAATGACTTTGAGGCAGATGTGCTCAACAGGTGCTCCACCCTGCTGCCTGAATTGATAATTAATCTCCCATCTTCAAATGGCCAGCACCTTTTTTTGTGAACTGGCTGAGACAGTCTTGCTTGCCCATTTGTCGTCTGTCCTCAGGCCTCATACTTTGAACAGCACTAGTGTGTCCAAGGCCTACCAGAGCACCTTCACCTGTGAGATGAACACGCCATACAGCAAGCAGTTTGTCCACTCAAAGTCCTCGCAGTATCGGCGCCTGAAGACAGAGTGGAAGAACAATGTGTACCTGGCTCGCTCTCGCATTCAGGGCCTGGGTCTGTACGCTGCTAAAGATCTAGAGAAGCACACTATGGTCATCGAATATATCGGCACAGTCATTCGCAATGAGGTGGCAAACCGCAGAGAGAAGATCTACGAGTTACAGGTATGTACCTACCGATATTGTGACTCCACAGTCCACCAAATAACAAAAATCCCTTCTACTTACATACATGCAAATCAGTCGCCTTTTGGTGAAATTTGTCATTTTGAACTCAAAATAGGCCATTTACGTGAATCGTATAGATCCGATTAGTTTTTCCCGGGGCGGGGGGGGTCAAAGCAACGTCGTAATGGGATTAACACTGGATAAACCAGCCCTGCTGATCGTCGTGCCTATAAGTGGCCACCATTTTGGGAAGGTTGTCGTTACCATGAAGGCAACGGCGCGCTATTCTTGCTTATATTTAGACAAATAAAAACAACAGCTTTCATGTATTGTATTTGTCTGGCACTGTCTGCCCAAATGCGGATCTTTCAGATGACTTATAACTCACTAAAACTCTGTGCAGTAAATTGTAGATGTGTTGTAGTTCTGACTGCATACACACATGCAAAAACACAGCATCATCAAAATTTTCACATTTTATTTTTTATTTTTTTTAACTTGACATTCATGCTGTGGATTAAAAAAAATCTGAAGTTACTCACTATTTGAGTACCGTAATGTCTCGTGTATAATGCGCATCCCCAAAGTTGACCTCAAAATTCTGGAAAACCCTTCCACCTACCGGTATGTATAATCCATTTTTACAATGCATGCTTTTACTTCTATACATATGATCAAAACATGAAGTATTATCTGTATTCGTTTTTTCAAAGGATTATTGCTAAGTTAAGTACTTTATTTGAACACATAATAGTTTCTATTTATTTACTTGTTCTTAGTTTGAAATTGGCGGCACGGTGGCCGACTGGTTAGAGCGTCAGCCTCACAGTTCTGAGGACCCGGGTTCAATCCCCGGCCCCGACTGTGTGGAGTTTGCATGTTCTCCCCGTGGCTGCGTGGGTTTTCTCCGGGCACTGCGGTTTTCTCCGGGCACTCCGGTTTCCTCCCACAGACTCTAAATTGACTGTGAGTGCGAATGGTTGTTTGTTTGTATGTGCCCTGCGATTGGCTGGCAACCAGTTCAGGGTGTACCCCGCCTCCTGCACGATGACAGCTGGGATAGGCTCCAGCACGCCCGCGACCCTAGTGAGGAGAAGCGGCTCAGAAAATGGATGGATGGATAGTTTGAAATTCACAGCCCTACTTTTATTTCGTAAATGAGAAAACACAGTTGTGCTCATATGTTTGATTACCCAGGCAGAATTTCTTAGATGGGTACAATTATTTAAAGAAAACATGAAGGGCCACGCGAAACACACAGAATTTTATTTTAATGGGATTCAAATTACAATGTCAAGCATTTCAGAAAAGCATTATAATTTAAACAAAACATAACCATTAAGAAATTAATGATGGTTGTTGTTCATTCATCAGAGTATAGGCTACACCTTTTTCATAACCTATGTGGCGGTGGCATATTGGAATGAAACTTTACAGCTTTTTCATAACCTCTAGATGGCAGCATACATTTATAAAATAAAGATTTTTTTCATTTCCCCCTATACCTATGTATAATGCTATTATACATAGGTATAGGTACTATTGACTTTTGACCATTTTGGGGGGGGGGGGGGGTGCACTATACATGAGAAATTACGGTAATTTCACTGTACTTTTTATTAAATTTTTTGGAGGACTACTTTTTACTTGAGTCACATTATTCTCAAGTAACTACTCTTACTTGAGTACAATATTTGGCTACCTACTTCTGGAGCGAACATCCTCTATTGCTACTCTTACGTTTAAGCAACATTTTTGCTCATCAGATCAGCCTGTTTCGCATTTGTTGCACTGGTCTTTTGTATTTTCAGGTTGCAGGTCGTGACCCTGGTTGTGTTCCCAGCGGAACCGCGAAGCACACGTAACATCGGCGACGAGCTGATCCGCTAGTACATCTTGTATTAATTAGGAAACGTGCCTACAGTTATCTAAATAGTTAGTTAACGGATGATAATGTTAAATGTATTAAGTGACAGAGCGATGTTGGGGATTATGTCACAACACAGAATGAACTAACTTCAAATTCAGAAACGGACAATAAAACCAGAAAAATACATTAGGGATTAGCCTTTGAAGTTGGTAATTGTGAAAAATAAAGTGAAAGACAATGATTTTAGTAAATTATTTTCCAGAATGAGAGTGCTTAAAGAGGAGGATGCTATTCATGTGGCACATCTTGAAGCAGGCTTCAGGTGCAGGTGGAGATGGGCCTGGCTCAAGTTGGAGGCCAGAACAAAAATGTAAAGAAATGAGGCAAATTTAATTTTAACCTTAAATTTGTACATCAACATGTACTTGAGCGGTATAAATTTAAATGTGAAGTTTTTCTGCGTAAAGTTTGTTTTTTACCTTATTGTACTCTTCAGAGACTTCCAGATTACTTCACTTTCTGTTAAAATCAAACAGATTCTCTGCGGGGCCCGGGGGATCCCCCCTGGACCCCCCCATAATGTTTTTTGTCACTTTTTTCATACCTTTGGTGTTTGCGTGTCTGTACTTAAGCCCATCCACCTGAGTCTTTTATTTTCTTTGTCCTAGAATCGTGGTATATACATGTTCCGCATCAACAATGAGCAGGTGATTGATGCCACTTTGACTGGTGGCCCAGCTCGGTAAGCAAACAAGAAAATGAGGTAGTCATTTTAAGTGACATTTTGCATTACAGTGAAGCCCAATTTATCCCTCACACACGCTTTAAACACCCACTTAAACTTAAAAGACACTTTAAAAAGTATTATTTGATTCTTGTTCTCACTTTCACATAAAGTTCTCCAAATATGAGTTTGTAGTAAGAGTTGTTTTATATTCCCCTTGTCTTCTCTTGTGCAGCTACGTCAACCACTCCTGCGCGCCCAACTGTGTCGCTGAGGTCGTAACATTTGACAAAGAAGACAAGATAATCATCATCTCCAGTCGCAGGATCCCCAAAGGAGAGGAGGTATGCTGCGCGTGTCTTCACAAAGTCAATTCGCTTTTTTATTTCCTCATTTTTTGGGGGGGGAGCTTAAAAAAACTTCACCGAGCTGTTCTGTAACTTGAGGCATGCAGCAAATATGCATTTTCAGGGTGTAGCCATTATTACCTTACTAAGTGCCAGTTGGAGTGGTAAATGGGCCTTGTTATGGAAGGTAAGCACAGCTAGCTCACAACCGAGCAACATAGCCAAACGAGACGATGTCACTTTGTACTTATATATTGGGGGAGGGAACTCTTACGAGAAAGTACACGCCCTGTCCACAAAGTCAGAAAAATTAATTAATTCATTCATTCATTCATCTATCTTATCCTCACTAGGGTCGCGGGCGGGCTCCACCAGGGTCCTGGAGCCCATCCCAGCTATTAAAACGGTGAAAAAGATGCTTAAACTATATCTCAACAATTCATGCACTATATTGTTATAAGTCTTTGCATACATTTTCAGCACTTCAAATATATTTAATGTATTTAGAAACAAAACACAGATATCTGCTTAGTGCCAGTTTAAGCTTAATTGCATACTAAGAGGCCAAAACTGTCAAAAAAGGAAAAAGCATTACTGGTAGGACAGAATAGTTTTACTGTTGCGCTGAATTGTGTAACCCCACTTGTAACCCAACATGTGTGTTACAGTGGAGGCTTCACATATTATATCATGAATATATAGGGCCAGTGCTTATGACAGGGCTGCCACAACTGGGCTTATGGTGGCCCTACAGGGCTAAAAAAAAAAAAAAAAAAAGCAGCAAAATATGTATTGCGCTTGGCGGTTTCTCCAATTAAGCCTTTATTTTCTTGCGTAGTGGTATTTGGTTTTGCAAGGTTCTGAAATGCACTGTCGAACGATGCTCTGATAGGGAGTCTGCTCGTAGGCGTGGCTCAGTTTTGGTCTAAATAGTGCTTGATGGCTTTTCCGTATGAACTCTTCACATTGAGCTGAAGATGGAGGAAGGAAATGCTCAAACGACTTTCCATAAGTGCTCTACTTTATCAACTGCATTTTAGGGTAAAGCTGCAGACGACTTGTTGTGACCCTCCGTGTTTTGCTTTGCAGCTGACCTACGACTACCAGTTTGACTTTGAGGACGACCAGCACAAGATCCCGTGCCACTGCGGAGCCTGGAACTGCCGAAAGTGGATGAACTGAGACTGAGGAAGGAGGGAAGGCGGAGCATCGCCTCCTTTCTGCGCCAAAGCCTATTTAGTGTTTTTTTTTTTTTTTTCTCTCTCTCTCTCCTAACTTGACTTAGCCAGTGCATAAGCTGCTCTCATCCAAGTGGAGGAACGCTGGCCTCCATCTTGGGACGACTCCGAGTGACATTTGAGCGTGTAGCCAAAGGTTTGATGAGCATTAATCAACACACCACCACCTCTTTCTTGATGGTGGATAACAACAACGGGGCGGCGCTTTTTTTTTTCTTCCCCCCCAATCACATTCTTTGCTGGGCTGAAACCCTTTTTTAACTACGGGAACAATCATGCCCACAAGCACCATGCATCAACAAGAGAAAAAGCCATTTTAAAATGCTCCGAATTAACTACTCCTTTTTTTTTCTTGTTTTAAATTGGACCTACAGTACTTTCTCTCTCACCTCTGATCACACCCCTGCGACAAAAAGGCACTTTTCACCCCCCTCATCAAATCATCAATGAAGACAACGCAGACGTTGGCTAGCGAGACAATCTTGGTTAAAAAGAACTTTTAGTGACTCCAGAGGCACCCCCTGTGCTCTTCTTGAACAGTGCACAGTCCTAAAAGGTTTGTTGGACCTGGTCTACCTCATTGATTTAAGCGGGACATGACTGCTTTGTATAGAAATAAGAAAAAAATGACAAAACTGTTAACTGCTACTGTGGAATTTAAGGCGTCGGGGGTTGGGAGGGGGTCTTTCTTGGACAAGCAGGGAATCTTAAGCAGCAGGTTTGCTCTGTCTACTCTATGCTGATGATCATTTACAATACGGAGCCAACCTGGTGATGATTATTAATCATGACTTATTTATACAGAGGAACTATATGAGCATTTTTAATAAGCATTAAAACAAAAAGGCAATCAGAAGCTCAACGTCACATCCTGTCTGCCACCAAATCATCCTGAGATCCATCAACGTCGTCTTCTTCGCCAGTGGCCGCATGACTACTAAAATGTCCTTTTTCAATCGCGTTCTTCTTCCTCTCTTGTCAGATTTAGTAGACAAAATATTTTACTGTAGTAGGTCTTCCTTTTGCCTGAGTGCAGCCTGCAGTGTTTCTACTTCCCATGTTATTGTGTGAGTGTGTGTGTGTGTGTGTGTGTGTGTGTATGTGTGTGTGTGCTTTTCTAGCACCGGTACTGTCGTCCAGGCTGAAACTGATGGCAGGGAAAGACTGATTGGATAAAAGGGCATTTTTTTCCTCGTCTACCTGAGAGATAAAAGGAATAAAAATAAATAAATAAAAAAGGTCTTCAAAGGGAGCTTTACTTAAACTTCCGACACTGCTATATTCCTCCTTCTCCGGAAAAACACCTAACACCTCACAGGATTGAAAGAAAATGCAAACTTGTACAAATGTATATAACGGTATATGCATTCGGGGCCTCTGTACCCAGCATGCCCCTTTGTAATCAATAAAGTGTAGAGAAATAAAATGGAAGAAAAAAAAAAAAATCAACCACTGGATATCATTTTAACAAAGCTGTACATACGTATAAATATATGTAAAATGGCAAACTAATATCTTTATGTATATGAACCAGAGTGTTTTTGCATTAACCAATTTTTCTATTAGTGTTTTTTGCTATAAGCTCTCAGAGACAAGTTTGTTGAAAATAAACAATGTGGTGAGAAAAGAAGCCAAGGCGATTACAAAAAGGATCTGTGTGCAGAATTCACATCGCACACCAGTGCATAGCATTTGTATTTATGTAATATGTTGGGATTTTTTTTTTGTATTTATGCTTACCAAATCATGTCCCTCCTTTGGCTCCAATTGAATGAATATACTCGTGAATGGAAGCTTTTCTTCTTAGTGTCATGTTTTCTTTTGTATCTTCCCTCTAGAAGTGAATGTGTTGTGAAATGGTTACTTGGCCTCATGTGTGGAATAATCCCAAAATCAATCCCAGATTTAACCTGGTTATGAATTGCACTCTCTCATAAATCTATCTATCTATATATCTATCTATATATAATGGAGATGTTTGCTCAAGTGGTAGATATTGATTAAGTATCCCAAGCCGTGATTCTACTTGTTTTTACTTTGTTTCTAGTTCAAGGGAAGACCATAATGAGACATAACGCCTCTCACTGGATTTTAGCCTGAGACATTTTTAACTTTTCTGAAATCTTAATTTAAGTTCTCTTTATCTTTTAATTTAATAAAGGTTTGCTCAAATTGAAGTTGTTTTTTTAACCTCACTTTTTAAAAGAAACGTTGCATCTGTACAGCAGATATACTTTTAGGGATGACAAATAAATATATTGATTTTTATTGTGGCATGTTTTGTATGAATATTCTTTTGAATTGTACATATTTTTTCAGGAAGTCAGAGGTTTCTTTATATTCAGCTTCCCACTCCTTCCCCCACGCCCTGTCATCTTATTTGTCTGCTTTTGTTTCTTGTAAATGGAAATAAAAATGCATTTTAAATATGTGCACTTTTCTTTTGTTAGTCCAGCATTAAAAGTTAACAGGGGACACATGACCAGTGGGTTCCCATAGATGAATAACATAGGCAAATTGAGAAAATTTGTTCATTCAGCAGTGTGTATCAAACTCCTATCCATTTGCATTAATCAGTTCTCAAGAAGGGGCAATTCTAGGATCACAGGGTTTGGGGTGCTGAGTTCCAGGCATAAATATCACTGTACATTTTAAAGCTGTTTTTGTCATACTTTCTCATTCAATTCAATGCACATTGTGCTGCTCCTTTTGTTGTGTGCAACTTGACCACCTGGGGGAAGTATAAAGAGGTCCACACACACACATATATATATATATATATATATATATATATATGTCAATCAGAATCATCTTTATTTACCAAGTATGTCCAAAGAACACACAAGGAATTTGTCTCCGGTAGTTGGAGCCGCTCTAGTGCGACAACAGACAGTCAATTGACAGAGAACACTTTTGAGACAAAAAGACTGACAAAAACAGTCACTGAGCAATAAAGTGTTGCTAGTTATCTGCTAATGCCGGTACAATTTTTTTAAATTTGTTTGTTTTGGATTTTGACAATTGTGCAAAAAGATGCAGAGTCCTCTAGCACTTAGAGCAGTTTGAATGACTAACACAAATGTCCGGTGCAATGAGCATTGTGTGCCGAGACTTCAAGGAATGTATGCAGTTTAAAGTGACGAGTAGTGGGATGTTGATTGTGCAAATGTTGCAGATACTCCTCAGTCAGTGTGCAAATGGGGCAGATGCTACTCTGGCATGAGTGGCCAGTATTGGTCAGCAACAGATATGCAAATAGTGCGGCGTGGCGAGACTACTACAGTGAGTGCACGAGTAATATATAATTTGCCCGACAGAAATGTGACAATAAACTCAAGACAATAACATTGGCAGCCTGTTGCAATGGAATTCTTGGTTGGCTGTTTAAGAAGTTGATTGCAAGAAGGAAAAAGCTGTTGGAATTTCTGCTAGTTCTAGTTTGCATTGATCGGTAGCGCCTACCTGAGGGAAGGAGCTGGAAGAGCTGGTGACCGGGATGTGGAGGCTCCGAGAGGATTTTGCACGCTCTCGTCTTCGTTCTGGCAGTGTGCAAGTCCTCAAGGGTTGGTAGGTGGGTACCGACAATCTTTTTCAGCAGTTTTGATTGTCCGTTGCAGTCGGAGTTTGTCCTTTTTTGTTTTAACACCAAACCAGACTGATGGAAGAACACAGGACTGATTCGATGACCACTATGTAGAACTGTGATGGTGTAGGTAAAGCACTATATAAATGCAGACCATTTACCATACACACACACATATACATGTGTATATATATATATATATATATATATACATACATATATATATACATACATATATACACACACACATATATATACATACAAACATACATACACACACACGCATATATACATACACACACACACATATACACACGTATATATCCATTCATCCATTTTCTGAGCAGCTTCTCCTCACTAGGGTCGCGGGCGTGCTGGAGCCTATCCCAGCTATCATCGGGTAGGAGGCAGGGTACACCCTGAACTGGTTGCCAGCCAATCGCAGGGCACACAGAAACAAACAACCATTCGCACTCACATTCACACCTAGGGGCAATTTAGAGACTTCAATTAACCCACCATGCATGTTTTTGGGATGTGGGAGGAAACCGGAGTGCCCGGAGAAAACCCACGCAGGCACGGGGAGAACATGCAAACTCCACACAGGCGGGGCCGGGGATTGAACCCCGGTCCTCAGAACCGTGAGGCTGACGCTCTAACCAGTCTTCCACCATGCCGCCACGTGTGTGTGTGTGTGTGTGTGTGTGTGTGTGTGTGTGTGTGTGTGTGTGTGTGTGTGTGTGTGTGTGTGTGTGTGTGTGTATATATATATATATATATATATATATATATATATACACACACACACACACACACACACACACAAACATACATATATATATATACACACACACATATATATATACACACATATATATACACACAAACGTAATTTACATTTTACACATCTTATTTTCAGCGGCACGGTGAACGACATCTGCCTCACAGTTCTGAGGACCCGGGTTCTGTGTGGAGTTTGCATGTTCTCCCCGTGCCTGTGTGGGTTTTCACCAGGTACTCCGGGTTTCCTACCACATTCCAAAAATATGCATGGTAGGTTGATTGAAGACTCTAAATTGCCCGTAGGTGTGAATGTTTGTTTGTTTCTATGTGCCATGCGATTGGCTGGCAACCAGTTCAGGGTGTACCCCGCCTCTTACCCAAAGATAGCTGGGATAGGCTCCAGTATGCCTGGTGAGGATACGCAGTATGGAAAATGAATGGATGGCCATCCTATTTTCATTGGAATTGGGGTTTGTAAACACTTGAGCACCTCCAAAAAAAAAAAAAAAGCACTGATGCATTTTGAGTATATGTAAAAACATTTGGATTAAAGAAGCCAGTCACTTTTAAGAAAAAAAAGGAATTTATTGTATATCTATATACACTAATCCTGAAAACATCTTCAAGACACAGATTTTTCTATCTTGAAATACTACACATGGACAGGATGTCTATGGCAACAAAACAAAACATGGCCAGGGCAGTTGTACTTTTTGGACAGGATGTACCTCCCGTTAATCCCCGGCTGCATGCGCGACAGACAAATGCGGACACAAACAAACAGACAGGGATTCCTGATCAACACCTCAGCGTGGCCAAGGCAAACGAAACTGATGAAAAACATGCAGCTTCACTTTGGCAGCCATTCCAGGAACTACTTATGACATCATGCTTTGCAATCAAACAGGATCCAGAATTCCAGGTCACTCCAAAAAAATATTCCAGTGTCAGTAAGAGGTGGTGTTTGGAAACACATCTGCGTTGCCGAGTCCTGCAAATGATTCGCTCGGCAATCCCAAACATGAAAATAAAGGAAAACAGCTGCAGCAAACACGTGGGATCAGTAGTACCAACGAATGAGGGGGGTAAAAAAACAAAAGAAAATCCATCAGATACATTTTGTTTTGTTAAGTCAAAGTACCGTCACTGTTCACATTGTTGCTTGTGGATGGGGGAGTGTTATTAAAAAAAAAGGGGGGGGGAGAAGAGGAAAAAAATAAAGGTACCCATCATCAGTAGTGTTGAAAGTCACAAAAGAAAACATGATTCATGACAGAAACACACAACATATAGATATATATTAAAAAGAATAAAAACATTTGATACGCCCCTCGGCTCAGCGTGCCGATGTCATCGCGACGCCGGATGACGAGAACGCCGATTAGAGACACGCCGCTCGTCTCACAGTGTTCGTCCACATCAAGCCAAAAAACACAAATAAATTAAAAACATTTTTCCCTGCCAGTCCAGTGATTGCCTGCAGGTTGCACAGAGGAAGCTACACACGGTCACATTTTTTGTTTTCTCCAGGGAGTGATGGATGTGACGAGGGTGAGTTTGTATCACACGGCATTACAAACATGGCCTCCGCCCTCCCCAAACATTCACAGCCGTACGTGTGTGGGACAATTTGAATGATTTCTTTCTTTAAAAAAAAAATAATAAAAGAATACTGTACAATAGTAGTTCCTGCCATCTGGAAGATGAAAACGAAACAATTGAGTGAGATGATATTAACAGTGGTAGTGCTGTGGCCCATGACGACGGGAAGCGGTTCAGAGGTGGGAGCGAGGCTGAGGAGACATTGGACAGGGTCGGTGGGTCTCAGTAGTTTTGGCTAAAAAGGTGAGGTAGGCCTTGGCTTCAAAACTGGCAGGGCTTCGTTCACATCTTGATGTCCTCCTCCACAGTGAGCTGCGACAGCGTCTTCTTGATGCGCAGCGCCGTGAGCCGCGCCGCGCCGTTGGCGTACCAGCACTCCCGCATGATCTTGCCCATCACGCGCAGTGACTGCAACATGCACACGGGAGGGACACTCAACAACTCTTCCAAAACGTAAAAAAAAGTATTGAGACACAATTCAAATACAGTATACCAAGCCCCAGGTTGTCTAACTTTTTGGGTCCAGAGGAGAACTTTTCTTTACATGGGTAATTCATAAATGCCAGTTGTATAATTATATTAAATTCAAAGTGTAATGAAGGAAGAAATAAAACTTCATTCTCGTGATGTGCCATTTCTTCCTGTCAACGATGCCTTGATGCTAAATAAATAAATAGGACTTCTGGGGGGGGGGGGGGGGAAATCTGACTTTCATTCTTGGAAAAATACTTTATAGGAAGGATCAGATTTATGTGATGATACATCACAATCATATGAGTCATTTGCTTGTTATGTTTGTTTTATTGGTGCGCCAGCCTCTATTTCTCCATCTACGTGCACTACAATGAAATACATTGTTAATCAGAATCAGAATCATCTTTATTTGCCAAGTATGTCCAAAAACACACAAGGAATTTGTCAGACCCCCAAGTTACTGCTCGCAGACGCCAATTTGAGAACCAAGGTCATACATAGTCAATAAGTTCTCCCTTCAGCTTGTGAAATTTTAGTTACATTCAGCTCCTACTTTCAAAGCTACTTTTTCTGAGTCTTGTAACATTTACCTTGAAATAAACAAGAATTCCAGTCAATGTGATTGATCACTAAGAGTGATCCATCTACCTACATCTATCTGTCTAGATCTACAGTATACTGTAGATTTAGTAGACTTTACACCGATCTGATCAGCTGGATCGGTATCGGCCAATAATTAGCATTTTATGCTGATCGGCTTTAATGTCGTAATTTGCCGATCCGATCAGCTCTGCAAAAGACGCTTACTCCGCGTCGCCATCGTGCACAGTATATTTGAATCCAAAAGCTAGTTTATTTTTTGCCTTGTCGCGTGTCTTTTGACGTAGTACTGTAAATATATGACCGCCAATAAAGTTATTTAAAAAAAAAAAACATGGCGGCGGTGTGGGACTGACAACCCATCTGAGACAGACAACGCGTAATGCCTGGCTCAGACTACAAGACAAATTTAGTCTTTCACGATTGCACTATGTCAGACTACCGCTATAAAATCTTGTACTCCGATGCCAAAGTATCCCGTCTTTTACGATCACTGGGCTTTACCCGACCGGATACACTTGTTACCATGGCGACGACGACAACAATGGCTCACGCCACGCGTATTATAAGAACAAACGTGGAAAAACGTTTGGTGGTCACCGGTGCTCAGGAGAGGACTTTAATTCAAGGCTTGCTTGAGGTATGTCCACGTACTTTTGATACGATACGGCTCGCCAGCAGGCAACAAAACGTTATGTAGCCTAGCAAGCTAGTGCTAGCACTAATGGTTGTACGTAAACATGCTAGCGCTCTGTCGAATCATGCTCTTAAGTTCCGGTGTGTGTGTGTGAAGTATTTTAATTACAATAAAGTAATTTCATTACAGTACGTTAGCACCCATTATTTCTGTCTTGTATTAATGTTGGTTTTACCTGACTGATGAGAATACATGACCTGACTAGAGAATACTCAGTATACAGTACACAAGTATATACAGTAAATGAACAAGTCATTTAAATAGACACATTGTTCCATCTTGTGATCGGTTATCAGTTTTTTTTAATTCGTTGATCGGCCCCAAAATTCCTGATCATGTGAAGCCAAATTTTTAGTTTAATAATTTTCGAATTTAAAAATAAATAAATAAATAAATAAATAAAAAAGTTGTTGCACTCAAAAATATTCAAGCCCCACTGCAAATGAGTTTTATCCGTGAAGTAGTACTTAGCAATTATATCTAATATTACAAGCATTTACATACTTTTGCACATTTTGCATACAAATGTCATTAATAATGGCAGTCCAATAATTTCATGTGCAACATTTTTATTTTATGATTATCATCTAACCGAACAACTGTCGCTTCCATTACTTTGTGGGGACACTTTGGGCAGGACCAGTTCGGATGAGTTTGGTGTGGAAGATCCTTGAGAGCCCTGACCTTCCCAGGACAGTGTAAGCAGTTCAAGGGGAACTAAACCCCAAAATGTTTTTTTTATGCAAAAATATATTGTATGTGCACCCACTAGTCTAAACACAGAATTCTGATTGATGTAAAGAATTAAAAAGACGAATTCATGAATTTTCATGCATCTCAGGGGGCCGCCATGTTTGACATTGTTGCCCTCTGCTGTCAACCGGAATTATTTAATTCATTAGTTTAAACACAATCTTGGTAAAATTTTGGATATCATCTTGGCCACGTGACAGCCGCAACGCAAGAGGGAGTGATGTTGTGATGCTAACTTCGGTTGATAGCAGAGGGCGAAAATGCAAACATGTTGGCCCGCTTACATTGATGAACATTTTTAAATTAATCTGATTAATTCTTATTCCACCAACCCAATCAGACTACTGTGTGTTGACTAGTAGTGCACATCCAACGTATTCTTGCAAAAATATATTTTGAGTTTAGTTACCCTTTAAGTTGCATAGCGGAAACCATACTCCATATTATAACTTGCTATAGATGTGAACGAGATGTGTCCCAATACTATATTTGTACAATGTTTGCAATTTTGTACTGTAAATTTAGGCTGGATTTAAACTGCTTGTGGCCAAGCGACAATTCAGGTTTAACAAGAAAAATATTTTTAGACAAAAATTCAAATTGGGCACTTTGAGAGCAATTCCAGCTTTAGATGAATAGAGTGAGAAAGTCAAATGGTTGTTACCTCGTAGCTCTGCCACCAGTTGGGCACATTGGGCCGCAGCTTCTGGTCACACACCACCTTCCTCATCTCCTCTATGGAGGGGTCAGAGGGCACCAGGTCATAGTAGGGCAGCTGGTACTCCTCGTGGATACCTGCGGGACAAGCGGGAAGGAAACGGTCAGGTTTTCGAACTCGTCCCCTCGGATCCACCCGGCAGGCGAAGAGGCCGAGCGGAGGCTGGGTCTCACCTCCCGCATTGCAGCGGCGCGCGATCTCCCAGTACACCAGGCCCAGAGCGTAGATGTCGGCGCACTTGAAGGAGTCAAAGTGCTTCATGTTGATGGTTTCGTCCAACACTTCTGGAGCCATGTACCTGTGAGGACGCACATGGTATGTTGCTGAAAATTATGCCTAAAAGTAGGACTGGGCGATTAATTAATTTGTTATCGTTTAAAATCTATTATAGCGGCTTCCGTAGTCCAAAGCTGATGTGCACTGCTTACACTAGCAACATGGTTGCAACAATAAAAGGAGCTTGTCGGTGTTGTATTGTGACTTAGTCACTATTTTTAGGGAACAATCTAGTGACTTTTTCCCCCCCATTCAAAAAAAAAAGCGGCTAACGACTTTAAATCCAGCTAAGAAACAGACAACATGAGAGCCCATTGAGCATTTACATTATCAAGTCCTGTAATATTTGTTGCATTAATTTGTTTCCCTTTTTTTTTTAAACAAAAATTGGTTTATTAAAATGCCTTTGATTTCCATTGCATACTTTGTTAACTGATGTAATGTCAATCAAAATTTTAAAAATAGTAAAATAAACAATACACATTAAATTAATAAAACTATAAATACAAAAATGAGAATGAATTATTATTCAAATCTAAACAGTTTTTTTTTTTTTTTTTTTTTTTTTACCTCATGACCTGGCCCATCTGTCCATTGTAAAAATGTAAAAGTGGCACTTGTGCACAGAAGTTTGCCCATATTTATTAATTAAGCAATGTTAAATATAAGTTGAACTCAATGGGAAACTTTCTTTTGAAAAGTTGACCAAATAAAAGAGGACCAGTCTCACAAAACCTGTTGTCCAACTTTATTATTATTTAAGGGATTTGTTGACTAAGAATACAAAACCAAAATCACACAAAAAAAAAAAAAAAAAAGAAAAGAGTGGGTGAAGACAGACACACCAACAGTAAAACTGGATGGAAATTAAAGACGATCTGCGGGACATGGAGAGACAGAGACATGAAATTAGAATGAAAGAGCAACAGTTTAAAAGAGACCGGGCTAAATGGTATAAGAATAAATCAGAAAAATAAGGAAGACTCAAAAATATTGACAATCCTCTCCTGCAGGCTCTTTGTTTTGTTCTTGCTTTGTTTTGTAATGTTAAGTACATTCCTTTTTTATTTTGTTTTTGTATAAAAATAAGCCTAAGAAAACAGACCAATTTCGCATGACTGCCAGTAAAATGGAAATACGTGTTCTTTCATTATTAGGGATAAAATGTATTTTAACTGTACTGTAACTTTTGCGATTGGCTAAATAGAGAGTGACCCAAAAACAAAACAAAACAAAAAAAAGCAGACATCTGGATGCAAGAACCTACCTTTTTGTGCCCACACGCTGGTTTGGGGCAATATCAATTGTATCCGTGATGGACTCGTGGCGGACGGCCAGGCCGAGGTCGGCGATGGCGCACATGCCGTTTTTCTTCACCAGGATGTTCTTGGACTTGAGGTCACGGTGCGCGATGCCGGGCTTGCCTGTGGAAAGGAGTAAAACGTACAATTAAGTTTGTAACTGGAGCTTGGCGGCCTCAGTGATGTTTACATGCGAGGTGGAGCTCCTCTCACCCTGAGTGCCCAGGATCTCCATGTGCAGATGTGCCAAACCGCTGGCAGCCGACAGCGCCAGCTTGATCATGCCCTCGATGGTGACCGAGTAGCGGTTTAGGTAGTCGAAAAGGGAGCCGTGCTCATGATAGTCTGACACCAGCCACAGCTGAGTCCATGTGCCATTGTCTGAAGGGGAACACAAGGAGTACATTTTATAGGATTTACAGTATGCCTTTCATCTATACATACACTGCATTGCTAGTGAAAGAAAATGGACTTCTGGGGTGCCGTTATGCGTGTTGCATGTATTTGCTCTAAGAAAGTTACCTATTCACAGTTTTTGTGCTCTTTCAATAACCCTCTAAAAGGTGCCACACGGTGGCACTAAATCCCCAAAGGTATTAATTAACGTCAGGGAAGTATGTCGAAGTAATTTCAACTGACAAGATGAAAAGGTAGTGACAGACCAAGTTGAAGTTTGGCCGTCAACCCGGTGTGTGCCGTACCGTTGGCAGTCTGTGACGATTCATAACTCTAATTGTCTGTAAGCTAGCGAATCAGTGCACAAGACAAGAAACAGAAATGACAAAAGCAAACAAAGGTGTAGTCATTGCAACCGCCATCACTTCAACCCGCCTGACCGACGGCTTGGTGTGTCATGAACTCAACATCTTGGTAAGTGGGGGAGGAGCTAAATTTAGGCTGGGTTGTTAGTGGAAATTACAGAGTGTTTGCTTGCATGTGCATGTACACATGCCTTGTGGTGCATTTTTCCAAAATCAAATAATCTATAAGTCATTTATTTTTAATAGTAATGTAAAGTGAGTTTGAAACAATCATAGTTTGTGCTATATTTCTGTTTTAAACTATCTATATAGGAAAGGATGAAATCACTTAGGGGCAGGGCTCAGTCCCTATCCCCCGCAAATAGTGGGGGCTTACTGTATAGTTCTTGCATCTCCAACATCACAGTGTTTGTCTATCTCATTGAACCATTTTTTTTTTACTGTCATTCACGGCAAATGTAAAGATTCCCCTTTTGTTCGATTTGCCATAGTTGTTGTTGTGTGCATTTCGGAAAGGACTATCGTACCACCTGTAGCCTGGGCCTGCACCAAACAGCTACAAGAGAACTTTTTGAAAACATCAGTGTAGGCTGCATGCGGAAATAGCAATGTTTAATCCGATGTCGAATGTGCAAAACAATACATGCATACATACATAAATAATATAGTTGATTTAAATCGGTTTAACTAGGAGCTTTTGCCGTCCATTTGTCTTTTCTTCTCCAAGCCTCACCCTTATTGTCTGCTGCTATGAAACCCAGGATGTTTTCATGGCGCAGCATGATTGTCTGGTAGATCTCTGCTTCTCTAAACCAGGAGCGCTCCTCTCTGGATGAGAAGATCTTCACCGCCACGTCCCCTCCGCGCCACTTGCCTCGCCAGACCTCGCCGAAGCGGCCCTTTCCTATGATTTCCTGCAGCACAATGGTCCTGGCCACAGTCCGCTGCACAAACAGGGGCAGGCCTGTAGGGGGCAGTAGTAATAAATGGTCTTCAGCCGTTTTGTAACGGTAATGATTACACCAACAGCAGAACATCTACTTTAAAAAAGTAAACATGTTTCAAAGCTGCTGGAGCGCAACATGACCATCAGGCACGGGGAGTGCATGTTCCTGTCATAGACATGTTTGCAGACATTCCGAGCGGATTACTATGCAACCGCAAATTATTTCCACTGATATCCCTGGAACCACAGATAAAATAATTTGTGCCATGCAAAAACTCCAGACTTGTGAAATCCGTGTGCCTACCACAAATCATTGTAAGTGTTGTGATAAGGCTTCACTGATCTGTGGCTCAAATGCATTTTGTGAGGTCACCTTGACCTACATTTAACTCTGCGCATCTCTGGATTTAAATTCTGACAATAAACCAATTTACAGAAATAAGTACTACAGGTGAATTAAGCTAAGTTGACCACTGATTCTGAAATGGTGGGGTCCGATACCAAAGTGGGTCGAAAAATTTATTTTTAAAAATATTTGCATCAGAAACGTGCAGCAGTAGAGAAAGAAGTGTACTGTGTATTTCATCACAAACACATGTTAATTTTCTGAGGCGAGAGGGGGAAGTGAAAGTATTACCTGAGGTTTTAAAATGTGGATTTTTGTACATGTGGGGAGGACAAAAATGGTTCATGTCCTGTGTGTGCCGTAATAATTTTTTTACATTTGACAGTTTTATACATGTAGCTTCGTCATGTTCGTGCTCAAAGCAGATGTAAGTGAAATATACAGTGGCTACGGAAAGTATTCAGACCCCCTTACATTTTTCACTCTGTTATATTGCAGCCATTTGCTAAAATCAATTAAGTTAATTTTTTTCCTTCATTAATGTACACACAGCACCCCACATTGACATAAAAAACAGAATTGTAAAAATTTTGCTATTTATTAAAAAAGAAAAACAAATATCACACAGCCATAAGTATTCAGACCCTTTGCTGTGACACTCATTTAACTCAGGTGCTGTCCATTTCTTCTGATCATCCTTGAGATGGTTCTACACCTTCATTGGAGGCCAGCTGTGTTTGATTATACTGATTGGACTTGATTAGGAAAGCCACACACCTGTCTATGTAAGACCTTACAGCTCACAGTGCATGTCAGAGCAAATGCAAATTATGAGGTCAAAGAAACTACCTGAAGAGCTCAGAGACAGAATTGAGGCAAGGCACAGATCTGGCCAAGGTTACAAAAAAGATTCTGCTGTACTTAAGGTTCCTAAGAGCACAGTGGCCTCCATAATCCTTAAATGGATGACATTTGGGACGACCAGAACCTTTCCTAGAGCTGGCCGTCCAGCCAAACCGAGTAATCGGGGGAGAACAGCCTTTGTGAGAGAGGTAAAGAAGAACCCAAAGATCACTGTCGCTGAGCTCGAGAGATGCAGTCGGGAGATGGGAGAAAGTTCGAGAAAGTCAACCATCGCTGCAGCCCTCCACCAGTCGGGGCTTTATGGCAGAGTAGCCCGACGGAAGCCTCTCCTTAGTGTAAGACACATGAAAGCCTGCATGGAGTTAGCTAAAAAATAAAAATAAATAAAAATTAAAAAAAACAACTGAAGGACTCAAAGATGGTGAGAAATAAGATTCTCTGGTCTGATGAGACCAAGATAGAACTTTTTGTCCTTAATTCTAAGCAGTACGTGTGGAGAAAACCAGGCACTGCTCATCACCTGTCCAATGCAGTCCCAACAGTGAAGCATGGTGGTGGCAGTATCATGCTGTGGGGGTCTTTTTAAGCTCCAGGGATATCACATGCAGTTGTCAAGGTTGTTCTCAGTTTATGCTCAATAAAACGTACAAGTGCCTTATTTTGTGCTTTAATTTGACAGTACTCCTCAGTTTCACTCATTCACTGCCATGGAGGTTTATATTTGTCAGCTGGAATCTAACCATTTACTGCCACAGATGAATATTTAAAAAAAAAAAAAACTGGGTTATGAGTTAACGACCATGGGAAAACGTGGCTACCGGGGTAAGACCAGTTGAGAATACCTCTGCATTAAAAGTTGCATTGGTAGAAACCCAACATGGTATACATCTTATATATGATTGTCAGTACGCATGTGATTACCAGAGCCTGATCCGGAGGTGGACATGTCGTAGATGAGGTCCTGCAAGGTCTTCTCCTTGGCCAAGTAGAGATGGTCACAGGACGGGTCCTCTACCTCCAGCCTCTGCCTGTGACTATAGGCCCTCTGATGATATTGGAACAGGAAAACGCCCACCATGAGCAGCACACAGAGCAGAAAGACAGGCCCCGCGATGACCGCCACCAGCTCCACAGGGCCCCAGGAGCCGGCCGAGCCCGAGAGGTCCTCCTTTGTGGGCACTGGGAGCACAGAGATGAATACTTTCAAGTCAGTCTCATGCTGGGAATGGGTCAAGGTCCTGATCCGACAGAGCCTTACCAGGGACTTTCAGGTCAATACTGTTGCAGTAGTCTACATAGCAGCAATGAGTGTTGAGTAGACCCTCAGCGCTCAGACAGTAGAAGGGTTGCCCAGGTGGAACCAGGTTGTCACTGTTGATGCAGATGCGCATGTGTTGCTCCTTTCCCTGGATAGTGTACGTGGAGGCCATGCAGGCGCCATCAGTCTCGCACTCATAGCCCGTCTTCTCGCAGGTTGTGCAGTTACAACGAAGAGCTGATTATTAAAAAAAAAAGAGAAAAAAAATGAATGCAGAGAAATGCTGTCATGAGCAACCAAAAGCACGTATTTGCATAGTTTTAGTGGATGACATAACATGCAGTTGGTGTGCATGCATGTAATGTTTTCCCATGTAGAGAGGCACTCTTATGATCTGGAATGCATTTTACAGTGATTTCTAGAGATGCGCAGATACAGTACCACTTTTTTTGGCCGCAGTACAAGTACTTAGATTTGAGTAAAAGCCATTGGTAATACCATTACGACTCATAATTGTAATGAAAATGTGTTTGACTAAATATTGTTCAAAAACACTTTTCTTGAACATGGCACAAGTTTCACTCTCTTTTAGAGTAACAGAGCCAGTGATGGAGAAACTTGATGCTCGCTGCACACCCCGCCGGATTCCTCCACTAATATCAGAGCAGAATTTATCATCCATTTTGCAGGGCATAATTCATAGCTAATAAAGTGCTATTATCCATGTTTACTTTGAAGTATTGCCATACAGCTACCTACCTACTCCACCTGCCCAGAAGTTGGCTGGTAAAGTGGTATCACTGTGTTGGTATCGGAGCATTAGTTTGAGTCAGTGTACGAGTACAGATGTATGGTATTGGTTACTAGCATCGATATCAGTGTTTTTAGTCATTTTTGAAGGTCTGTGTGAACAAGGGCCCTTTTGATACAGCCATCAGTATGTGACTTTTCAAAAATACCCAGAGACCACCCCCTTACTTTTCCTGGGTTGCTTTCATGTCAAGTTACCATTTTACTAAGTGCCATGATCTTCCAGTGCACAGGTGTCAATTCCAGCCCGCCACATGATTTTATGTGGCCCGCGAAGGCAAATCATGTGTGTCAACTTCCATGATTCTTGTTAAACTCTGTACCAATATTTCGAATTGTCATATTTTGTAAATAACATTGAGCTATTACAAGCATTTTTGTGTTACCAAATATGAACAACAGTTGAAAAACTCATTACCCTTCATTTCTGATTCCAAAACTAGTTTATAAATTTCGGGTGTAATAATATGATGAGGTGATTCGGCCGTTAGGCCCTTACAGCCGAACGGGACAAAAAAAGGGGATGAGGTGATTAAAGATTTTCATGGTTTCACAGTCATAATGGCACTGTGAGGAAAACCGGAACTTCAATGTGGCCCGCGACAAAAATTAGTTCGAATCAGAATCATCTTTATTTGCCAAGTATGTCCAAAACACACAAGGAATTTGTCTCCGGTAGTTGGAGCCGCTCTAGTACAACAGACAGTCAATTTACAGAACACTTTGGGGACATAAAGGCATTGACAAAAAACAATTGTGCAAAAAGATGCAGAGTCCTCTAGCACTTAGAGCAGTTCGAATGACTAATATTGCAATAGTCCGGTGCAATGACCATTGTGCAAAGGGCGCTGAGACTTCAAGGAGTGTATGCGGTTTAAAGTGACGAGTAGTGCGATCATCTGGGACAATGTTGGTTGTGCAAATGTTACAGATACTCCTCAATCAGTGTGCAAATGGAGCAGATGCTACTCTGGTATGAGTGGCCAGTATATGCAAATAGTGCAGCATGGCGAGACAACTACAGTGAGTGCACGAGTAATACATAATTGGCCCCACAGAAATGTGACAACGAACTCAAGTTAAACAATTTCCAGCTTGTTGTAATGGAATTATAGGTTAGGTGTTTAAGAAGTTGATCGCAAGAGGGAAGAAGCTGTTGGAATGTCTACTAGTTCTAGTTTGCGTTGATCGGTAGCGCCTACCTGAGGGAAGGAGCTGGAAGAGCTGGTGACCGGGGTGCAGACGGTCCGAGAGGATTCGACACCCCTGTTCTAGTGGTACCATGGATAAAAATAATTAAAATTTGGTTTTGAATGAATCATGATGACAGTGGCCATTGGTTAAGTTGTTCAAATAGACTAATTTTACACCCTGTGAAAATATTTAGGATTTTGTTTTGATATTATGTGTCCCCTCTTAGTCAAAGTACCGCCAAGTGGGTCACATCTTTTGATTGTCCAGCAGGGGGAAAGCTAAGCCCACAATCACAAGCCAATGTACAGAGTTCCATTCAAACTGGAGACATTTTGTGATGTCAGACACAGAGCAGCAGCACCTATACGGTGCTGAAATCAGAGCCTTCACTGCAGATGGACCCAAAGAGGCTGGGTGGAGACCGACGTGCCCAGGAGAGACAAACAGAAACCCAACAAGGGGAGAGGGCTCCTGCCAAATCCCTAATGCTGCATTAGGCTTCATTTCTCACCCCAGTCTTTAGACCTCACTGACACAGAGAGATACCAGTTGTTCTACATTTCCATTTCATCTTTACGAGAGAAAAAAAAAGACGTTAAGTTTACAACCCTATTTTCATTTCCTTACAATACACTGTGACTTACATTTCAGTTTATAGTTGGGCATTCGAGTCACAATTTGACCTGTGCTGTACAAAAATAAACCGGTTATGATCCAAGAGTGTAGTAAGGTGGTCTCGTCCGCTAGGCCAGCATATCATCTCTCTGGAGGGCAAAATAAAAATAAAACTGAGGTCAGAGCAAAAAGGTTAACCAGTGCCATGGACGACTGAGCAACCGCAGCTCAAGAACTTTTAGGTCTGACCACAGAATACTGAAAACATGTGCCCTCAAAAGACTTCTGCCAAGGTTTGATACTAGCAAACACAGACCAAATCAAAACCTGGCGGGCCGTGGTGACTGGATTCCAAGGGTAACAACACTGTGTAGTCTGTAAAGTAACATGTCAGAAGCCAACAACTAATTTGTCAATCGAAATAAAAAGTGGACCTCTCAAGAGGTCGACTTTGGGCCACAAAGCAACAATAAGCCAGGACGAGAGGAATTCTTATCTTTATTCTTTTCCAGACAAGCGTGACAGTCAGTTCAAGCAGTAACAATGTCTGGCACAGAGAGAGAGAATTTAAGATTTAAGCGTGGCAAGCTTCCACTAATCTTCTGTCTTATCCGGAGGGTCTCTTTGACCAGAGACGCTCTCGCACAACTTCGCTTCTACAAGTATGGCTGGGCCGATTTTTCACTACAGCTTTTGATCCACACTGGGACTATCTTGCAACATATCTTAAAATGTTGTTGCATCAATTGCACCATCGATAAGCAAGATGCAACTTTGCAGAACTAATAGCAGCAATATCACAAGAGCAGTTTCTGAAACTGAAGCCTAGTCCTGTGTCTGTTTTTTTTTCATTTTTTTTTCTTCATGCGTCATGTATGCCGACGTGACTAATCTATGTTTGTTTACTGGAAAGAAGGAGCACTCAGAACAGGGCTGCAGGAATATTACTACTGCACCTTGCTATACAGGAGGTGAACAGGAAGAGGCTTGAATCTTGGCAAATTGACTACAGTTTTCACACAAAAGGAATTTCCAGGGGAGGTGAAGCAAGTTGGGTCATATAAAGAAATAGTTTTGGGGGGAAGCCCAAATCACTCTTCAACATTAAGAAATAGTTTAAAATAAGATGAGAGGGCATTAGAAATGGATCAAATGTCCATTTCCTGTTTGTGGCGCCCTAGTGTGAAAGGTTAGAGGACAAAGATTTAAAAATTTTGCTTGATAACTCTAGAACCCCTTTACAAACCACCACTGCCATTTCTAAGTGATTATATAGCAGATATACAGCAGTTATATCGATAAATATGATGCAGGATGCGCCTTCTGCTTTTTGCATCCCGCGACTTCCGGTCTTCGTCTCTTTCCGGCACTGTGACGTCACACAAGCCAAACATCCTGTTCATTCGGCGTTGTGTGCTATTGTTCCATGCTGTTGTTCCCATCCTTGTATATTAGTTGTCGTATGATTTAATGATGTCACGGTGGTTTATTGTGTGGCATTTGGTTGTACAAATGGTTCAAGCAGCGGCAAGGTTTTTTTTTTTTTTTGGGCTTTCCGAGTGAAGAAGGAATATGTGACCAGTGGATAGTGAAAGTCACCCGACAGGGGAAGAAACGTGGTCAGCTATGGGTGCCTAGCAAGCATTCCAAACTCTGTGCCGATCACTTCGAAGCAGCATGTTTTGAGAAAGCATTGGATACACAGGTGTAGTTAGGCAGAGGCTGAAACCAGCTGCGGTGTTAACTATTTTTCGTACGGCCATCGGAACCTCCACCGCCAGCAAGAGAACTAAATCTCGCAGCCGCCACGATGCAGCAGCGAAGCGGTGCAGACAAGAGGTGAGCATTTCCTTGTATATACCTACGACTCTATTATGGTTACTATGCAATGGGGAGTAGGGAAAAAAAGACCCACGCAGTAATTTTCAGTACTGTCGTCTGTACTTTTGCCTAATGACAAGCCAGCTGACACACGGCAAATACTTTGTGTGTGGCGTGGTATAACGCAACTCAAGCGAGGGGCACACGATACATAGGAATACTGCATACTATGTAAAAGCTTGTGCCGCGTCACTGAAACATATATGAATATATAATACATATAGCCGTGCTAAAAAATATTGGCACCCCTGGGGTGGCATTATTTCAAGCAATGAGTTTATAAAAAGACATGCTTTTGACATGCAGTCACATCGAGCCAGTGGCCACTCTCTTTTTCTGTTGTACAGCTGCTACTTGGCTGCTCGTCGTCGTCACTGTCTGATCGGCTCAAACATGTACGCTTTGACGAACCCAAGTTCAGTTGGGTGCTCCTGTACGTCGAAATACGCCCCCTCCACATATTCCAACACGTTGCCTGCTATTGCGTATAGTGTGTAGTGCGTTGTGTTTGGCAGTTGCAACGTCACTTCTGGTAGCCCTTGCGGTGGAGAGAGTAACCACACCCCGGTGTCTTGAGCTTCGGGTATGTTCGGGGAAGACTCAATATGCATAATAAAAACTCATTTTTAGCTAAACTATGAAAACGTGCTGGAAGTGACGTGCATGTATTACGTAACAATCACAATGCAAATATTAATTTTAACTGACCTTATAACAATAACATCTTTGTCATCTGACCTTTAAAGAGGTTTAAGGTGGCACGTGCAGACAGACATGAGAGCAAACACGGCTGTAGGCAGACATTAACACCAGAGGTCCTTCACTGATGGTTTGTGGTCAACCAAAGGTTTGTTTTGTGGCAGTTTGGACTCTCTAGGATCGGACCAGAGTGGAGGAAACACAGGAATTGGTGAAAGAGAGGACCAGCTCACCAAAAATGATCAATCACCAACACCACATCTTCATATTAGATTTAAAGTAGTTACACTTGAAGAAACAACATCACAGAACCAAAAAGAGGGTTGATGTGCTCAACTGGTATTTTTGGTGAACTCTGCTCTTGTATGCACATTATTCTTGGTCTTTACAGTAGTGCTTTGTGCGGAGATTAAGACGACATGAGAAGGGATTGGAGCGGCCCTGCGTGAACAAAGAGCTGAGCAGGAGAGGGGGGGGATGGGCGCCATGGAGTGGACCGACATGGTGAGCGGCAACAACCCCAATATTTGAGGGCCAGACAGGGTGGGGGGGCTGGGCAGGACAATATAAAAAGGGGCGGGTTAGTAAAGAGCCGGGCTTACAGGGGCCCCCTGCTGCGATCGGGGTCCGCCCAAGGGACCAGCTGTGAACGTCATTAAAACCCAGTCTAGACTGACTTACTGGAGGGTGGGGGCAAGTAACAGGAAACGGGAACTGTGAAGTTAAAAAGAGGAGAACACATTGGGCTGCGTGTGCGTTTGTCAAGTTCCAATCATTCCGTGCATGCTGAGGCAGGAAATGACAGTTGTAGTGAGGAAGGGATTAATAAATCATTGTTGCCCAAACTAGCTTTGCCCCAACTTGGACCAAAAAACAAACCACAGCATAGTTCCATTCCTTTCAACAACAAACAATAAACCCTACTGACTCCATTGTAAGTATATCGACGTGAGTGCATTCATGTGTTGTTCAGAGCTCCTTGTGCGAGCAGTTGTGTCAAAACAGAGACTCACAAAAAGCACACAGACATTGTGAGCATGTGTGTGAAGCGCACAGTGCCATTATCCAAATGTACTGGCTGAAATTGGATCTCTACAAATACCAGACAAAGTTGATCAAGACAAAAAGCCGCCACCAGACAGTGGAACACACAACACACACACACACACACACACACACACACACAGACACACACACACGTGTGTCTGAATCAATGCGCCGGGAAAGAGGAAGGTCATTACCTTTGTCTACATCTCGGAGTCAAATTACTGATCGGATTCTAAAGTCAGTCTCGGGGACTGCAGCAACCTCTACAACAGAACTAGTACTATCACTACTACTACTAGATTATTCTGGTTATAATTAGCAGTTGTGGATAACAGAATCTGATATATTGCATCATTATCACATGGCACAGAATCGAAATCCAGCTCCGTGTCTAAAACCAATCAAAATATCATCTTTGCAATATTTGGCTATCTGCTACACTACTCCTTTTTTGGATGAAGACTCACAACTGCATCAAGGGGAACTAGACAGACTTCCATTACTTTGTGTCGAGTGCAAAGAAGCTTTTGCTTTGAACAGACGATTAACAAATTAAAAGGTACCGTATATGAGGTCTGTCAGAAAAGTTCTCAGCCTGGTGCCACAAAAGATATATTTTATGTTTCAAACCCAAACTAAGAGTTTTCTACTTCGATGTGGGCTGGACAATCAACCAGCCAGATCCTATGGGGTTTGCTTTGTTCAGCCCACGAGAAGAGCAGAGAGTTGTGGAGGACAACAATGCCTAGAGTATCAGAGGGAACATCACCTACTCACTCGACATGGCTCCATGGAAATTTTTTTCATCTTTCCCAAATTCAAGGGGGTCAGCAAGGGGACCCGTTTTGAAGACATGGACGACAAAGATGGATGGGACGACGGAGCTGCGGAGGTCCCAGAAGAATCCTTCCAAGAGCGCAAGAAGGTGTGGCAGAGAAGCCTGGAAAAGTACATTAGACTCCAAGGGGATTACTTCCAAGGAGAAAACTAGTAGTTTGGATGTTAAATATACCTTTTGTGACACCAGTGCTAGAACTTTTGACACCTTATAAGTCACTGCAGAGTGATTGACACACCAAGGTCAAAACCGGATCAGTAAATTTCATAAAACAATTGTGCTGAATGTTGAGTTTAAAGGCAATGGTTTTTGTTTTTTTTCAAATCACAACCTTTGTGAAGAAAAAGTGCTGCTTTACTTTGCACTCTATCGTTAAATTTAATAATTTATTACATTTAAAACCAAAATGCACATGCAACATACGATGACTGACAAGATGCATTTACATTCTGCTGCTAAATATGCAAACAGTTTTCATTGAATACTTGTTAGATTGCTCAAAATTTCATAAAAAGACATCACTGGTTCATAAAATTATTTGATGGCAACATGAGAAAGGTAAGTTTTTCAATTAATTCATGTGATTGGTTTTTGAACGCTTAATCTCCCTCTGTTTTGGCTGCAATTTTCTATTGGAGCAGATTTTCTTCAAATACATCTATGATCATATAATTGCTGTATCATGACATCATTGTCAAAATAATCATCATGTCACAATTTCCGATTGCCACCCCATATGCAGTGTCTGCTTCGAGCTACACCAAAATGATTGTGTGAATGACAGTGCTTGCACCCCCCCAAAAAAAAAAAAAAAAAAAAACGCTGTTCAAATTATTTTCCAAGCAAGTTTAGTTTAATTTGAGAGCATAATAATAACTAAAATTAATATTGCAAGTTACCTCCAAAGTTATTTTACTATCAAGTAAATGATGGACTTTAAATCTTTAAGCCACATTGATTGTCTTCTTAATTTGTTTATGCCAATCTGTTTTTGATTTATGAGGGGTTTGTCAACACCGCTTAACAATTAGGACAGGTAAGGATTAGCTTGTGTTTTCCACAGTGTCATAGTAACCATAGCCATAAATCAAAGTTTACAGAGTAGTGATAACAGTTTCTGCCAATCACTGAAAGGAACGCTGTTTCGAGGAACAAAATGTATGGCATGCTGTTCATCATTAAAGTCTGACAATTTTATCTACGACACTGAAACACATCACACACCCGCCCATAATAAAGTTCACCACCCGTGAGAAAAAGGCAGTGTAGGTATACCTGTACATGTGAACGCAGTATTGCACTGTACAAAAAGTAGTTTGACGCCGGTGGACATTCCACATCAATCTGTGAAACTATAACAGATTACCGTTACTATGTACTAGAGAAAAATCTGTCGGTCATCTCTGCATTACGACAGCAGTTTAGAAATCAGATTGAACAGCTCTACAGAAGGACATGAAGGCCTCCAGACATGAACTCCCATTGCTACTGGATCAACTATCTGGTCAATGTTCTGCATTTGAATTAATGGCGTGGACATGGAGCAGAGAGTGCTTCTGATTGAAATTGTGGGTCCTGCGGTGATAGTATCCCCTTGTGGTGCTGTATCAGTAATAGCGGTACCGGGTCAGTCACAGTGCACGATGTCTGCTCCACCAATTAGGACCCGGGGCCTCCAGGCCCAACGGAGGTCATTGTTGACAGTAGACTACCTCAGACTTGACCTGAATCTGTGCAGGTCACTCGCAATGTCAGAAATCATTGCTAAAAACTGATAACATTAAAGGTTGGGTTAGGATAATACAGGCATGCAGGTTTATTTGTCATGTAGTTAACATTTACAAATGGCTGGAATGGCTGCTTCGTAAAAGGAAATAGTCAATACACACACACACACAAACACACACACACACACACACTTCAGCTTTACACTCTGCTCCGAACCGTTCCAGTGAGAGTTGAGATCACGGCTTGATGAAGCCAACAGAACCACATCATCTACAAAAAGCAGAGATAGCAATATTGAGGTCACCAAACCAGACCCACTCTATGCCTCAGCTGCGCCTAGAAATTATGTCCATAAAGGTTATGAACAGAATTGATGACAAAGGGCAGCCTTGGCGGAGTCCAACCCTCACCGGAAACGAATCCGACAGCCAGCAATGCAGACCAAACTCTTCACACCGGTCGTACAGGGACCCGTATCAGGGGATTCGGTACCCCATACTCCCGAAGCACCCCCCACAGATCTCTCCGACGGACAGGTCGAACGCCTTCTCCAAATTTTGTGGACATAAAATCCAGTTTAACAAAACTAACCTCCTGCCTTGTGCTTTGCTGACGTTAAAGAACACTTTATAGAATTATTGATTAGGACACTGGTGCCACCAAAGGAAACAATTAATAGTACAGATACAACTCTGATAAAGCACCATGGACACTGATATGGGAGAGAGACACTCCCCACCTACCGGCTGTGTGGCTGACAGCGCTGAGATCACATTGCAAGTGTGTCGAGTATACACAAGGCGAACTGTGTCACGCAAGCATGCAACACGCATAACCCGCTTCTAATTTGAATAAAGTCAACAACGCTTGACTTGCCTAAGCAGTCAGTGTGTAAAAAATAAAAAAGTACAGTGTTCCCTCACTAAATCGCAGTACACCTATTGCATAATTCGCCACATCGCATGACTTTGAGTCTGTATTTTTTTGTGGTAAAAATAAAAATCATGAAAACTACATAGTATGTAGTACTTTTGGATCTTAAAAGGTGTTTAAGAGAATAGAAAATGTTTATAAGGGTAGAGGTCAACAGAAGTTCGAGGAAGATTAAGAGTTTGGGAAGTTTCATAAAGCTTTAAAATTAGTATAAAAAATTAGCTGTGGCTACTTTGCAGATTTCACCTATTCCAGGGGTGATCTAGAACTTAACCTTCACGATAAACAAAAACAAGGGATTATTTTATAGTATAAACGGAAATAAAAATAAGTGACTCTCACACCAGCCGTGGAACCTGCTATGGCTGAGCCACTTTCAGGTTGGTCAGGTTTCGGGCCTTATACTGCGTAATCCTCAAGGGTGCTCCAACCACAGCTTCATACCGACTCGTGGGCCCCAGCTTGACAAACCAATCACCCATAACCCTCCTTCCCCCCCACAAACACTTACCCAGCACCTTCTGTCTGTGTCAGCCACAGATCCACCCCCACCCTCACACATCACCGTCAATGGTGGAGTACCCACGTCGAATAAACATGACGGCAGTGACATAATTCCTTCATAATTCCCACGAACTGAGCAGGCACGTTGAAATGCACACCCTTGGGTGGTGGTACTTTGATGAACTTACCGGTAATTGTTTCGATGAACAGTTTCCAAATTTAATGTCACGATCGGTTTATTAGATTGGTGACTGGGAGAATAAAATATTCTGTAGATTGATTGAGGAGTGAATGTGTGTGCGAATGGTTGTTTGTTTCTATGTGCCCTGCGATTGGCTGGCAACCAGTTCAGGGTGTACCCCGCCTCCCGCCCAAAGATAGCTGGGATAGGCTCCAGCAGCCCGCGACCCTAGTGAGGATAAGCGGTAAAGAAAATGGTTGGATGGATTGTCAAGCAAAATTTGACAAAACAGGTTTTTCTATGAATGTGTCATTTTAGTTACTCGAGTCCTAATTGCATTGTCCCCTTTCAAATAAACTGATTAACAAATATCAGGAACACTAGCAAAGTACAACCACAATCATAATCATTGCTAAATGAATATTTGTGAAGGCAGAATATTTGATAAAGATCGTAGATTTGGATATCATTATATTGTGCAAATGGTCATAATGCAGTTGTTGCATGCATACATTTTGGCAATACAATAATTGACAGTGTTCATTTAACATGCTAAAACCAACCCAATGTAGGTCAAGATACACTTTGCAGTTAAATATTTATAGGGGGAGAGAAAAAAAAAACAAAAAAACTAAATATTAGCTTTGGGTCACTGATTGTTACAAACTAAATAGTTAATATTACAATTACATCAGTCATATCTTGGAAACTTCAATCAGCAGTTCAACTTCTCATGACTTATTATTATTTTCTAATCCTCCTTCTTGTTCTGATGCGGACCATGTTAACGTTATATTTAGAACGTGCAATAGACTAAAAGTGAACTGCCAAATGGTTCTCTGGCCAGACTTGATTTAGACAAAATGCCTAAAATGCTAATTTCATGACTGTACCGTCTTGAAAACATGAATAATAAAATATAAGGGGGTGCACGTAAAAAAGACAATATGATAGGAATAGGATTTTGCTTTAATGTAAGATTAGCGGCAAGTTGCAACAAGAGAAAAAAGTTTGTAGAGATTACAGTAAGTGTGGCGTTGCACAACCATTAAATTGTGAAAACTTCAATACTTTGTCTTGTTTGCGGTGGAGGCGATTTACTGTACTTAATTAGATTATTCAGGTATCTTGTATCAGTACTAGAGTATTTATCAGCGATGTTCAGCCACTGACAATTTTCAGCCAAAAATGGCCCAAAAGTGCATTTTTGTTTTTTTTGCATGAAAGACTTTTGTGGCCGAAACACAACGTTGTAATGATGCAAGCAAAAACTGTAGCCAGCGTGCGCTTCTCTGGAGGAAGCTCAGAGGGGCCACCAACAACGAGGTGCCGTGCGCTATCTAAATCTCAGTCTCACTGTTGAGCGGCTATGGCTTGGCCACCACAGTCCATCCATGTTCTGACAGACAATACGAATAACTAATAATTCGAGTTGCTCCTCGCTGAACCAACCCTGTATCATCAATAGAACCATGCCAAGTTAGGTTAACACAGATGCAGCACATTAGCAGCGGCACGCAACAGACAGTAATGTTTGTGGTCTACTGCTGCAGCCGTGGGGGAGCACTGGGGTTTAAAAAAATAAACATTTTAAAATTATAAGGCGCGTTGCCTCAGAAGAAACATTGGGAGACAGCTGAAGCCTCAACACATTGTTGACAAGAAATGGCAGAAAAAAATCAGCAGTGTGGAGTTATTTTGGTTTGTAAAGTCTGACAGGAAACAGTAGCGTACCCCCCCCCATCCAAAAACAACAAACAAATTGTATCGTTAAAGTCTTGCTACCAGTAAGCACAGTTGAAAATAAGGGATTCAAGTGGATGATTAAATTAATTGACCTTCGTTACCAACTCCCTGGGCGTAAATTGGAACTGGAAAATGGTCACATTACAGTTTATAAATATGTTTTACTTGTTTTACAGTTGTATAATGTTCCATGACATGTTCATCCAGATCTCCAAACAGCAAATGAATGAGGCATCTTCAACGATCTTTCCACTTTCCCACATCCACTATGCTGAAGATGCTGGATTCAGAGTCCGAGCTGGTGTCTATTTATATACTGTATGATGTCTGTGGCATTAACAATGACGACGCAACAGAGTCGGTAGAAGCAGGATATACCCCATCCATGGGCTTATTTAAGAGATTTTTTATGCTGTCAGCAAAAGAATGATTGGTGGTGAATGTCTTGTGGCAGCCTAAATACCAACATCTTCTGGCATTTAACAATTCTCTGTCTAATCTGAAAAAAAAAAAGGTATTGTGTATTTTTTCAGTGGTTATCATTAGCTAAGTGAGCATGTTTTGTTAACACGCTCATTTTTAAAACGTAAGGAGTAGAAAGTACAGATTTGTGTAAAAAAGTAAAGAGTAAAAGGTCACAAGAAAAATAAATACAAGTAAATGACCATTATCTGGGGGAAAAAAAATTAAAAATAGAACAAGTACAGTAACGAAGACCCGTATTTTCACAACCATAAGGCGCACTTAAAAGTCTTAATCTTCTCCAAAATGGATGGGGCGCCTTATAATGCGGCGAGCCTTGTGTGTTCCAACATCTATAAATGTTGTTTGATGAGCGCTCCCAGCCATACCCCCAGTGGGGATATAGCGCCAGGGTGTGCATTGTGCAAAACAACATCGGTTCGGCTAACGAACCCCGAGCAGCCGCGAGAGAATTCAAGATCAACGAATCCATGGTTCACAAGTGGAGGAAGCAGGAAAACGAGCTTCGCCAAGTCAAGAAGACGAAAATGAGTTTCCGCGAAAAAACAAGAAAAACAAAACGCGGAAACAAGGTGAGGTGGCCCGAATTGGAAGACCAACTCGAGCAATGGATTAATGAGCAAAGAATAACTCGGGGCTTGCCATCATTCCGGGAGGTTTGACGAACCGCTGGACACCCGTGTAAACAGGGCATTCAAAGTGTAGTTGGGAGCGGCGTGGAAGCGATGGATGACAGATGGCGAACACATCTTTACTAAGACTAGGAGGCAGCGCCGGGCAAGCTACGCCACCATTTGTGAATGGATTGTGGATGCTGGGCTAACGTGTCTGCTAGCACTGTAATTCCATTACAATAAACTGGCAATTTTTTGACTTGAGTTCGTTGTCACATTTCTGTGGGGCCAATTATGTATTACTCGTGCACTCACTGTAGTTGTCTCGCCATGCTGCACTATTTGCATATACTGGCCACTCATACCAGAGTAGCATCTGCTCCATTTGCACACTGATTGAGGAGTATCTGTAACATTTGCACAACCAACATTGTCCCAGATGATCGCACTACTCGTCACTTTAAACCGCATACACTCCTTGAAGTCTCAGCGCCCTTTGCACAATGGTCATTGCACCGGACTATTGCAATATTAGTCGTTCGAACTGCTCTAAGTGCTAGAGGACTCTGCATCTTTTTGCACAATTGTTTTTTGTCAATGTCTTTATGTCTCCAAAGTGTTCTGTAAATTGACTGTCTGTTGTACTAGAGCGGCTCCAACTACCGGAGACAAATTCCTTGTGTGTTTTGGACATACGTGGCAAATAAAGATGATTCTGATTCTGATTCTGTTGTTCGAGCTTTCGCACGGCAACGAGACTGACTCGAACCTGCCGTGTTTGATTGAGAACTTGCGCAGCTGTTCATTTCGGATACAGAAGATGAGAACTTTGATGGATTTGTGGATGAGGATTGATCAAAAAATAACATGAGTAAATTGTTAAATACTTCAATAAAGTACAACTGAACTCAGTTTTGCTCCCGCTGCCTTTTTAAAAACATTGTTTTACCGTGCATGCATGCTACCGTATGTTTTAAGCTAGCGTAAATTTTTACCATGCCCGGGCCCAATAATACAGTGCGCCTTATGTATGTGCTAAAATGCAGAAATAGACCCTGTAACTGAGACTGGGCCTTTTAATACGGTGCGCCCTATGGTCGTGAAAATACGGTACTTGTACTTCATTGCTTGACACCACTGGCTTCAGGTTTAACTACACCAATTGCAAATTATTCATACAACGGCTAACGACTAGTTTCATAATAGATTAATCTATTATTTTTTTCCATAAATTGATTACAGTTCAGTTAAAGGTTCGGTCCATAATGTGAGAATATAGGGAACAAGATCACTGTTTTCTAAAATAAAAGGCATATGTTTGCAAATGTCTTATTTTGCTTATCAGTCTACTTTCATGAAGAACTACTGTAAAGATTTGAGAGAATATTTACTTTTGAGAGTCTGGAATCAGAGAATTTGGACAATTTTACGTTAAACAAGGTCTCTAGACAATGAATAGACTTTCAAAATAGTTGATTAATTTTATAGTCGATTAATCGTGAGACCTCCACTTCCCACCACTTGCACTTGAGTACATTTCAGATTTTGCACTTTGATTTCAGTAAAAGAGTTGAATCAATACAATCTGAATCAATCTATACTAAAAAGAATAGACTATTTTTTTTCCCACAAGTATCTGTTCTTACAGCTTACTATTTAAATGCAGGGAGTGACTACTTTTACCATCTCTGCTTGTGGGGGCACAGTGAGCAGCTGGTATTATCTGCAAGCAGCAGCAGGTTAGACCCGACCCGACCGTAGAAGCGCCCCTAAAGACTCCCACTTGCCCCATTTCCATCACAATGCACCCAGACTTGAACTGTGACTCCCTGTCTGGGGTTTATGAATACGCGGCGGTCGTCAGCCCATGCCAGCATTCACGCACCGGGCAAGCACCCTTTTCACTCCAATGCAATAGCTGCCAGTGTTTACTCCCAAACAACACATTTCAGCCACTTAAGTAGGTTAGGCCTCCATTCGGAGAGCGCCCCCCCCCCCTCTCTAAAAAGCACATTGAGCACGTTTAACGAGGCTGCTGAGTCGTCAGCAGCACAACACACACACACACACACACACACACACCCGGAGATAAGCCAGGGAGAATTGTTTAGTAAATATGGCACAATGTGTGATAAACCTGTTCCGCACACGTCCGTGTACATATAAATAAATGAATGGTTATCTTGTTAGCTAGCAGACGCTCCGACGTAAACAAGCAACACGACCATGTTGTTATGCTGCGTTTAACTGCTCGCGCGAATGTGTCGACAAGCTAGCAAAAAAAAAAAAATTCCGTAATTGATACTTTAAAAAAATATTTAAAATTCCGTAATTGATACTTAAAAATATATTTATATTAAAATATATTTATATATTTTTTTGGGTCAACGCATAGCTCGACGCGATTAACCAAATCCCCTCCAGTGCACAGCAGCAACAGCGCCGCCATGGTGGTGTGCGAACGACAACCCCCCCCCCACACACACACACACACACACACACACACGCGCGCGGTGTGCGAGCGAGACAAAAGCCGAAGAGGTGCTCGGCTCGGCTCAAACTTACCGTTCCCGACGGCCAGCAGCCCGAGCAGGGCCAGCAACGCTCTGCCAGTGTGTTTCACAGCCATTGCTCGCACATTCCCATCGCTTTGCGAGCTAAACACGAGGGGAGGGAGGGGGTGGGGTGGGGGGAAGTAGACTGGCTGCAACACAACACAAGCCACAGTCCGACCGCACTCGCCACACACAAACACACACTCCACTCTGAAGTCCACGCGTTACACGCGCACACGGCTAGCCAGGCGCGTGACGTACTTAAAGGGGCTGTGCCAGTTTAAAGGGGAGGTCCGCGTGTCCTCCTCCGAGGTCAACAACAGCAAGTTTTACGACCGCTCCACACGCAACATACTGGAAAATCAATCCATTATTTATTTATACAGTAAAAATGTTCCCCCCCCCCCCCCCCGCTTATTAACACTGGACAATAAAAGCGTGTGTGTTTGGGGTTGCATAAAAGATGCTGAACTCATTTTCCCTTTGCGAATGGCGAGGGGAGGGGGGCAGTGGCCGGGAAGGAACGCTCTTAATAATGTGTGTGCTGATCTGGATTTATTTTTCTTTTCTTTTCTTTTTTATTGCAATGCAAGAATTCCAGGAACAAAAATGATTTTTTTTGTCATTTTAAAATGTATTATGTATTGTAATGCCCTCGTAAGTGGAACAAGAATGACACGGTTGCTGATGCATTTCAGTCGTTTCATTACCACGAGCGGCAACAGAATGCACATTAATACAAGAGCTGCTATCGGGTACAATTTACAACCAGGCACTCCACACACAGATGACCAGACTTGAGCCAACGTGCAATCTTAAATGTACCTTTGCCCTTTCATCTTTGCTGATGTCACAACCGCCAATCACCGGACCCGCCTATAACGGAGCTATTAGCAGCAATATTACGGTATATTGTTTCCAATCTCAGCGCCTTCCAATGTGACCTTGTTGCATGTACTCGTCCTGCTTAAATTGGTTTTCTCCCATACACTTTCTAAAAACATGCATGTTAGGTTCATTGAAGACTCTAAATCGTTCATTGGTGTGAATGTTGAGTGTGAATGCGGTGGCGTGCCAGGGGGGTGGGGGCGTTGGCCCTGGGCATCCATCTTGGGAGGGGCATCAAAATGCTAAACTCCCCAATGACGAAATAATTACGTTAGTGAAATACACAATATGGAAGATAAGAAATTTTCATCCGCATACCCCAACCCTGAAGACGATTAGTGTTCATAGCCTTGTGTGTCCCAGACATCCAGACACGCTACTGTGTAAATGGTGGTTTGTTATTGGGGGTTTCACACCAACCAGCCTAGGAATTTTGAATTTTTGAATTTTCTATACCGTTTATCGTGTTTGGGGTCGCAGGGAGCTGGAGCCTATCCTAGATGACTTTCGATGAAAGGCAGACTACACCATGGACTGCTAAATCATGTGGCATAGTGGGTAAATGTAAAATGTAATCCTGATCCAAATTAGGATTCCTTAGCAGAGGTATTAATTTCATGTAAGTAAGCTTTGGGTGTTTAATTCTAAACAAATACAAATTCAATTGGAAGCAATTAATTAATAATGTTTGCGAATATTACTTTTTTGAAATTCAAAACCATTATGCAGTGTGTGGTGTTTTTTTTTTTTTTTTGGCATAATCATATCATGAATTATGGTGATACACTTAGCAAAAGAAAAAAAAGAACGAAGAGTAAAACAAATGTGGTCCATGTAAACCCACGTATTTAAAAACAGTATTTCATTAGAAATGACTTCCTTTCATACATTATTCAGCGATTCACAATTTACTTCAGACTGAGCCCCAGGAGGTTGTTTGGTTTGGAAAAAAAACGTTTTTTTGCCTCTAATTGTTGAACACCTTTCTTTATTGCTGCACAATCTTTCCATTATGCTTTAATTGGGTCATTTACATTAAAAAAAAACAAAAAAAATAACAATGGCAAACTGGAGATGATTAAAAAACAGTGCGATAAATATATCAGACATATAATTTAGTGAAACAGATCTTTTTTTTGAATGAATAGGACAGTTTGAGGCCAGTACTGGGAGAGCCTGATTGGATGATGACTCTAATGGTGCTTCTTTGTCTCTGGTCTGAGAGTTGAGATGTCAGTTTATGTCCACTCAACCTCTATGACTGATCATCAATTCTGCAGCTCTGGGCCACTAACCAGACATATAATCTGGGTTTCCATCAGCAGTCCCCTGAGCCAATTCTGGGGGACCAATTTGGATGAATAAAAAATAATGTTGCATCTGCTTGCAGCATAAACTCTGCAGATGACAAAATGAGTTTGATGCTGGTTAACAAGAATATAATGGAGCTCAGGTGAATACAGTAAAAACATCTGCTATTGGGACTTTCTCTGTCCTTGCTACCATCGCATGTCCGACCGACTCTCTGGAATGCCATAAGTGGGAGGTCAAGCATACTGTAAGTGCGTCCGAGGTGTCTCCTCTTGGGATTTTCTGTCCGCTGTGCTGTATCTGTGCATGTTCACAACAAACTCCATGCTCCTCTGGGAAAAGCAAAACACATGAGAGGGAAACAGAGGCAGAAGGGAACTCACAGGCAGACAGTCAGGCCTCTCTGATACTCCAACAACACCCCTGCAGTGTTAAAAATAACTAGCTCTTCATCTGACTGACCAGACAGCCATGGGTTTGAGGGACTATTATCTCTTTGGGGTTAGTTCAACAACTACACACACACACACACACACACACACACACAGACTAACACACGCACACAAATATTCAGACAACACAATGGAACTTGTTTGTACTAACCAGAGGGTACACTTGGTTGCAGTTTAATTTGATTTGCTTCACATTAAATTAACTGCTTCATGCTCCAATGTGACCATGTTTGCTCTTCAAATTGGTGAGTCCAAATGGAATAGAGGGGAAATAAGGAAATAGCTAATGATGAAAACAATGCACAACCATTTGACAGATGGAAATCATCTGAGTATTCACAGTGTGAAAAATAAACACACAATCTTGCTTAAAATTGTTATTTATTATACTTCATTAATCCCATAGGGGGAAATTATGTATTTTTAATACATCTTAACTGGTCTGGCATTTTAATTTAAATGTGGCATTTTAATTTCATTGGCTTTTTGCTATGACTTTCCCATTTGTTTTCAAACATGTAATATAAGATGACTAAACGGAAATGTGAATATTGATATTATTATAGTATCTATACAATCATGCCTCTCCAATGCCAGCAATCACTTTTTAAAGAAAGAAAAAACAACAACACATTAACCTGCAACACCAAATCGATTGTATTCCACTATTATTGTTTGGTGACCTCTAGTGATCAGAAATAGGATTACGTTTGATTAAAGCCTATAAATGAAGAGTTCAGAGACGTGAAAAATACGGTTTTATTCAAAATATATAATAAAACATATGTAAATGGTAATTTGTTTCAAGAAAAGAAATCTAGAACAATACTTTATAATCAATTGTGTTCCGTATACAGTATATACATAACTACATACTCAAGTGTCTGTGCTGCTAAAAAAAAGTCAAAAGGTGCTTATAGAACAGGCGTTGTGCTAGGTTGAGCATAATAATTCTTATTCTTAAATCTCTTTCTGTGTCTGTTCTCAGGAATTTTGGGAACTTTGGTCAGGGGGAAGACAAATAGCCCACAGTGCAAAACATTTTAACACTACTGCTGAAAATGATATTGTTAGACTAAAGTGGAGTGAGTACGTGTGTGAGTCATTATCTTAATATATGCTCTTGATATTCACCACCATGCTGGGGGGAATGTGGCACGAAATCACTTCAAGCTTCTTCAGTCTGCTTCTGGCTGACTGGAGTCCAGATGTCCTGTTTGAGTTTCTTGACGGTGAAGTCACTGTCAGGGTCTAGTTTGGAGAGGGTCTTCTTCACTCGCAAAGCTGTGAGGCGGGCTGGTGGGTTCTGGTACCAACACTCCTTCATGATCTTCACTATGGATGACATTATCTGGACACACACACACACACACACACACGCACACACACACACACAAATATACGCGCTGCTATTAAAGTTGGAAATGTTCTGCCCTTTTCCTGCATGTGGACAGCACTGACACTGAATGGGGCGGTTCAAGGTAGGGGCGCAAATTTGCTGGATCTAGAGGGAGTATTATGAGTGTCTTTTATGTGGAGATGTCCCAAAATTAGTGTATTACTGATGTCACAGTAGAGTGACAACTACAGTGGTGCCTTGAGATACGAGATACGAAAATGAGTCATTTTGATTGGCTCACGAAGGCTACGTGCGCGGTCATGTGACTGCCTTTGTGTCGTTTGATTGGTAGACTTGAGTCAAACCTCACCGTGGTAACGTTGGATTGGCGCAATGAACACCCTATGCGGAAATCTAAGATGGAGTCTAAAAATAGACACGCACACGCAAGAATGGACAAAGTAGCGAATGACATGTCGATAATTGTAACGGAGTAAAAGTATCAATAATATCAAAAGTATCAATAGTATCAATCAATTTTTCTTGTGACCTTTTACTCTTTACTTTGGGGGAAATAAAAACAGCCGCGCAATTGTGTTTGCTTTACAGACTTAAAAAAAAAAACATCTTCGTCATGCAGCTCTTAAATTGTGACTCCCCAAACTTGGATATTTCAGCCCACCTCTAACTTGAGAAAACACCTGGCGGTAAGTTGCAGATGTTTCTATTGTTATTTTGGCAGTGGATATGCCAACATTTCCCTATCCTATGGTGTCGCTCACACAATCACTAATAAGTCTGGTCAGAAAACAGCTTCTTCATGAAGTCATTTAAGTGAATAAAACAAATTATGTTTCTGTAGGGCCCAATGCATGTGTTGTTGGTTTTTGGGCAGTTAAAAAATGAAACGGTGGCAGTGTGTCGACTCCCATATATTATTATTATTTTATTTTATTTGATGTTCATGCTCTGATTTAAAAAAACTAATCAGATGTTACTAACAAGTTACTCTTTACTTGAGTTGTTTTTTCATTGAGTACTTTCTTACGCTTACTCAAGTAAATGTTTGGATGACTACTTTTTAGTTTTACATATTATTCTAAAGTTACAGTATTATTACTTGAGCACAATATTTGGCTACTCTACCCACCTCATAACAAATATAATAAAACATTTGAGCCTAATGTGTTTTGTGTTCAATTACAATAAGATTTTTTTTATTTCTACGTTGAAAAACAGCATCAGCAGTAGCCACTAAACCTCCTGTTAATCCAACCTGAAGAGATGTTAGTTGGACTTTATTCATAGAAAGTGTAAATGTATTTTCCATTATTATTATTTGCCATAATTGTTGGTTATTTCTTATTTATTTTCCCATAAATAATTTTTACCTGATACCTTTACAAGAAACAAAATGAATGTGGGACATTTCACCTGCAATGTCCAATATCCAGATATTTATTTCACAGTCACACTCGTTGAATTTTCGTTACTGATTTGATTTCCAAACCCTGAATTGTTTCGGATCATAATGTTCTGGATGAACCAATATTGTCTTTGAATCGAATCAGCAACCACGAATCATAATATGAATCGAATTGCTGCCAAAATGAATCATTACACCTCTAGCAAACTGTTTAACTCTTTACAATCTAGTTAGTCATGTTACTACTATATGTTTTTATAAAGCATGATATCATAGAGCGCTATTTTCCTTATTACAAAGCACATTACATTGGGGCTGTGGAACAGATTAATGGCATTTTAATTAATTTCAATGGGGTATGGTGATTTGAGATATTTTGAGTTACTGTACAAGTGTGGTCACAGAACAAATTGAACCACATATGAAGGCACCACTGTACTTCCAACACAACAGGGCGGGAAGAGGGTCAGGGGCTTAAACTTTACAGCCTGGCTTTACGCTCCATATTCCCTTTCACACAGCCGTTGTCTTGCATCTGTTAGACCTTTGTGCTAAAAGCAATTGTTGCTGTCTGACAAGTATCCCTCCATATAATGAGCATGCTTAAACCATTTAAAAGATCAATGAAAACCGATGTTGTTGTGATAAAACAATGCAAGTGAACAGGGCAATTCGAGAGGGGATGTTTTAACATTCAATCATGGCCTACTGGGTGGGAGTGCAGGCGGTTGTGCAAGATGGGCCTCTGCTGGTCCACACAGACCACTTTCTTCATCTCTTCAAAGCTGGGATCGGAGGGCACCAGGTCAAAGAAGGGAGGACGGTACTCTTCCACAATTCCTGAAAAAAAAAGATATAAACTGCACAACTTCTACTCTGAGAAATATTGCAACACATTCCTTGAGGCCGAGGGGGAAACTGTGCCAGCTGGAACGCACCATGTTGTAAGACTATCACCCTTGTGAGAAGACAACTTGTGAACCTCATACAGACATATTTTTTAAATCTTTGCATACATTTTGAGAACGTGGATATCTCTGCACTGCAGGCCTGAAATAGCAATCCTTATTGAGTTAGGTTTTGGTGGGAGCACATTTGATTACACAAGAACACAGGAAAAGATAGAAACTCCCAAGTGACCATGGTGGGATTAGGGAAATGCACACACAAAATGGTATGGATGTGTGAAGGCATCTAGCACAGTAAATGATTTGTGTGTGTGTGTTTGTGTGTGTGAGACTATGTGCATGTATCCATCTGCATACTGGCACTCCGGCGTCTGGTGTATGTACAAGCGAGTGCTGACACCAGATAAGACTGTTTATAATTATGGTAGTGCTAATCATGAGAGAGGATAGTCGAGACAGACACAGACAAGGGAAACAGCCAAGTGCTGAGAGACACGGGACTAACTGCCTCTAATGTACATGCAACCAGCCAAACATGTCTGAGAAAACACAACACATGCAGAACACAGTGTATTTTCTTTCATTCTTTCCATAAACTCATTATAAGAACTTTGAAAGTCAAACACATGACACTCGATGAATACGGCTTTCTTTGGCTTTAGAACAAATTGTTCCCACAATGCATTTAGAAATAATCTGTTTATCACTGTATCATACTGTACAAACAATATTTAAGTAATTGATTGATAATTATAAATGGTCCTACAAGAATAAAAAGGAGTTATCCGCTGATAATTGTAAAATGTCAAAACAATAACTTTGACTGCTGCGTACTGACAAAAGTGTAGAGCGAGGACTGTGGACTCTGAATGAGGATTACTGCTCATTTAACCATATCGTACTGAGCAACCAGGACCGAGACCTATCATAATCCGAGATCAAGAGTCTTTGCCAAATAGTGGCTCGTGAACTACCAGTGGCTCGCCAAATATTTTTAGTAGCTTACCGAAGAGTGAAATAATATGCACATAAAGTCTCTGGATGTTTTAACAACCATTCAATTCAGACTGCACTTAAAGTCCCTGTGAAGGTCAAATACATGTAAATGTAAATTTGACATACCACAGAGAAGAATATTGTCGTTAACCGTGCTAAACTCCAATTACTACCACTAAGAATGATAGATTGGTTGTATAGAGAGCTTTTCTATACATGTAAAGACTCAAATAGACAATTTACAACTAATATATATATATATATGTATGCATGTGTGTGTGTGTGTGTGTGTGTGTGTATACATATATATAAATTGCCCTTGCATCCTTCGACTTTCCTAAAAGTTTGGGACTTTTCGTTTGGACACCCATGCTGTAGATAGCAACAAAATCTGTGGTTAAGTTCAGAAATGTTTGACTGCCGTACCATTCGACTTGAGGTTCTGCTCTACGCACTCTACAATGCCATTAGTGTGGTTACCATTGACGATTGTTCTGCGTGAAATTTCCCAGAAGACCAAGGCCAGGGCCCAGATGTCTGTTTGTTTGTAGGATTCGAAGACATCCATTCGTATGCTTTCATCCAGCACCTCAGGCGCCATATAGCGTTTGGTCCCCACACGAGGGTTGTGGCCCATATCCAGATAGTCACTGGACTGAGAGTGAATCACAGCCAGACCTGACGAAGAAGTAAAGCAGTGTGGCACCCTTTACAAGTCTTGCTGATAAATTGTGAGGAGCTGTAGTTGCTTGTGCTGAATTCTCACCAAGGTCAGCGATGCAGCACTGCCCGTTCCTCTTCACCAGGATATTTCTGCTTTTCAGATCCCGGTGGCCGATGGCAGGTTTGCCTTGGGAGCTCACGATCTCGGTGTGGAGGTGGACCAGGCCACAGGCCACAGACAGACACATCTTCAGGCAGCTCTCAGGCTCTAACCTGCTGTACTGCAGGAAGTCGTAGAGTGAACCCAGCTCGTGAAAATGGGTGATGAGCCACAGCTGCGTGCTGGAATTCTTGGACGTCATATCAGAGGCTATGAAACCTGAAGTGGGAATAGAAGACAGCTGTTTATAGAATTGGCCTTTTCCCTGATGCTCCACATCTGCTGGTATGAAATGTAGCGCAGTACCCAGAATGTTGTCGTGCCTAAGCTGCACAGTATTGTAGATCTCGGTCTCTCTGAACCAAGACTGCTCGTCTCTCGAGGAAAAGATCTTGACTGCTACACGCTCCCCCATCCAAGTTCCCCTCCACACCTCCCCATACCTGCCTTTACCTGGGATGTCAACAATGAAATGTATTTGTGAAGTACAAAAATAGCAAAAGGCAACAGAAGTGGTGATGATAATTAAGACTAACCAACACATTCGACAAGAGAAATCTGCCTGGCCATCGTCCTTTGGACCAGATAGGGAAGCCCGGTCCCACTCCCTGACGTACAGAACTCATCAAATATACGCTGGAAAACAACACACAAAGATTGTCTATACTCAAACTCTGTAATCTGCTGCAACTGTCCCACATTCAACATCAAATCCCTTACACCATAAGTGGGGTCTTCTCCGTCCGGGACTTTGGACATGGTGACATCATGGTCATCGGCATTTTTAAGGCGGAAGTGCACACGCCGGAAGCGCAGGAAGATCAGCAGGCCGCACAAACTGACAACCATGAATAAGAGCAGCAGAGCCGCAGTAATCCACAACTCTGGGTGGGTTTGCTGCGGCGCTTTTGTGGTCGTTTCGCCATCTGCATGCACAAATGCCATATTTAGGTTTCATAACATGTATGATGTTATCAGTCTAGGCTCCATTTTGACTGTCAGTAAACTGCAGCTGGTGATGTCATTATTAAAGTACAGTACATCAAAAACGGTAGTAGTAGTAGTAGTAGTAGCATTTTAATTTTCCCCAATAATTTTCCCATTCAAAATACAATTGTCAAGGGGGGCGGAGGCGTTGGGTGCTGACAGATATTTTTCTCAATTGTAATACATTGTTCAAAGGGGGTGCGGGGGTGTTTCCATAACTTTTTCACGATCCAAAGTGGCTCAAGGGAGTGGCTGTGTTACCCACAACTCCGGAAATTCAGCCGCATTTGGCTGGTTGGTGGGTGTACCGACTATAACCCTTACAGGTGAACTTCATATGATCTTCTCTAAACTTTAGAATACACGTCCAACGGCTCAATGCTACATTACTTTTGCCGACTTTCTGTTCTGTAACAAGGAGATGAAGGTCAAAATCTCGACAGGTGTTTGATCCATGAATTGACTGGTTCAATTAGAATGTGTTTTTAAAGAGTCCTCCCATTTTGACATTTTGAGCCAAAGACAACACCTAACAATCGATCAACAGTACGAGGCTTCAAAAAGAAAGTGGCCTCTTAGTTGCTTAAGAGTGTCACAGAATGGCATCAGCAGGTGACAACAGAGATACTGGACAGGTCACAGAAAGGCATACAAGTGGACGTCCTTGGAAATTTCAATGTATCAAATACCTGTTGTGAATTTTGCAATTCAGCTCCTTGTTAGAGAACAGCAAGTTATGCAAAAATTACTAAAACACTGACCAATTTACAGGTCAAATATGGGCAAGCTGGAATGTGTTCAACTATGTAGGTATCAAGAATATAGATTGTGAAAAGAAATAATCAATTTTGTCAGATATATTTGTTCATGTATCAGTTCACCTGTAAAGGTTATCGTGCATTTGAGGTTTATCATAAAATTTCACTCAATGAATACCACTAACATTTAGTGAGTAATGTATTTGTTCAAAGTGGAGTGGCTCTATGAACACAAAAGCACACTGCCTTCAAGGTTTCAAAGTGTGAAGTTCATATACACTACTGTACTGTCAGGTTTTGGGTACTGACTGATGTTTGGAGGCGGCGTTGCAATGGCATTGCATTGGTTCTCTTTGCAGCAGTAGACGTGGAAGCGTTCAAAGGACGTGAAGCACTGCTCTCTGTAGTTGTGGTTAAAGAAGCATCCCTTCTCCTCATGGCCGTACACCCACGTGTAGAAGCAGATGTCCCCCCTGCATGTGTCGTTCACGCACGTGCCTTTGTCATTCTCGCATGTACACAGCAGCTTCCCATCATCCTTTGAATCTGCAAGTGATCAAGAAGTACTGTAAAGGGCTGTGTTGTTTGTCCTTTCACATTTATTACCAATTTCTGGAGAAGTATGATTTGGCAGATTTTTATCCAGACATACAGTATGGTCGGATTACTAATTAAACATTCTATCCAACAAAACTTTGTGGGAACTGACTTTCATTTTTTTGCCCACCAGGAGGCAGAGGAGCGGTTCAAGATGATCACAATGGCTAGTTTTCATCTTTTGTGAGATGATAAGGTTCTCCCTTGCCTCTACTTCCTCTTACAAAACATGTACATTATGTTTCTATGTGTCAGTCTTTTGACTGACAGGTGATCAATTCATGGCATTTCACCCTAAATTAGCTGGCATATACTGCACATGTAATAGAAAATGGACAGACAGATGGATGAATGGAACATCTGCATCTAGCCATCTGCAAAAATGATTAGCCGGAGAACTTTAATGAATAGTTAGCATCATCTACAGTGTAATCGTATATATATCTTGGATATTTGCACATCATTTTTTGAAATAATTTAATTAATCCATCCATCATTTTTGTCTGCCGCTTTTCCTCCGGGGTACACCCTAAACCAACTCCCAGCCAGTTGCAGAAGTTATTTAATTATTAATTTTAATGTGATTTTTTTTTTTTTTTTTAAATGCCTTAAGGGAAATGTCATTCACTCAGCTGTATATTTCATGTGGCATGCAAATACAGTGCAATACACCAAAAAAGGACCAGACCTTACGCTGTTTTGGAGTTTATTTTCATAACCAAAGATTTTAATCTTTATGATAAAGTGTAGTATATATATATTTTTTAAGACTATTTGAAATTTTACCCAAACTTGTATTTGGTAACCTAATTGTTTGAAATGTAACCAAATCAACACATATTTAAATGGCAGGCTTCATCTCATTACTATAGTTTTTTTTGCTGCATAAACTAACTGGACACTATATTAGGTAGGGCATTGCTATGCATAGCTTTATCATTCACTTACCTGTATAGCACGCAGACTTTAACAGCAACAGTCCAACTAGTACCACTGTAAAGCCAAGAGAGCCTTCCATCACTGTAAACCAGACACAGAATAATTAAAAACAGCTCATATAGTAAATGACACAATTAGAAAACCCAATTGTGATTTTGTTGACATTTTAGCAGCTCTGTGAATGAAATCTAAAGTGGTGAACAAAGCCACGGGGGAAGCTATGAGGTCCAAAACAACGGTCAGTGGGCCCAGCCTGTCTGCCTGTGTTCTAATTACTCTAGATGGGAAAAAAAAGGATTTGGGGGGAAGTCGGCTGTAACAGCACTCCAGAGTGTTTGTATAAGTGGGTTGAGACTGCGTGTGGCGCTGCGCTACCCAGGCTCCAGGCCTGTCGACTCCTCAAATGCCCCGCTTGCAGTGTAAATATTGATGGCGATGCTTCCTGCCCTTGAGTGGCCCCACCCGGCTGGCCGGCGAGACTCCGGCTGCTCATTGTTTAGGGCCGCATTGCCGGGGGTCACGCAAGTAGCACAGCCTTCATCCAATGCGGAAGCGTGCTGCAGTTGGATGAGCTTTCATGTGCTTCAACTAATAATATCAAATTGCCTGATTAGAAAAAACAAGTATAATAGCATCATTTAAAGAATAATTACTTGTAATGGTTTGTTGTCTTTGGCTCCGGGTCTCCCCTACAGTTGAGTTACTGTAATAGTCCCCATTTGTATTTTATTTTTGAAAATGAACTACAAGCAGACAATGTACATGAAAACAGAAAAAAATATGTGAGCTTGCTGATAGTGTGGACATTTTTGGCTCATGTTAGCGTTTAATGAGCACAAAGAAGGCATTTCTGTAGGGTGCTTGGTGGCATTGTGAGACAGACAGACTTTAATATGGACTACTGGCTGCCACCGCGGACACCTGTCATCATGGCGCCGTGTTCGTAGTATTTTATCAGCATTTTTTTCAGCATATTCAGCAAGGTTTGGCTATTTAGACCTCCATGGAGTGACTCTCTAACATGGACTTTCATTTAAAAAAAACACATTGGTTTTGTCATACGAGTGTCCAGAAAAGACAGCTACTTCTGTTTCACCCAGTTTTGTATCCACTTTGCCCATATTTAGCTGAGATCGCCCCGCCCCCTTTCCTCTGACTGGCCGCCTTTGTGTAGAAGACCCACTTGTGAGAGCACACGTGTTTGTTAAATTTACAGCGCTGTCTCAGGAGTGGAGAGATTGGCGGAGATCTTCGTTAGTGACATAGATAAGCTAGAAAAATTAGAATGAAAAACAGAAAACGCCTGGAACTCAGGATTGTGTGGACGATTAATTCATATTTCATGTTTAATGAGGCACCAAAAAGACAATATAGCATCCCAAATACGAGAAAAAGTTGGTTTGGCAAAATATACCCCCGTTAAATTAGCAATTGAACATAATTTGCGGGTGCTAGAGCTGTTGTGTTCATGTCAAGAGTGCAAAGCAATGGGATATGATTGCTTGGGTTCACGAGGCTTGCAGGGATGTGTGTCACTCACCATTGTGTTTGTATCATTTTAAATCATGACACCCGAATAAAGTAGCAATTTTTAGCATATTAGCGACGAAATATAATTTTGGGCTGCTAGCATTTGTTCATATGAGAGTGCATCAATATATAATAGCAACATAAGGTAGAAGACCAACTGGAACAAAGCGCTGTTTTGAAACTCAAGCCAGCTGTAATTTAATTTTTTTTTATTTTACTGCCACTTTATAGTACAGTACATTCCTTTGTCCGCATCGGCTATGCAGTTTCTCCAGTCGTTTTTTTCATTTTTTTCCAGAAAAGTTGTCATTTTGGAGGTGGGGGGATTCTACCTGACAGCGACAATATATAAAATATGAGTCAAATCAAATGGGAAATCCCTGCTGGACACCATTTCCACCTGACATGAAAATCTGATAAATACCTAACAAACTATCTTTAGACTTGACACCCAACCTGCCACCACCCCCCACTCCCTCCAAATCCGGTTAAGACCCTCCTGAACTCCAATCTTTAAACCACACGACATATTGGCCCAAACATTAGCGAGCACTTCCTGCATTATGCAGTCTGCAAGTCAGTGCTGGTAAATCTGTAAATCTAGCATAAACACAACTCCACAAACTCAAATTATCAGTGGACGGGCACAGCTGGGTTTCATTTATCTAGCTATCCCATTATCGTTCACGGGTCCCGACATAGGAGGGGACCCTAATCGTGTCTTCCATCGTAGGCCGGTCTGACATCCGACTCCAGCAAGCTTCCTCCCTGAGCCCTCTCCTGTTTGTCTCCGTTCTGTCCAACGCTACACCCCTGTGACCCAAGGGGAAAAGATCCATTGTCATCTCTTCCTCCCATCGACAGCTTAAACTCGAGGAGGCAGATCTCTCATTCCATCTGGATGACTGTGTGTTTCGAGTGGTGGATGGTGGGGGCATGCAACAGCAAAGCAGCCTCTCTGAGCCCCCGAACTGGCCTCACTGCACAAAATCAAAACCTGAAACCGTCTTAATGTAAAGCAATCCTGCATGTTAATAATAGACAACATTCTATTAGACCATTCCACTCAGATGTGTACAACGCTTGTGTGTATGTGTTGATGTCGTACAACCCAAAAGTCACAAATCCAGTTTTTGGGACTTTCTGAAAATTAGAGACTGGAATGACTCAGTGTGTCTTCATCTGGCAGACAAAACAAGGCTTGGCAGGCGTCATGGCTCACGTAGTGCCTGCTTGCTCTCACATGCATGAGTGCTATGGAATTAAGCAAAGAATGGCACAAAATCAAGACTTTTTTTCCCACTTGTCTGATGTGGAGACTGGAACATTAATGGTTCTACTAATGTGACTTTTTTTTTTTTAAATTAATACAGTATTGTAACATATGGTTATACTGTCTATATGTCAAATGTGTGTGTGGGAGCATGATGAATGAGTGGCTAGCATATCCAGAGTTTGAATCCAGACTGCGACCTTCCTGTGTGGAGTTTGCATGCTCTCCCAGTGCTTGCCTGGGGTTTCTGTTGGTTGTCTAGCTTCCTCCTAAATTCCCAAAACATGCATGTTAGCTTCACTGAAGACTCAGAATTGTTCTTGGGCGTGAGTATGAGTGAGAATTTATCTGCTGCATATGTGCCTTGTAATTGGCTGCCGACCAGTCCAGGATGTACTTCACCTCTCACCCAAAGTCAGCTGGGACACACCCTAGTAAGAATAATTGGTACAGAAGATGACTAGATGGATATAGTATATTTATTGTAATATTTCAGCTACCCAATCTTAGCTCCATGGGAGAGGTAAAACATCTCCCATGATGCAGTGTACTTGCACCACGGCAAACTACCACTCCAACAAGAAATAATAAATGTTAAATGCGTCAGTCAAAACTGAGTATTGTAAAGGCAGAGTTTTGAAATCGCTCTCACGAGTAACTAATGCAGTGTCAACTGAGTGTACTGTACAGTGATCCCTCGCTTTATCACAGTTCACTTATTGCGGATTCAGTGCACTGCAGATTTGTTTCATATTCATTTTGTGCATAATTCGCCATATCATGGGATTGTGAGGTTATGCTGTAATCTTTTTGGGTGGTAAAATAAACACTTAAAAAAAACAAAAGGAAAAATCATTAAGAGTTTAAAAGGTGTTTAAGAGTCCAGACAGTTTTTATAAGTGCATGGTAGAGGTTCATAGGAGTGTGGGCAAGTCTGCGGAGGTTCATACAGCTTTAAATTATGTATAAATATTTGTTTTTAAATGCGGTCGCTACTTTGCAGATTTCACCTATTGCGGGGGTGGGCGGGAACCTAACCCCCGCGATAAACGAGTATTCCATATAATTACTATATGCATATATAACATATTATTAAACATTGCATGTACTCAGCTAAATTATTGATTGCTGCTTTAGGAAATTTACAGTCACAACATGTCCAGCACAGTTGACATCTGAGGATCCAAAAACTTACAGTTAACAGTATAAAACTTTGGATTCGGTCTTTTAAATCAACATACAGTATACCAGTACAAGAACCACTGAAATTTAAGTGTGAATACAAGTGAATAAATTAGGATCATAGCTCAGTCTGTTCTTATTCCAAGCTGTATGATAAACTAAACTGGGGGAAACAAGTAGGACACAATAATTAAGTTTATGTTTCATTTACATTTGAATATATTGTATAATAAAAATCTAAATCCTTAATTACACAAAAACATTAACTGAATGAGTGGGCGAGTCAAAATGTTTTTGACTGATACTGTACTGGATGAAGAGGTATTGCGATGGCACTCTGATTTTCACTAGTATATATTGCGATGGCACTCTGATTTTCACTAGTATATATATATTTTTATGTGATTTCTTTGCATTACATGTCTTAAATCTACACTAGTTAACACCTTGCCATACGATAATAAACTATTGAACAGTTAACACTTGCTGTAAGTAGCTAATAGTGAGTGCACAGACACCGGACATTTTATTATTATTTTTTTAAATCTCCATCTCAAGTGGACACTTTGACGACACCTGTTAGTTCGCTGAAAACACATGTGACTTACGGTTCGGTATGAGGTACAATTCATACCTGAAATTAATAACATAAGTCATCCGTCAGAAGTAAAAAAAAAAAAATGCATTTGACGCCATTACCTGTTATCAGTATTCCTTTTAACGTGATGCGTGTGAACACCGCACGTCTCCCATGTCCACTTCAAGTGTGCCCCGTTTACAAGACAAACGCGTCCATGACTTTCGCGACTTTCCTTCCTCCGCGAAAAGATCAATTGAAGATATTTGATCCAAAGAGAACCCGCATCCTTGCTTGTGGACAAAGTGGTCCTCCAAAAGCTGCAGTTTTTTTGAAATGGTCCATAAACACGGTAGAAGTGTAAAATTATCGAAGTCGCCGTCGTGTGAGATTATCTCATCTCGGATCTCGTTCCAAATCTACAGTGGCGCACCGACGAGCGGCCCAAAACCAGACTGCTTCCACCCTGTGAGGGCTGCTCAAACAAATTCTGTCCCATGAAGGGAGGCCTTTTGTTGATGTCTGACCGTGATCAAAAGGCAAGATTACTTTTTTTTTTTTTTTTTTTTTACTTAGTGTACAGTTTTGTCCCACCCCTCATTGTCCCGCTCAACTCAACTCTGCTCTGCCTGGAATGTTCTCATAGCGGTTTTCCTGTTGCTAAACCTCTCATTTTCCTTTCCCCTGTGGACTGAGTCCGCACTGCACACTGACAGGAATGTTCTTCAAAGACCCCTTCACCCCGCTTTTATTTGTTACTATTCCTTTTCATATTTCAAACATTTCTCCTTTAGAGAGAGAGAGAGGAGAGAGAGGGAAAAAAATAGTTCTAAGCAATTAGGACATGTAATCTTTATCGCAATGGAAAATCTGACAGTTACATTTTGGCGCTTTCAAGATTAGTGGGCAGAGTTTCAAGATGATGCACATGCATCAGTTTGCAAGTGCAAAAAAAGGAAATCCAGGTATCACTCGCACACGAACACACACAGGGACACAACATCGAGCTTTAGAACATTTTAGATTTTCTTTGTTTAGTTTTCACATTCGACAGTGGTAAAAGGCCAAAATGGCAATAGCAATAAACCGGACTCAATGGAAACTATTTGGAAATCAAATAAAAGAGTTGTAGCAATTCTGCTTTTACACCGATAAGAATACTGAGTTTTGATTGACAGAATCAGAAATGCAGTTTGCAGTGGTTGCAGTTTCAAAGATTTCAAAATATGATATCGCTCAGTTATTATGCTCACTCTGACGGTGTATAAATCAAAACCCGGCATTACTGGATCCCACCAGAGGATGATACTTTGGACATTTGCACTGTTGTTTCTCTTCTGAGTCCACCACACACATTTTTATTGAGATCCCATTAAGTTAAAATGTTGTGTGGTTGTATCAGAAGTTGAAATCTCAAAAAGGTCTCCCTTTCTTCAATTTGGATTTTCCACATCATTCGAATGAGGGACCTTATCCTATCGTTGCAGCCTGATAGTCTTATTGAACGTCTCATACGGCAGTGATTTTCAACTGTTTGTTTTCAAATATCCGTTGCTTAAAGGGTTATAACAGAGCGGCACCAGTGCTGCTTGTTAACACCTCTGTGGCCCGTATTGTTTGTTAGCATTAAGCTAAGCAGACCTTCCTCAAAATTGTTAGTCTCGTCACTCACCACTATATTTATATTTCCCGGTACGGTTTAGAAACATACCAAGAACACAGAACATATTAGGTAAGGGACACGAAGTGTAAAGTGTTTCCTCATATATTTTTGATTCACTTGTTGTGGATTCACCTATTCAAAGTTTTTTTTTTAACCTCTGCTCCGTTATTTCAGAATCAGAATCAGAATCATCTTTATTTGCCATGTATGTCCATAAAACACACAAGGAATTTGTCTCTGGTAATTGGAGCCGCTCTAGTACGACAACAGACACTTTTGAGACATAAAGACATTGACAACAATAACAAAAAAACAGTCACTGAGCAATAAAGGGTTGCTAGTTATCTGGTAATGCCGGTACATTATTATTATTTTTTTTTTTTACAATTGTGCAAAAAGATGCAGAGTCCTCTAGACTAATATTGCAATAGTCCGGTGCAATGACCATTGTGCAAAGGGCGCCGAGACTTCAAGCGAGTAGTGCGATAATCTGGGACAATGTTGATTGTGCAAATGTTGCAGATACTCCTCAGTCAGTGTGCAAATGGAGAAGATGCTACTCTGGCATGAGTGGCCAGTATTGGTCAGCAACAGATATGCAAATAGTGCAGCGTGGCGAGACTACTACAATGAGTGCACGAGTAATAATAATAATAATTGGCCCGACAGAAATGTGACAACAAACTCAAAACAAAAAAAATTGCCAGCATGTTGCAATGGAATTGTTTGCTGAAAACCCTAGCTATTCAGCACTGTTCATTTGGTACCGGCAGCACGGTGGTCGACTGGCTAGCACATCTGACTCACAGTTCTGAGTTTGCATGTTCTCTCTGTGCCTGCGTGGGTTTTACCCGGGTACTCCGGTTTCCTCCCACATCCCAAAAAAAACATACATGGTAGGTTAATTGAAGACATTAAATTGTCCGTAGGTGTGAATGTGAGTGCGTATGGTTGTTTGTTTCTATGTGCCCTGCGATTGGCTGGCGACCAGCCCAGGGTATACCACGCCTCTCGCCCGAAGATAGCTGGGATAGACTCCAGCACGCCCGTGACCCTAGTTAGGCTAAGCGGTTTGGAAAATGGATGGATGGATGATTTGGCACCATCTTGTGGAATCATGTTGTCATGGAACTATGTTGAAGTAAGTTGTATAGCTTCAAATAGTGCTTTGCAGCAATCTTGTGGCATCTATGGCAATTATGAGCCATCAGGTGGGGGGATGGGGTGGTGGTGGCTGGCCCCATCCAGTATTTGCAACATACTTCCGCATTTGGCAAAATAGGTAAAATCAGTTGAGAACCACTTTCCTAGGGTGTATATGAAATACAATTATGGTGGCTTACCTCTTATATGATTGGTGATTGCCTCTGCTGTATTATTGACGGCAGTCAAACTTTTTCCTGTTGCTCTTTGATGCCAGAAAGATGGTTTGGAAATATAAGAGAGTTAGGGGAAGAAATGTTTTGTTGTCATTCATCTAAATCCCCCAATTCGCTTGTGCTCAGGCTCTGCCATCTTTTTGCTTTCGGGCTTCAGACACAGCTGGATGCTCTCACATTAGCTGCCGTGTAAAAAAGAGAGCACATTGTTCTTTGTATTTTACACAGGCCTGTATTTGAGGTCGCTTCATCTCAGTAAAAAAGCCTTATTTGTTTGGTCTGAGAGTACAATTGTAGCTGTATATTTGTAACTTTGAGCCACATTTATAAGGAGGTCACAGGTCTAATTGTGTCCATCTTGACCCAGGTCACGCCTTATTTACTCATCTAATGTGCTCCTTCACTGCACTCCGGAGATGTATTTATTCCAGCGCTGACCTAAAGTCAGCAAGTTCCCTTGGAGAAGAGGAAATGAGACATTATACTAAAAATATTCTAACGTGACGCAAGAGTCTTTAAATGACCACAACAACAACACTAATGTCTTTGGTTTTTAGCTTTCGTCGCAAACACAGAAGACACCATCAGCCAATCGAAGTTAATTGTTACGTAACGATCCTGCACTTCGGATTAAAAGATTTCTGAGGTTCAGAGTTCAAAAGCCATTGCATGCCACTTGAGCGAGTGCATTATTGGTGCCTTAAGATAACTCAGTGAAACTTAATTGTCAGTGAGTAGCTAAGGTTACGTGTCAGACAAGAGGAACATCATCCGCAGTCATTGACTGTTATGTACTGTACATTAATTGTTTTCAGAATTTCTATAAAACAGTCGACTTTTTTAAGTTCACGATTGTGGAGATACCTTTGGAAAATATAGTCTTGTTCCAGGAAGTTGGAACTATACATTGCCTTTATGTATTATGTCACCACATTCAACACATTACGGTAATGGAATTTTTAGCTAGAGGAAAAAACGCAATCTGACTGATGATGTTTGGAATAATTGTCTCCATTTAATAAGATGGACACACAGTATGTTTGGGCTCGAGATATCTTTTCCCAAACTGTTCAGTGGTAGCATAGAGAACCTAAGATTCAGTGAAAACTAATGGATGTAGCTCCCTGAGAAAAGTGATAAAAGTCCTGTCATGAGGACACAAAGTGCATCTGGGTTAGGGTTAAGATGCCCAAATATGAACTCATTATTACAGGTCAAAATGGTGATTTTGATCCAAATGCTTAAATAACCTGTAAAGTGAATTGAGAGATTTTGTTTGTAAATATATTATACACGTTTGAAGTTAATTTCTGTAAACGTGAAAAGACAGAACTATGAAGTAATTGTGGAGATATAGCGTTAAACCGGTTTTCACCATTTCAGTTTTCCTGATTTTTTTGGGCGTGGCAAAATCAACACCAAGTGATGCGCTCGGGGACATGAGCCGCCCCTACCCCACTGTATAATTTCAAATACTACAGCGTGCAGTTAGCTAGCTAGCTATGCCTAGATCCGCCGACCAAGAGGAGCCTTGGAATCCTCTTAGCTTGCAAGCTACTGTATCTGGTGAGTAGCACCTCCCAGATACACTTTCATACATCAAACATGACGGAATGTGTATAGCTCAGGATGTTGCTGAATGAAGTAGAATCCCTTTTTCAGCAGGACATTGTTTGATGCATTCAGCAGACATGGCCACAGAGTTTGAGAGCGGGAATAAAAGCTTGATTTTTCCCGATTTTGAAGTTTAAATTTGGATATTGGCAATTTGTTTGAATCATTCAAATTTGTCAGGGTTGTTAATGACACTTCTGTCTGTTGTGCGTCAAATTTAGAAGACATTTATGTTCACTTTACAGGGACTTTAACTTGGTAAAATAATGCCAGTGCATCAGCAAGTGACACTTTTACTACTACTCCTTTATGTTTTATGACCGTACAGTATATAAATGGCTAAAACCTAATTGGAAAATGGGGCATGTTTTTAAAAAATTCTATCAGCATTGCATATTTACACCATCAGCTTATATACGAACTTTGTGTCAAAATAGTCTTCAACAGAATCAACAATCTTCTTTGGAAACTTTCAATTTGGGTCATGTTTAGTTTCTATTTTTTGGACCCCTTGGATATTCTCTCTTGCTCTAATTCCTTTTCCTTTTGCTTCTTCTCCCTCTTTTTTTCCTGCTTGGCCTCCTTGTACTTCCACACAGGAGGCTCCAGGTAGCCCTTCTGCCTTTTCTTCTTCTTCTCTTTCTTCGGCGTAGGCTCGCCAGATTTGGTCACTTCAATTTTCGGAACACAGCCAGAGGGGAAGATGCTGTTCCTGTGCGCCATGTTGCGGGGAATAAAGCCTCTCATGCTCCCGGGTGGCGCGCTCTCCCTGCGCTCTGCGTCCTGGCAGCAGGAGGTCAGGGATACCGAGGCGACTGATGCAGCGCTGGGAGAATAGGATGCGAGGGATCTGTTGCTGTGAGACACTGTGCTTTCCTCCAGCTCCTTGTTGCTGTGCTTCTCAAGTAGTTCGGGAACAGCAAAGCGCCTCTTCCCTATTTCTGGGGGGCTGCTGGGACACAGCGGATGGCAAGCGGTGGCTACAAAGGGGCTGTGGATGCTTGTGGTCATACGCACCATGTGGTCCATCACCCCGTTGTCTTGGGGGTCCTGAGGGAAGCTGAAAGTGAAGCTATCGTTTAAGCGCTGCCGCAGTTTCTGACCCGTGGTTTTGGTGGCGGTGGTCTTTGCCACCAGCTGCTTGAGCTCCGGCCACTCAGGTGCGTAGCTGGCACAAAACTGTTGAGCGACAGGATGAGCCTGCAGATAACGTATTCTGTTCAATGTCTCAAATCTTCCTGTCTTCAAAACCCAATCTTTCAGGCCGCGCCCTTGAACATAGTCCATTGCATTCATATCGGCACCTGCACATTGCAAAAGAGGGAATGTATCAATTCAAGTGTATCAAGTGGGTGGCTCAGAGGACAAGAGTACTCCCAGCAACTTGAGGGTCGCTCGTTCGTACCCCGCCTGAGTGCATGTCATCGCTGTGTGGGGCAAGAAACCTAACCCACATTGCCCATGAATGAGTGTTTAGAAAAGTGTGATATCAGTGTAAAATATTATTATTATTATTACTCAAGTATTAATTTACAAGTATCAAGCAGAATCAATTTCTGCTTCATAACAATGGCTCATGGTTCACAGTTCTGAGTTTTTTTTTTTTCAGTTTTCATTTTTTTCAAGAATTTCAATTCAATTTCAATTTCAACTTCCTGTGTGGAGTTTGCATGTTCTCCCTGTGCTTCTGTGGGTTTTTTACAGGTACATTGGTTTCCTCCCAAATTGCCAAACTCTAAATTGTCAATTGGTGTGAATGTGAATGGTTGCTTGTATGTGCGCTGTGATTGGCTGGCGAAGAAGGTGTAGCCACCCCGCCTGTCGTCCAAAGTTAGCAGGGATAGGCTGCAGCACACCTGCTACCCGAATAAGGATAAGAGGTTCAGAAAAGGAATGGATGGATGAACAGACATTCGAAGAACCCCACCATGTGGCCACTTTTGGAACTCAATTCATTGAGTGGATGAACACATCTGATATGGTAAGCCCTTTTAACATTTAACAGCGAGACTGGATATGTGTTGCAGATATCTGTAATTCAGTTTTGCCTAATCAAAAAGATTTGTCTTCCTGACCACAATTGTCATTTTCCAGATCTGCAACGTAATTTTGCCTAAAGTCGAAATGCCACTGTGTATGGGGTTTCTCATTACAGATATGAGATATAGTTCAGTTGCAGATACCCATTAAGTGAATTACGTATATCTGCATCTAAATTGTAGATATCTGGAACTCCAGTTTGAGATATCTACAATGTCATTTGAATAGCAATCATTTCAGTTGTACAATTAAGTTGCAGATATCAGTAATTACATGCAACTGAATTGTTGTTGTTGTTGATACGTGGAACTGAATTGTTTATATCTGTATGACAAACCCCATACACATGAATGGCAAAAGTGACATCATTTGTCCAAGGCGAAATGACATTGCATTGTTTGACTCGTAAAAACTGAAATACAGATATCTCTATCTGTCATTTTGACTAGTCACAATTGTGTTACAGATATCCAGCCATCCATTATCTATACCACTTATCCTCATTAGGGTCACCTGTGTGCTGAGCTGATCCCAGCTAACTTCAGGTGAGAGACAGGGTGCGCCCGAGACTGGTCGCCAGCCAACTGTAGGACACATAGGGACAAGCAACCATTCACATTCACAGCTAAGGACAATTTAGAGTTCGTCAGTTAACACAAACAATTGTTTTTGGAATGTGGTAGGAAACCGGAGTACCCGAAGAAAATACTCCATACAGGAAGGCCGAAGCCCAGATTCAAACCCACGACCTCTGAACTGTGAGGTGACTGTGCTAACCGGTTGTCCACCGTGCTAGGTTACAGATATCTTGAATGAAAATTCTGACTTTTAAAATGTAACTATGACAAGTCAGAAAGACATTGTTGATATCTACAATCCTAATTCTGGATAGTCAAACATAGATTCTAAATTTTAAATTTGCTTGCCATTCTCTGACACCATATTTAGCTGCAGTATCACGCAATTATATAGGACTGTTATGGGGGGTTCACTTTGAAGATTAGTGACTTAGCAGTTTAAGTTGTAATAATTCATTAACAGACCTCTTTTTTTAAAAGAAAACAACAGCATATGTGGCGGCACGGTGGCCGACTGGTTAGAGCGTCAGCCTCACAGTTCTGAGGTGCGGGGTTCAATCCCCGTCCCCGCCTGTGTGGAGTTTGCATGTTCTCCCCGTGCCTGCGTGGGTTTTCTCCGGGCACTCCGGTTTCCTCCCACATCCCAAAAACATGCATTAATTGGAGACTCTAAATTGACGTAGGCATGACTGTGAGTGTGAATGGTTGTTTGTTTCTATGTGCCCTGCGATTGGCTGACAACCAGTTCAGGGTGTACCCCGCCTCCTGCCCGATGACAGCTGGGATAGGCTCCAGGACGCCCGCGACCCTAGTGAGGAGAAGCGGCTCAGAAAATGGATGGATGGAATAGCATATGTAAAACCTTTAATTATCCCCTTATTGATAAAGGCCATGCATTAACTTACCATGCATGAGCAACGCTGACACGCAGTCCTCTCTGCCCTGCAGGCCTGCCTTGATCAGGGCAGTAAAGCCACGGGGATCCCTGACCTCAGTATCCACACCAGAGTAGTAATTGAGAATGTAGTTTAGAATAGTGACGAAGCCTGGATAAAGAAAACATCGGCCTGAAATGAATGGTGGCTTCATCCCTGGGTGTGTGGTACCCCAATTGTGGTGGAAATTACCAGCTTGGGCTGCAATCATAAGCGCAGAGTTCCCATCATTGTCTTGGTGGTTTACGTCTATTAGAGGGCATACATGCAGCGTAGTGACGATGTCCACAAATCCTTTGCTCACAGCCACCATCAGTCCACTCTGACAGGCAGCAACACAGACAAGCTACATACAGAGTGTCCCCCAAAAATGTACCCACTCTTTTCACTGACCATTATTCTTATACAGTGGTGCCTTGAGATAAGAGTGACCTGACTTTTTTTGACATATTTGCCGTTGTTCGGCTGATTTTTTTGTCTTGACTTGCCGGCAAGAATTTAAGATATGAGTGCCGTATGGTGGCAGTTAACTCAACTCAACTCATTTCACAAAAGGCAGCTGCTTGGCAGATACAATTCTTCAAAAAACAAGCTTCAAGCTGTTTATTGCCAGTCCCAGTTGAACTTTGCTGTCAAACTAAAAATAAAACAAAGAGAATTATACGTTGTGTATTAAACACAATCCGCTTAGCTTATTACTAACAAGCAATGCAAAACTCCATAAGCAGGCTAACATATAGTGGTGTCTCTGAGTTATAACCCTTTAAGCAAAATATGTTTAAAAACAGTGCAGCAACACATTTCGACAGACAATATAACAATACGTATATACGTATATATATAACAATACGTATAAACAACTGATCTTACTGCAGTTTACTGAGTTACTTTTTAAATTAGTTGTAGAACTTATTCGTTTGTGTCTGCATGACTGTATTATACTGCCCCGGGTGGCCAAGTCATGCACACCAGAAAGCGCTGCAATGAATTAATCAGATCCACAGACATTTTAATTCTTTACATTCAATTTAATTATGTTATTGCTATTATTATTATGTATTTATAACTTCAATGTTATAGAGTGCTATTTGCCTCATTTAAAAAAAACAAAAAACATTTTGTTAATTTTTTTTTTCAGGGAGGCTAGAACAGATTAATGGCATTTCCATTGATTTGAATGGGGAACGATTATTTGAGATACTAGTGTTTAGCGTTATGAGCGTGGTCAGGTAACGAATTAAACTCATATATCAAGGCACCGCTGTATTTTTTTTAGTGTTTATTGACAGATACCAGTCTAATAAATTATATTAAATAAAATAACAACATTTTATTTAACAACATCTTCCCATGGGCTCACCACCTATGGGTGGGGCCATAGGGGTCGGGTGCAGTGCGAGCTGGGCGGTGGCCGAAGGCGGTGGCCGAAGGCGGGGACCTTGGCGATCCGATCCCCGGCTAGAGAAGATGACTCTAGGGACGTGTAATGTCACCTCTCTGGCTGGGAAGGAACCCGAGCTGGTGTGTGAGGTCGAGAAGTTCTGACTAGATATAGTCAGACTCGCCTCCACGCACAGCTTGGGCTCTAGTACCAGTCCTCTCAAGAGGGGTTGGACTCTCTTCCACTCTGGAGTTTCCCACGGTGAGAGGCGCTGAGCAGGTGTGGGTATACTTATTGCTCCCCCGGCACGGCGCCTGTACGTTGGGGTTCACCCCAGTGGAGGAGAGGGTAGCATCCCTCCACTTCCAAACAGCAGTTCAGAGTACACACCCTTTTTGGAGTCCTTGGAGGGGGTGCTGGAGAGCGCGCCTGCTGGGGACTCCATTGTTCTGCTGGCGGACTTCAATGCCCACGTGGGCAATGACAGTGAGACCTGGAAGGGGCGTGATTGGTAGGAACGGCCCCCCTGATCAAAACCCGAGCGGTGTTCTGTTATTGGACTTCTGTGGTCATCATGGATTGTCCATAACGAACACCATGTTCAAGCATAAGGGCGTCCACACCTGCACTTGTGAGTCGGTGGGGAGAATACTTCGAAGACCTCCCCAATTCCACCGACCCGCCTTCCCATGAGGGAGCAGAGTCTGGGTTCTCTGAGGCGGGCTCTCCTATCTCTGGGGTTGAGGTCACCGAGGTGCTTAAAAAGCTCCTCGGTGGCAAAGCCCCAGGGGTGGATGAGATTCACACGGAGTTCCTCAAGGCTCTGGATGTTGTAGGGCTGTCCTGGTTGACACGCTTCTGCAACATCGCGTGGACATCGGGGACATTGCCTCTGGATTGGCAGACTGGGGTGGTGGTCCCCTTTTTAAGAAGGGGGACCGGAGGGTGTGTTCCAACTACAGGGGGATCACACGCCTTAGCCTCCCTGGTAAGGTCTATTCAGGGGTGCTGGAGAGAAGGGTCCGTCGGGAAGTTGAATCTCAGATTCAGGGACTGGGAGAAGGCGTTCGACCGTGTCCCTCGGGGGGTCCAATGGGGTGTGCTTCAGGAGTATGGGGTACCAAACCCCCTGTTCGGTCCCTGTACGACCGGAGTCAGAGTTTGGTCCGCATATCTGGTAGTAAGTCGGACTCGTTTCTGGTGGGGGTTGGACTACGCCAAGGCTGCCCTTTGTCACCGATTCTGTTCATAACTTTTATGGACAGAATTTCTAGGGGCAGCCGAGGTGTAGAGGGGGTCCGGTTTGGTGGCCTCAGTATTGCATCTCTGCTTTTTGCAGATGATGTGGTTCTCTTGGCTTCATCAAGCCGTGACCTCCAACTCACACTGGAGCGTGGAGTGTGAAGCGGCTGGGATGAGAATCAGCACCTCCAAATCTGAGACTACGGAAAAGGGTGGCGTGCCCTCTCCAGGTCGGGGATGAGATCCTGCCCCAAGTGGAGGAGTTCAAGTATCTTGGGGTCTTGTTCACGAGTGAGGGAAGAATGGAATGGGAGATCGACAGGTGGATCGGTGCAGCGTCTGCAGTGATGCAGACTTTTTATCGATCCGTTGTGGTAAAGAAGGAGCTAAACCGAAAGGCGAAGCTCTCGATTTACCGGTCGATCTACGTTCGTACCCTCACCTATGGTCACGAGCTGTGGGTCGTGACTGAAAGAACAATATCCCAGATACAAGTGGCCGAAATGAGTTTCCTCCGCAGGGTGTCCGGTCTCTCCCTTAGAGACAGGGTGAGAAGCTCGGTCATCCGGGAGGATCTCAGAGTAGAGCCGCTGCTCCTCCACATCGAGAGGAGCCAGATGAGGTGACTGGGGTATCTGATTCGGATGCCTCCCTGATGAGGTGGTCCGGGCAGGACAGGAGAGACTGCATCCTTCGGCTGGCCTGGGAACGCCTCGGGATGCCCCCGGAAGAGGTGGATGAAGTGGCTGGGGAGAGGGAAGTCTGGGCGTCCCTGCTAAAGCTACTGCCCCCGCGACCCGACCTCGGATAAGCGGTAGAAAATGGATGGATGGATGGATGGATAACAACATTTAAATTTGCAAAAAGAAAACAGCCTAAGCAAAATATAAAATGAGTAAAGGTTAATTAGTGACCCAATGAGGTCCAATATAAAAGCTGTACAAAATAAATTGTTACTTACATGGCGTCTATTAAGGTAGAGCATTATTATTATCTTTGTAAAAACTGTTATTGTCTTGACGTTAATTACAATTCTTCTCACCCTGCTGTTAATGTCCAGCTCCATGGCCTCTTCCTTGGTAACGCCTCGCTCCAGTATCCTTCGCAGGGAGATGGGATCATTCCGAACACATGCCTCATATAGTGTCTTAGGAGGCTCTGCATACTTGTCATCTCTCTCAAAGTTAGGAAGCGTTGAGTCATCAGAAAGGACACTTCCAGAGTCGGAATCATCCAGATTCATCTCAGAATCCTCAGATGGGCCCGCGCCCAAGCGGGGATCGTCACATGTCAAGGCCATGAGCCCCCTACCGCCCGGCTCCTTCTGCCGGGATCACAGCTGGGTGTATTGTCTTCTGTGCACCATTCTCATCTGGAACGGAAAGATATTGACACAAATATAACTTCCTTGTGTGGCCATTTGACTAACCGTAACAGGCGGGTTAATTTACAGCAACCAGAGAGAGCACACTCACTCTACTCAAAGGATCACATTTTTTATTGTCCATTTGATAACAATGAAGCATCTTTGTCGTTAACGTGTTGCAGGTTAGGTGGTGAGCTGAGATGGCTTGATGGAAGCCTTAAGAGGATGAGGAGATTCACCTCATTTCAGCCCTACTTATCCTGATTTACTTGATGCATAAGCTGCCTGTACATCATACCTTTTGCCAGTATTTTTTGTTTTTAACTCGGCCAGACCATTAACGGACAAGAGAGGAACATGACTGAATACCCGCTCAAATACAAACATCATTTTGACTTCGACCGTAAACTGTGAAACTACTATGAATGAGTAGGAGCATTGGAGGAGGGAGATGAGGAAGGACATACTTTAATTGTAGCATCAATGTTGGTGTATTTGGGCCGTTCCACCGAAGCAGTGTCATTTGCTTGTTGTAACTCTCGCCAAATAAACAAAATATCTCTCTAAATTTGATAACTTAAAATATGTTTTGGCCCACATCAGGTAATTGAATTTTGTTTTATTGTACCGAAACTCCTCATTTGAGTAACAGGACTGAAAGTAACAGCAGTGAGTCTTCAGCATACAACCCCAATTCTAATGAAGTTGGCACGTTGTGTTAAACATAAATAAGAACAGAATACAATGATTAGCAAATCATATTCAACCTATATTTAATTGAATACACTACAAAGACAAGATATTTAATGTTCAAACTGATAAACTTTATTGTTTTTAGCAAATAATCATTAACTTAGAATTTTATGGCTGCAACATGTTCCAAAAAAGCTGGGACTGGTGGCAAAAAAGACTGAGAAAGTTGAGGAATGCTCATCACACACCTGTTTGGAACATCCCACAGGTGAACAGGCTAATTGGGAACAGGTGGGTGCCATGATTGGATATAAAAGGAGCTTCCCAGAATTGCTCTGTCATTCACAAGCAAAGATGGGGCGAGGTTCACCTCTTTGTGGAAAACTGCGTGAGAAAATAGTCAAGCTTTTTACGGACAATGTTCCTCGATGTACAGTTGCAAGGAATTTAGGGATTTCCAGTCCATAATATCATCCAAAGTTTCAGAGAATCTGGAGAAATCACTGCATGTAAGCAGCAAGCCCGAAAACCAACATTGAATGCCCGTGACCGTCGATCCCACAGGCGGCACCGCATCAAAAACCGATATCAATGTGTGAACGATAGTGGGGATATTAAGACCATCAAAAGAACACCAGAAAGCTAGGCTTCTGCAGCTCCGTCAAAGCTACACTAACAGATGTGGTGGGGAATTGCGAGTCAGACTGTCCAGACGTCAGCAATGCTGCTAAGTGGCATGTGGCAGGTCCGCTAGTGACTCTTCCTGACAGCCTGATGGCAATGAGGGCTGAGTCAGGGCTGACGTTACATGCTGAAGTGGAATGATATTTGGGATTTTCATGGGGCCCTAAACCTCTACCAGCACCCCTGGAACAAGCTACAGTCAAAGGTTGGCCTTCATATTGTGCTGGCAAGTTTATTTGGAGGAGCAGAGACATACGGCACAGTACTACACCTCACGTATTTACTCATCATCAACCCCTAATGTCCATCATTGAGTGAAGCATGTGTATTGAATAGGTAGAATATGTATGAGGAGACTGAAGTAGTAAGAAGAAAAAAAATACATTACTTTTTTTTTTTTTAATTTGGACATGATTGAAATCATGTTTCTTTTTTTTCAAAGAGAGGAAGCAAAAACTATAAAACTCTTCTCCATTTTCTCCAAATGACTGTTTTTACGTTTGACATAACGCAAGTACTTCTTTTTTAACTAACAGCACAGCTTTTGATAATTGCTAATAATGTCTCAACAACCATAACAAATGGATTCCACCTGCTGACAGCTATTACACTTGGCATCTTTTGGATGAACTCTTGGTTAAGTCATTTTACCCGACTATTGCATATGCTCTGTTTTCGTCACATTTTTCTGTGACTCAAACAAATCGTCTTTAGCACAAAGATTTATAGTTTTTTTAAAAACTTCAACTTCTGTTGCGGCTTCGACTTCCTGCCAAGCCCTATCTTCCGCTTCACCTCTTCACTGCTCAAGCTTCTTTTAACTTCCAAACATGACCCATGACTCCTTGACTGCGTTGCACAAATGTAAGTTGTTTTCCCTGTTACCACAAGAAACGTATTGTAGATGCATCGCAATAAGTCTCACCCTAAAAGAATCCAACCAGAAAGAGTCCTCTTCTTTTTCCTCTGTTGATGGCTGAAAAGCATCTTGTTGTGCTCGACTCTCCTCTTTTAAGAAACGGGTTAGGTTTAAGTTCCCCAAAGTGACTGTGGCTCTACTCTGCCCCCTCCCTCCATCTCTTGTAATGACCAGTTAGGTTTTCTGTCCTTGCAGGTCCTAACATAGACTGTGTAGTCCTAAATCAGGCAGCATGCTCTCTCCTTCTCATCCCGATTACAGAAGATTTAAGGATTAAGCCAAAGAAACAGACAGTGGCAACCACCCTTGCTCCCCTCACAGTCTGCTAAAGTAGTCTGATAACCCCTCCCCTCTCTTGCTCATCTTTCTCACTTGCCTCCACAGCTCTCTCAGTCCACTGACAGCCTCCTCGGCCCGTCTGTTGTGTCATCAGAGCAAACCTCTCAATGTCCAAATCATCTCTGTGACTGAATCACAGGCCCCACCGTGTCTTGATTCTGTTTTCCCATGCAAATCCATTCGCTGGGACAAACAAACCCACTCCTGGTGTTGCGCTAAGGCAGGGGGCTGTGGGTGGTAATTGTTCCCATGACAGAGATGACACGCACACACACACATGAATGGAAACACATGGGCATGATGAGGCAAAACACACACGGACACGCTCACACATGCACGCACACATACACACACATGAGCCAGCTCAACTCAGTCCCAGTCCCATAAATAGGAACGGATGGAATCAGGAAGGGAATTCATCCATAAGGACCTACATGCCAAAGCGTCAGCCCCAAAATGGCGACCTGAATAGGAAAAAAAGGTGAAAAGAAGAATAAGAACAGTGGTGCTTTGTGATACTCAGTCCACAACAAGCTGCAGAATGGTGCAGCAACACATGTAGACTGACAGTTTAACAATACTCACAGGCTTGTATTCTTTATCCTCTGCGTAAAATGACTAATATTAGTGCAGTTCACTGAGTCTTCCGCCCGGTGCCGGAATGAACTAATCATGATGCGCAAACGGTTTAAGTCTTCAGATTGTATTTAATTATGTTAGTACTATATGTTTTTATGAAGTAAAATATTATAGAGCTATATTTTCCTTATTAAAAAACATATTGTTTTTGTTTTTTGGGGTGGGATGCTGGAACGAATTAATGGCATTTTCATTCATTTCATTGGGGAAAGATGATTTGAAAAAGCGTTTTGTGTTAAAAGCATGGTCATGTAAAAAATTAAACTCATATCACAATATAGTTCTTTTCGTGTCTCCTCTCTAAAAATGTATTAATTTTGCCATGAACATAGCTGACGTTAGCTAGGCAGGTTTAAAAATACAGCTTTTTTTTCTTCTTCCCATTTTTGTCAAGCTGTCGCACCTCCTCACGAGTCCTGCTTCTCCCTTTGAAAACTGTTTGTTTCTACTCTATTCCAAGAGGGATACCAACAGTTAAAGTGGATTGTGATTTCTTACCGGAAGCCACTTCATGATTCTTGAATTGTTCACCTTGAGGTTTCTCCAATTTTGGACCACACTGCACCCTATTTATGCTTCGGAGCAACTAACTGAATGTGGACAAGAACATCACATAAACAAGTTTATTCAACGCATCAGGGCCTCAATCACATGTGGTCAAAGAGTGTGTGTAAACAGATTAACCCTGCTGTTTTTTCTCTCGCTCTTGCTCATGCTGCTGGGGGTGTGCAACACTTCCGCTCTACTGGGGATCAAGTCTGCCTCCCTGAGACCAAATAGTGAAATGCAGCACTTGTAAGTGAGTCATGCTTATTTGGTGTGGTTGAACCAAATGTTCAGGCCACATACTGTGCTACCAGTAGAGGTGTCAAAAGTACTCCCTTTCTGTACTTAAGTAAGATGTACAGATACATGTGTAAGAAAATATGCTGGTAAAAGTAGAAATATTGATTCAACTCCTGTACTCCAGTAAAGTACTGAAGTAGAGACTGAAATGTACTTAAGTACCAAAGTAAAAATTACAAATGATTTTTTTACTGTCAATTACATACAATACCTGTTTTCATAACATAATAATAATATGCCCATAAAAAACAGCACACAAAATAGTTTGTTTACCTCTTTTTTTAGCGAAGAAAAGAGTTGAGAAGAAACAATAAATCCGTGGACACGGCTTTGCAACAATCCAAATTCTGACAGGATAATTAGGATTGCACCTGGATATGTTTTAACACGTAAATTAAATGTTTTTTTTTAAATTAGCTGATGATAAAAACATTACATTCATTTGTGTGTGTGTTTTTTTTTTAGAGTTGACAGCGAATTTTTGAACGCCATGCTGATGTAGGGGCGGCACGGTGTACGACTGGTTAGCACACCTGCCTCACAGTTCTGAGGACCGGGGTTCAAGTCCCGACCCCACCTGTGTGGAGTTTGCATGTTCTCCCCATACCTGCGTGGGTTTTCACCTGGCACTCCCGTTTCCTCTCACATCCCAAAAACATGCATGGTAGGTTGATTGAAGACTCTAAATTGCCCATAGGTGTGAATGTGCGTGCGAATGGTTGTTTGCTTCTATGTGCCCTGCGATTGGCTGGCGACCAGTTCAGGGTGTACCGTTCCTCTCGCCCGAAGATATTTGCGATAGGCTCCAGCATGCCCGCGACCCCAGTGAGGATAAGTGGAATGGAAGATGAGTAGTTTTAAGGCTGCCGCAAGACAACATTTGCCATGAATCATTCATGTTGCTGACAACATCAAAGAATTTTCTTGAAAAAGGCCAGGGAGGAGGAATAGCTTGCTTCTCCGAATGTGTTGCCTCATTGTTATTGATTCTCCCGGGTTGATGTTTCTCCATCTCGCTGCTGGTCCTGTTTTTTTTCCATCTTATGTCCCCAAGATCTCAATCAACATCTCAATTGCGGTCGACTTTAACTTTTCCTTCTATTTATGTCTTTTTTTTTTTTTTAAAATGTTGTGTCATTGTATGTGGAGGTTGAAAGAAGTAACCAGCCTAATTTGACAAAGTAAGGAGTAGAAAGTACCGTTTTCAACTGTAGCGAATACAAGTAAAAAGTCACTAGAGAAATCATGTTAACAGTACACCTGAAAAGTAACACAGTAGGCCTGTTTGTTCTTCCCACCATTGACTATCAGACACTCTTTGATGACACCATTCATCATCACAATACATTAGTCACTATCAAGCCATCTTTTTAAGACGTGAAATTTGAATTCGAATGAAGTGCGGCTGATGTAGTGAATTACAGATGATCTGCTATTGAGAGGAGAAAGCATCGGTGATATCACTTGTGCACACAGGAGGGCAACCTCATACACATGCACAAACACACTCTTGACGTCCACAAAAACATAATTTCTTAATGAATCCTTTATTTGACATTTGTTGCAGTACCCCGCCACCCTTCTGGACCCCCATCTCTCAAGTGTGATCCCTCAGCGGGCATAATTCCACCCAGCAGAGGTCAGTGTGAGAGAAGAAGACATTGGAGAGAGGCTTGGGAAATACAGCGCTAAATTTAGCCTGCTTAGTGAGTGATTCTGCATACGGCCATGGGCTCAGCTAATATTAGAGTGTTGGCACTTTGTCCAGGACTGGTTTTACCAGCACTTAACTTTTCCATGTAAAATAATCCCTGTCTGCTTTTGCATCGTTAGGGAATCAAATAAATGGGAGGAGGTCAGTGAGGACAAAGAACTAAATGTATTCATGCCAGGCAAGGACATTTAGACCGATATAGGGAAAGTTACTACGATGAGAAGTGGATAATTGTACTCGACTCAAGGACACGTGATTATGTCACTTGGCCCAATTTGGGGCCCATGCAGTCTGTACCGGGCATCCTCACTGCAGCAATTTGATCTGATCCAGAGTGGCTAAGAACATTTATGTCAATAGACCAAAGAGCGAAATATGAGCTTGTGTCCAGGATGGACTAACAAACATTTATTTGACTATAATTGAGATTTACAATTAGGGAGATGCTACCGTTTATCATGTTTCATCTCTATGATGTCCCAAAGTATCAGAAGACACAAGAATAACTCGTCTGGTGACAGGTGAGGGAAAACTCCTGAAAAATGCAGAATAATGGCAACAAACAACTGTGCAAGAATAAAAGGTGACTCTTTTCAGTAACTCTTTGTGTGGGCCCAAGAAGCAGCAACTTTAGCTTCGAGTCTGCTCTCGTTATAGAAAACTTTGCACACGAAAAGAAATATCCTGTAATCCACCCCCCAACCCACAAATACATACTGTAATTATGAATGAACTATAAATTATAAGCTCTATGTAGCTCAATGCAACATGTTTGTGCAGAGGTTTGCAGCAGAACTTCACTTTTTGCATCCTTTTGGGTAAAAGGTAGGAAAAACTCCAAATGCACAACTTTTTGTAGTATTTCGGACAATATACATTTTAATAACTGTGATGTACATCAAAATAGATGTTACTGAGACACATGATGTGTGTTGATCTCTTAACAAACATTTTTAACAGAAATGATTTTAATCAGTTTAAATAAAACAATATTTCCCAAGAAAAGTTTTAAAATTGTGTCCCTCATTGTGTCAGTCATATTTATTCATCTGGATAGCGTGTTCTCTAAAGTTGAACTGAAGTCATGCATTATATTCTTCTTATTATGAAATATTTGCAACTAATTTTCAAAGGATATATTACAAGTGTGATGAGTGGCTGTCTTTGAAAAGATCACTTTATTGACAACAGCTGTGAGACTTCAGTAACTCTATTCTTTGTGGACTCATTGTTGGAATTAAAGACTGTTATGGTTGAGTCACTTCAAATAAAGACCTAATTAACTTTTAAACCAAAGAAATGTCCAATGAAGTACTCAAATTTCAACAACACTTCTAAACACATGGGTTTCAACCATTTTTAGGTAGCATCAAGAAATACTCCATTGCTCATTAACACTCTTAGCACATGGGCATGTAAAGGAGTTGAATAAGACCTTGGTCCAATTGATGATAGTCTCATAAATAGATGGCTTCTGGGGCTTTGTGTTCATACCTTATTTGGGGCTGCCCCTACTGCTCAAGGGTTCACACACACCATGTGTCACTGGCTGCGACTTGGACGCATTTGTGGCAAGGGAGGAAAGAGGTACAAGTATTCTTCAAAGAAAGGCAAGAAGATGTAGCACAAATTAAGCTATTATGATACTCAGCAAGGAATCCAAGTAATGACGACAAGGAGGGGAAAAATAATGGAAGATGAAGGGAGGAGAGTTTTTTATGGATGGGGGGTGGGAGAGAGGTGATCTTGCGCAGCCAATGAAGAACTCGACAGGAGGATTCCAGGGAGGGTGATGAGTCTCGGCTCACCAGTTGGACACTAAGAGAAGGACAGGGCAGTTCATCAGCAAAACTCAACAAGAGGATACGGATGCAGAGGAAGACAGCGCAAGGAGGCCCAAATAAATCTTGGATGCGTTTTTTCATTATAAGATGGGAACAAGAGCTCCTGCACAAGTGCACGTCCCACGTTCCTCCTCCAGAACCAATCATTCCTTTGTATGAAGTCGGCGGCTCAGTTTAACACACAGGCTCCGGCACACCCCGAGACAAAAAAAGCGGCAGGACGGGAAAGTGAGGGACGAAAGGCACAACATTTGATGACTATTGTTGACTAAAGGTTGAAGAGGTGCATCTTAGGTGGCAAGAATGAAGGCGCTTCCGAAGAATCAGGGACGCACTGACCAGATGTTGGGAGCCATGGCTGACATGCTTACTTCTGTGGCAATGCCCAATCAACAGCGGGTGAGTCGGTCAATTGTGATGAAGCATGTGTCTAACCTATTGTATCTGCCTCACAGCAAGTCAAAATCTCAAATGTCTTTCGCGTTGTTTGCATGTTCTTCCTGTGTTATGGGAGTTTTCTGCAGGTAGTTTGGCTTCTTCCCACAGTTCCTAAACATGCGTGTTAATTGATTACTCTTAAAAAACTTCTTGATGTGGTTGTGAGTTTGAATAATATGTGCACTTTGATTGACAGATGATCAATGTGGGCTATAAGTTCCAGACTCATTTCTGTATTTGACTGGATCTTCACTTCATACACACTGTATGTCACTGAGGCGCATGGAATTCATACCTTGAACACTTTGCATATCCACTTAACTTTAAAGTCTATCTTCAATTGAGACTCAGAGAAGAGGGAGACTTTGTGACTAGTCTCTCTTGGTTGCCTGGAAGGAATTTAGAAATTAGGGATGAAACACGAGGCAGAATCAAACATGTGATGCAAGATCAAAATGTATTAAATTATTCATCATCTATTTAGCCCATTCAGCTCATCAAAATACCTGGAATGTCATCATTTTATCACTGTGACCTTTCTTTGGTAATTGGCTCGAATTAATCGGGGATTATTTGCATTACAATTTAGTGTATGGCGTCTTTTTAAATCCATTTTCTATTTTATTCTGTTTATTATTATTATTATAATATTTTTTATTATTATATTTTTTAAATTCTATTTCATTTTCTATTTTTGCTTGTTGTCATTAGGATCACGGGTAAACTGGAGTCGATCGAAGCTGACTTTGGGTGAGAGGCAGGGTACAACCGAGACTGGTTGCCAACTCTATGGACAATCTAGAGTCTTTAATTAACCCCAAACCCAAAACTGTGAAGCAGATATGCTAACCACTAGTACACTGTGCTGGTGTACAATATATATATATATTTTATATAAATCCCCAAATATAGTTTGTTGCCCCATAAGGTGCCACATTAATTCCAAATTCATTCCTTGAACATGATGCCATCAAAATGTTTGCGGGAAAGCATCTGGCATTATATTACTACACAGAGAGTCTTTTATTTGGTTTTCTTTTTACTGTTTTTTTTCCCTTTTTTCTGGTGGAACAATGTTTATTTTAAAATTGTATTAAAACCTCACCTGACACTCACCATCACTACATAACAGTGACTTCTAGTGCTGCTAGCGTGACTGTATCTTCTGCTCGAGGGCCGAAGGATGGCCTTCAACAATTTCCACTGAATTGTTGCTCATGGAGGAATGGAGGAATGGAGAAAAGCCACTGAGGGCATTATGGAAAAATACAAGCGCAAGAGTTAGGTTTTGTGGTTATGTGACTGTAATCACTCTGCACTCTTACCAAGACTTCCTCCCGGAAAGCAGGACCCCATCTGACAAAGGCATCTCTGTGTGCAGCTCGTGGAGGGTGGTGAGGCGGACCTCCCATCAAGCGAAGAGGAAAGGGGGCCAGTCCAGGGCCGGTGGGAGCCCGAGGGACAGGACTGGGAACAGGCCAGAGAAGGAACAGGTAGGACCTGAAAGCTCCACCGAGCGTGACAGCGTGACAACGCACAATGCTTGTGTAAACACTGGCCCTCACCAAACCAGTCAGAGCCACCGAAACTTCCGAGCTCAGCTTTGGGTCTTTATGTGACATGTCAGCCCTGTAAGATGCCCTGGTCAGCCACTCAATCACTCGAGCTGCACGTATGAGCTGCAGTCAGCTCGGCCAAAATATTATTTTTGTCAAATTGGGCTGGAAAACTGTCTTGTGTCATGGGCCCTTTATGTAGTCATGTTTCAATTTTGAATGTAAGCAGTGCCACCTGCCTATTTCTGATGGTGGTCAAATACAGTGTTGATGACCAGACAGCATCTTTTGTCCACTGATGGGACATATAAAAAGTGTGCCGCTGCTATTTTTAAATCATCTGTGGCTGAAACATCATGGGCTCTCTCTCTTCGACCACCACTGTTTGTTGCGATGTCACTCATTGTGTGTACAAGTCATTGAAATAATTTGGACGGGGACGAGTATAAGTGGGACTTAAAATCTGGCAAGTGAATGTTATATATTTTTTGTCACCTTGGAAATAGACTAAATTAGGAAATAGACTACAGTGGTGCCTTGAGATAAGAGTTTTTCATTTGTCATTTTTTACATGATTTTGGAAGTAACGTTGCTCATTTGCTGCAATAATTACTCCAATCAGCAATTTAGCAAAAACAATCTGAATGTCATCAGTTATTTAAATCTGCATGTTTATTGCCACAAGCTCTGTTAGTGCTAATTTAGCATGCAAAAGAAAAAGTTCAAGAAAACATGTCCTTTGCCTTTTGCCACAACACTGATGGTTGCACTTATTCGTGCACCTAATTTGTGTGCCATTCCTTTTTTTCCATGAGTGTAGTTGAACAAAAGGAGCTTTGTCGCTGAATCTGAGTTTGGATTGGATGGTGTGTCTATATACACTATGTGATTTCTAGTGGTGGGGACCATATGGCTGGACCACTATCTGTTGTTGAAATCAGTGCTTGGTCTACCAAAGAGGTACTAGAGGTGGCTGGGTGTGGGGCCAAAGGAAGCTGTCAACGATGCTTATCTCCAATGGCCTGACTTGGATGTGGTGTGCTCTTAGAATCGGTCAAATATTCCTTTCAGGAAAAAAAGAAAAGAAAGTTACGGCAATACAGTATATAGTGTACATGGTCGTGTCGAATCAAGGTGACCAAAAGGGAAATGGTTTATTCCCCTTCCAGACATCTGCCTCTGCTTGAGTGTTTTTACATATAGGCCAAATTTCCTCCAGATAGGAAATTAGATGGAAAATGAGTGAAAGGCAAGGCAGGAAGACCTCCAGACCAAACCACAACAGCAAGTGGCAGACTTTAAGTACCTCAGAGCTGTTCACTTCACAGCTTTCAGTGCCACGTATGATTAAGAATTTAATGTGGAATTGTACAAAAAGTTTAAGCCAAGGCATAAACTGGACTGCGACACACTTTACAAACATGTATTGGATATATGCCTGGATGAAAAGGCTAGCTAGCACTTTGGATTAATGTGACATTTATAAAAGTTTAAGTTTTATTCCAATTACAGTGCATTCTTTTTCACATTAAATTCACTGATTTCATGATTAGGGTTTTCGAAAGCGAGGAAGGCAAGGCAAAAATGTGGAGTACCCAAGTGCAGGGAGGCTGGGAGGCAAGGCAGGAGTGCAGGAGTCTAAAAAAATTATATTTGATTTCCCAAAAAATGGCAAACAGGGAACATGGATAACGCAAACTAAACAAAGTTCCACAACAGATAACCAAAGTAAGAAATAAACACTTGAATAAACTTAAAACTAAAAAAAAAAACATGACTGGTGAGGAAGACGTGACAGAGACAAAGACACCTGACAACGACATACTGCAATGACATACTACAATGACAATGACCTGACAAGAAGTGAAAGAAATCAGGGAACTAAATACAAGCAAATTGACGAAACAACGAGGAACACCTGGACAAGACACGAGTGACTGGAGAGAGCTGATTGGTCGACCCAAGATAGAAGGTTGACGACAACAGGTGGACACAATAACTAAATAAACACACGACAAACTTGGAACACAGGAAAACATGGAACAAAACTAAACTCAACCCAAACCAAAACACAGACCATGACAACTGAATCGTCATGAGAACAGGCTTTCGATTACGGAAAGCTAGTTATAAAATACAAAGGTGCCTTAAGATAAAAGTGACACGACTTACCAATTTTTCGAGCTAGGAGCCATCGTTTTGCCGATTTTTTCATTTTTCAGCCCACTTCTAACTTGAGAAAACATCCAAAGTACGTTGAGCTTGGTCTCATGTACAAGGGTTACTGTGTGTCTATATTATTCCCAAGCTATCCAACATAGATAGTGACACTGTGGACGTATGACTGCACTCTGCTATGGTTTGTCAGGCAGAGGTCAGCGTGTTGTTTCCATTTGTTTCCGTGTTTCTGGAAGGGAAGGTAAAAGGAGAGGGCTCTGCCATGGTTCGTAGGGCCATTAGGGCCATCTGTTATGTGTTAGAAACAAGATGCCTGCATGTGGCTTTGCAGGAATCAAAGGCCAGCGCTAACCATCTAAAAACATTTTTATGTATTTTTTTCAATTTTAGCCATTTCTACATCCCACCCTGTTGCTCTTGTGACCACTGGATTTTTCATTGAAGCGCTTTTATTATTTGCTCTCACATCCCCAGTTTCCTAGTTACAGTATTTCTCTTTCCTTTCGTTTCCAATTGTCTCTTATGTGACTATAATGTCTTTAGCTGTGCCATTTTAAACCTGTGATCCTGTCCAGGTGCACAGAGCTATTAAATATATTTCTTTCAAATCCTGTCACCCTATTGAGGATGAACAACAAATTTTAACATTATTTATTGCCAGCACAGGACTAACATCTTGCAACATGGGGAATAATGATACACACCCATTTTGTGTAAACAAATTCAAACATTTTTTTTTTCAAATAGTTTTGTCTCACTTTGGGGTCTGCCGTTTAACTAATGTTAGTTAATAATATGCAGTAAAGTATTCTGATTCTTGGTGGGACTGGGACAAACTGGTATCATTACTTTTTATCATGTAACTGATAAACATTTACACTTACCACGATCTGTTTTTTTGTAATTGTACTTCTCTTCATCCTCTTGTTTTTTGTCTTTTTGCCTGCATTGATTGTTAAGTTGATTTTGTTGTACTGTAGGTGTATTTTCAACAAGCCTTTGTTGCCACCATTATGGTCACAGTGTTGTCTGGTTACAGTTGTGTTGTTGATATGAACTGAAACAGAGGATTGTAAAAAAGGGAGTTTGATGTCTCTGGGGAGTTCAATGTTCAAATGTGTGGCAAGGAACAGAGGGGTGTGCTCCGGTTAGACAACACAGACTCGTATTCTGATTGATTGGATTACTTACTGTGTTCTGCAACACCACAGACAGAAGAATCAGGGAGACATCGACCCCATGCATCTAAAATGTACACAATAGTGAACCCAATAAATTACCATGTTCAGCAGTTAAATTACTGAATACAAACAAGCCAAATTCACATGAGGCTCATTATTATATTGGCTAGCATACTAGCGGGAATAGCACACTGGCACAGACTGATACGACATCACACATGAGTACACAAATATGCTATACAAAAAGCACAACACAAACAACATAAGTAATTAACGTCACCTTTTGGCGTTTACACACAACACAAAATAAACATGATGAAATACAGGTAAATTGCAACAGCAAAGGCCATTAACTGCCTGACTGGGAAAGAAGCAAAACAAAACTGACTTCATGTTCGGTTTTGCCTCAGCGTACGGTGTGTTCAAGGATGGCCAACAAAATAGGATGGTTCAAACTCAGATGGAAAAAACTATCACTGAATTAAACATAATAACAAGGTGTCTCTCGGGGCCGCCAGCCAGCAACAGCTAGTAAGGGGTCCTACGTGGCGGTACACGACAGCGACACGTTGTTGCAGTGTTGTGCTTTGTCATTGATATGACGGCCAATGTCAGTCGTCTCCCAGGGGCCCCCTTCGGCTCGGGGCTCCAGGCTATTGCCTGGCTTGCCTGCCCTTTTGCAGTACTTCTGGGTAACCGTATTTCTTTTATGTCTGTAATACAGATGTGTTTGACCCACAGTCGTGCACACATATGGATCACATTTACATATTTCTTCAGTAACAGATATGAGTTTTATTTGAATTTCTTTGAATAATGAAAAAAACAACAACAACCCAATCCTGGTTCAAACCAGCAGATTAAAATAGGAACGTAAAAGGTTCACCTTGAGATGAGCTGTCTTGCACCACCTAGCACACCTAGTTTCAACATCTGTCCTACAACACGATCTTTAAACGTGCTCCATAAATTGAGCAGAATATGCTTGAAATCATTTATTTCGAGTTTTGCCAGAGGGTGGGAGAGTGCTGATCCCAGAGGCCCCTGGGAATGAACTGTGCATGTGACCTTAAATGGGCAGAGATCAACCTGAAGGTGCATCACATTGCATTGGAAAGTCCAGAGGTTAAACAGCATTATTTCATGACGGATCATGGCGCAGTAGTGTGTATGAAATAATGATTAATTGTGTTACGCTCCATTACATCCTACAACAAGGTTGTCAAACTCATTCTAGTTTAGGGGGCACTTTCACCCCAATTTGAGCTCAAGTGGGCCGACTAGTATATTCGTGGCCTAATAAACTAAAAAAAAAAAAAACAATTCCCATTTTTTTCCCTTTTTGGTGGGGAAATACAATATTACAAGTATATTGTTTTGTTGCAAATCTTGTTTCAAATCATATGAGCAATCTGAAATGTCTTAAAACAAAATGACTGCAATTTCAACAGTTATTATTAATCAGTGTTTTAATTTACACGTGTACAACTTAAATTTCACAGTGGCTCTATACGCTGTATCTACCTTTTCTAAAACAACTTATTGGGATCTAGAAATCCATTTTCAATAACGCTTATCCTGGTCACGGGCCACTGGAGCCTATCCCAGCTGACATCGGGCGAAAGGCAGACTACACCCTGAACTGGTCGCCAGTCAGTCACAGGGCCCATATAGACACGGACAACCATTCGCACTCACATTCACACCGTCACTGAGTGGGAACAGAACCCACGGTGCCCGGACCAAAGTCAGGCGGGTCTACCACTACACCATCAGTGACTAGAAATCATTTTAAATTTATATACATTTTTGATTCGGTGATTTGAAGAGGGTTGCTGTTATTGTTGTCCAAAAAGGAAAAGAGCATACTATACTTGGTTAGCTTGCTTTAAAGGTCCCATGCCACACCTGTTTTTATTTTTTTGGGTTGTCCTTTTATTGGGTTTGCAAGATAATTTGGGTTGGAAATGCCCAGGATACCCTTTTTCAAATTATTCTAGTCGGTTCAAACTGCCTGGCAGATGAGACGACTGGATTTCTTATTAATATTTGCTGTGTAAATAAACTGACTGGATCACTGTTCTCCTTAATTTGAATATGGAAATCAGATGTGCTCTGATTGGTACCAGGCTATTTTTTGGGGGCTGTCACCATGATAGCTGGGTTTTACGCAGAAGGTGTCAGAAAAGTTACCACAGGGATAACTGGCTTGTGGCAGCTAAAAGTTTATAGCAACGTTGCTTTTTCATCCTTTGATGTCGGATCTTACTACAGAATTCACCATGTGTTGATTTGTTCACCCACTAATAGGAAACGTGAGCTTTGTTTAGCCCATCGTGAGACAGTTTAGTTTTACCCTACTGATGACGTGTTGCCACAGTACTAACCATGATAGCCGCCAAGAAAAAGCCTAATCTGACCAGATACCGATAGCTAGTTCTAGCAGCAGATGTTATTGACTGTTCATGCTGGTGTTGTCCAAATGTGCTGGTGATGTGATCTACTCCACGAAGTTTACAGTCATCTTCCACAAAATGTGCCGTTCACAGCACTGTTTTCCAAAATACGTAGCAGGGATCTTGTTTGATGTGCGTCCTTCGTCTAAGACGCACAAAAATTATCATTAGTACGATCAATCTGTGTCTTCAGATGCATGGCTTTGTACTCTGGGGTGATGCTGGAAATCAGGCGTATGAATTTCTTTTGGCAGGACAGGACTTTTAGAGTGCAACTAATTTGGGTTGGTTGACCGTAATTTCTGAATAGTGCAGCAAAAACAAACAAACAAACAAACAAACCCCCCCCCCCCCCCCCCAACAAAAAAAAAAACAGAGCGCAAGTGTACTTACAGGTGCCCAGTCACTTGAGAAAGAAAAAAATAATTCCGCAACTTGAAAGCAGACACACGATGGGTTTCATCGTGGTCTCTAAATCAATCAGAGATAGTGATGAGCGGGGACCCTCTGATTGGCCGTGTGCGTGTCAGTCTGTGTGCGTGCGCTTGTGTGTGTGTAGGCGTTCATTTGAAATGCGGGCACGTACATGAAACTAAGTTTTGGATGACGAGCAAATAGCTGCAGTTACCGAAAACTGAGTGGCATAAATGGAATTTGTTCCAAAGCCTCATGGGACCGCGGCGATGTAAGAACATTTTGGATTCAAGCCAGATAAATGCGGCCATCCCGCTAACGCCAAACGAGCTGGCATGACGAATTTGTATGAAGTCGGAAAAAAGACAACACGACTTAAAACCTCAAAGTGACAAAATTCATTCAACCATCCCACCCAATTTCTTCAGCTGGGAACAAAGAAAAACCACGCTGGGACATTTCCCGTTTCCTGTCAGCTTGCAATCCTGGAACCCTTTGCCCACCAATGCAAATACTAACGTGATTATGGCACATGTATGCTCACATTATATACAGTATGGAATTACTATTGTAAGAGATGTAGCTATTTAATATGTTGACAAAGCAGTGTTTAATGAAAGATCTGCAGACTTTTAAAAAGTAGTACACATCTTGAATCGAAACAGGTTGCTTTGATCTACTTGTGTTGTCATTAATATTCCTACTTGGCACTTTTTCTTAACCAGTTGGAAACTTGATTGGCAGTACATTGCCTGTTAAGGCATTATTTAAGGTATTTTATTTATTGTTCAACATTACAATATCAATGTTCATTATTCTTAGAATTGGAATTAAAAGTGAATTATTCTTTAAAAAGATGTACTTGAATTATTACGCTCTAATATCATTAAATCGGTGGCATAAAAAACATCAACGAAACTATTGCTTGTCCTGATAGTTTTGGGGAAAATATATCGTCCTAAAAAATTTGCTATCATGACAGGCCTCAACGCATAATATACTGAGAGAGAGCAAGAGCAATCGATAACAGAAAAATGTTGTACAAACAGTGTAAAAAAATAGAGTAACATCTGTAATGAAAATCTGCAATATAGCGGGACCGCAAAGCAAGAACTGTGATGTAGCGTAAAATTACTGTATCTGTATTCCGTGATGATAAATTGAAGGGACTCATTGTTGACCGGGTTGGGACTCATTGTTTCCATAACATGGGCATGTGACTCATATAGTCTCAAGTGTAAAGTTTTCTATGACTTAGGATCATGCTTTGTCTAAAGCTTCAATCTGTCTTCCCTCCCGTTACTGTACATGTATGCAGTTGGTGTTGGCCATGACTGGAGCCAGCAATGAGGTCATATGAGATCCAAATTGCTGTACTGTTATTAGTTTTCACTCTCAGGCTAATTTTTACATTATGGATGTGTGTGAATGGATAGATAGATGTCTGTGGCAATTTTAGCAAACAAATGTAATGTGGAAGTACCAGTGCTCTAAAAAAACAACGGCTTAACCTGCAGTGAGTTTCTCAGTAATAAGTCATGTTTTATCCATCACATTAGTACACAGTAGTGAATAATGTATAATGTTTACTATAGCTGATGGATTGACATTATCTGTCTACATGTGTCGCTCACCATTTGTGTTCAAATATGTGATGCTTAAAGTGTTTTAACACCAGTACATAGATGCTATTCGTTACCCAGTCTATGGCATATCTGATGTGTTAGCATTAAGCTAGTGGACGTTAAGGCAAAGTTATGTGGTTGTTTTAAATACACAATGCATAATGAGTTTATTTTTTTTGTCAGTTTTTTGAAGAATTGTTCACTAAACTGGTGCTAGTTTCTAAGAATTGTTCACTAAACTGCTGCTAGTTTTTAAGTGAGTTGAATTCACTGCCACCACACAGCGCTTGTATCTCCAACCTTTTAAAAAAAAAAAAAATCCAAAATTTAAAAAGATCATCCAAAAAAATGTCAGTTCAGTCACTTGTATCTCAAGAAACCCTTGTATTGCTATAAATTTTGAAATTGGGGTTTGCTCTTGTGGAATAATCTGGATTTTAAGGTGTCAAGTGTGTCTGTTTAGTATACAACAAAAGTGCATATATCTAATTACCCATCAGGGATCATAATTGTATATTAAATTAATTTTAAAAAAAGCTAATAATTGTTGAGCCACAGAATGTGGAATTCATATTTTATATTCATAACTGATCAAGTTCAAGTCTAAGTCTGCCTTTGCAAATGCTTGCAACCAGATTGTATCCTGAGCAAAGTACCAAAGTGTCCACAAGAAAATGACTACATAAAAAGAAAATCCTCTCCACACTTTATTACCGATTGCAGGTAATACTTTCCAGAATCTGATGTGTTGAGGCACACAACTCTGCAGGTGGTGCATGTCTCTGGAGTGCCGATGTGCAGCTGCATGGTGGGTGTCAAGTAACTCGGTGCAACACACCCAAACTTACTCCCTGCTGCACGCCTACAACATCTGCTGCTGCTGTAATTGGGCAAAAACCGCAAGTCGTACAGACCTCTCCAGGACAACAGAGACGGAAACATGACAGCGACTGTTTTTCTTGATGGGACGTCGGCCAAAAGCATAAAACCTCCCGCTCATGTCGGCATGGCCAGGATGCCGGTTTTCCTTAATTGGTTCTTAGCTTTGAGATGACAGTAGAGAAAAAAGGGAGCTGAAGGAGAATAGGCAAGGGAGTAGGAGATGGAAAACAAAATCTAAGCGAGCATATTTTGGCAGGATTTCAGCTGGTTGCTGGACTTAGGCTAATGTCAGTGGGGGGTTGGGGAATGACGCTGTGGATAACCAACTGCATGCGTGTCTGTTGAGGTGACACGCTTGCAATGTCTATCTTTTTTGTTTGTTTATTAAATCAAGCACATGTGCATCATACTGTACATCACCTTGGAAACAAGGACACTGTAAATGTGTATTACAGAAGCCTGAATAACACAAAATACATAACACATGGGAAGTTAAATAACAACATTGAGCTGTTCTGTAAATTGTGGCATCCAGGGAAGATGCATTTTCGGAGTGCATAGCTAGCTAGCTAACTGCAAGCTGTAGTGGTAGAAATAGTGTGTCACTGGGCCCCATTTTAGCCACACCAAAAAAATTTGGAAAATTGAAATGGTGAAAAACAGTTTAACAGTACAGTACATCTCCACACTCCACTAAGTACTACAACTTGTACATGGTTCTGTCTTTGCATGTTTTCCGCAATTATCAAAAACTTCACGGTAGTGAGTAATGTGAAAAACAGTACTACTTAGTTCCCAGTCAATGCACATTTTCAGCAATTATCTTTAAATATGGAAACAAATTTCTGAATTCACTTTTGAGGGTGTTTAAATCACCTCACCAAATAAATGTTATGTAACCTGGAAAAGACAACATTTTAAGCCACTTTGAAAGTGAAAGTGTAGGTTCATAGAGACAGCTCACACATGAATAAGCTTGCACACGCAGTTGAATCATCTGTGTGTTGTTGGTCTTTAGTGTGTGTGTGTGTGTGTGTGTGTAACATGCAGAGAGCGGCGTGGGGGAGTTCAGGAGTGAGATAAAAGCAGAGAGACAAATGAGTGTAAATGCACGCCTCACCTCTCTTCCGCTCCCCCTTCAAGTTGGGGGAAGATTAGGAACACATTTTCCCATATTTCTGCACAGATTTTGCATGTGTAGCCAGGCTAGGGCCAGTTTTTTCATGATTGCTTCATGGTGCTAACTGATAAGGTCATTTGATTAATACCAAAGAAGTAAATTTCTTGTTAAATGTGTCTGATGATTAAGAAACCCTACACCACACAAACAGTATTGATGTCTGTTATGCAACAGGTCCTAACTCCCTCTACTGGGTATCTTGTACAGTCACACTTTGGCAGCTTGTTATTTCAACATTACCTTAATGAATGTTGAATGCGCCTAACAATAAATTGTCAAAATCTCTGCACTGCGATACCTTGACCGCCAATGAATAAATGGATGCCTTTGCTTCAGCTTGCGTCACTTAAAAACCTCCGCTTTGTGTTCAAATCAATTGTCTGTACGCATGTCCTACTCTGCTCCTCACACAGTTTTTGGAGGCCATATCAGCATCAGACAAGTGACGTTGTTCAGCAGCACTGTTTAATATTCCCTCTGTAAAATTAGCCCTTTAATCACTGACGCCTAAAGCATCCATTACAAGAAAAGAAATTGAGAGATAGCAGGAACCTGGGAGGAAGGGGAGGCATCCCTATCTGTTTGTTGAAGTAAACCAGTGTCATTCTCAAGCCTAAGAATAGATGAGGTTATCTATTGTTGTTAGGTTTGATTCTTCGTCTTCTGTTCCTCCTATTCATGTTCCCACAAAGGGTTACAGTTCACTTTGGTCCACAACGGTGCATTTTGTCAACTCCAAGCTGGCTTGTGTTTACATCCTTGTGTCCGTACTCCGTCGGCAGAATGGCGACAATCATGTTAATAGCGTGACTTTAAACCTACGCATCTGATGCTACCTGCTGAATTTAACAAAGAAGAACAATGCACCACACTACAGGGTCAATACAGTACAATCCAGGATGCTGGTCCACCTCAGGTTTGTTCAAATTTCCATAGACAATTAATTAATTTTTGAGTTAATCTTTAAAGCTAGATTTACGCTGCTGGGGTGTGCCAAGTACAGATTTCAGTGTCTATATCCTATAAACTGTATATATACATGTCGCACCAATAACAGGAAAACCATTGATAACTGATAAATAAAAATATTAACCATGACATAGCATTTAGTTGGCATTCATTGACGCTTTCCTCTGTTGGTCTACATATAGCTAAACTGCATTACACTGTTGACCATGGTTTTCATTATCTAATGATCTTCAGTCTGGTATAACATATTTATGCTTTTGGTGTAGTTAAGTTTGCAGTGTTTTTAAAATTTTACATTTTTGTGCACTACAATATTGTATATTAGTATAGTATATGCGTTTATGCTTCACTGCAGTTGCATTGGCAGATACAGTATTTGATTCCGTCAAGATTTCCATCCAGATTTGAAAGAGGCCTGATTCCGATCCATAGATATCTTATTTCATGTCATGATGCGTATCCGGATTGTGTCACTTGAACAATGTGTAATGTAAATGCAGCTTTTGACCGCTCATTGAGCTGAAGTCTTACAAAGTATGCTTAAGTGTCCAATGATGTCATTGTGGTTTGAATCAGATTTTTTTGTGTGCGATTTTTACAATTCTATTTTTCCAGCAAAGTTTGGATGAGTTACAAATTGTACAACCTCGGGGCCATTTAAGAGGTGCATTAAAATGTATCTATTGATAAGCTTTTTTACAGTATTTCCATTATATTCCTGCACTAAATCCATCTAATCCTCCACTGTGAGGATAACATACCATTGTGTTTGGTACCTCAGCATAATGGTGCCAAAAAGTGCTGATCAGTTATTTTGCTCATCCTTCACTTTTGACGTTGAACTTTCGACGCTTTATTGGAAACTTGGCTTTGTAGCTTTTGGTCATTTGCTGTATTTAGGGAACTCAAAGAACAAAAGTGAAATCCAACTTTTGAGTGATCTCCAAAGCAATGGATGATCTCATGGTGACATATAAAGACAGCACACCTCAAGGATGTGCAATGCCTTTTGATAAGCTTCTTCGCCAGATGATGCTCAAACTGAAAGAATTGGAGTGGCTTTGCTGTCGGAGCAATCAGAAGAAGTTGGCGGCCTTTTCAGATTGCTGCCCATCTGCGTGATGTTGTTGTTAAAGTGAGATGAGATCATGCTTTGAGTCACAGTATTCATGCATATAAAATGTTTTGTTTTTTTCTTCTTGCATAAAGCAAATCATTGATTGGGTTTCCAAACACCTGCTATGTACTGCAATAATGTCATTACCAACCTTATTCTTATGCTATTATTTTGTGGATTATTTAATCAGGCCTGCTCTATCATTGGTGGCAATTCAACAAGCAGACTTCTTCTGTAAAGGTTGATGAGTCGCAGATTGTCGCACTACTCGTCACTTTATACCGCATACACTCCTTGAAGTCTCAGCGCCCTTTGCACAATGGTCATTGCACCGGACTATCGCAATATTAGTCATTCGAACTGCTCGAAGTGCTAGAGGACTCTGCATCTTTTTGCACAATTGTTTTTTGTCAATGTCTTTATGTCTCCAAAGTGTTCTGTAAATTGACTGTCTGTTGTACTAGAGCGGCTCCAACTACCGGAGACAAATTCCTTGTGTGTTTTGGACATACTTGGCAAATAAAGATGATTCTGATTCTGATGAGTCAAAATTTTTATAATAAAGGGCCCTCATCTAAACATGGCAACTTTCAGCTTCATGCCGCTCAACCTGAACTATATGCCAGACAGTGTTGGGAGGTAACTAATTACATGTAACATCCATCCATCCATTTTCTGAGCCGCTTCTCCTCACTAGGGTCACGGGTGTGCTGGAGCCTATCCCAGCTGTCATCGGGCAGGAGGCGGGGTACTCCCTGAACTGGTTGCCAGCCAATCGCAGGACACATACAAACAAGCAACCATCCGCACTCACATTCACACCTACTGGCAATTTAGAGTCTCCAATTAATGCATGTTTTTGGGATGTGGGCGGAAACCGGAGTGCCCGGAGAAAACCCATGCAGGCACGGGGAGAACATGCAAACTCCACACAGGCGGGGCCGGGGATTGAACCCGGGTCCTCAGAACTGTGAGGCTTACGCTCTAACCAGTCGTCCACCGTGCCGCCTTACATGTAACAAGATTACATTATTTAAATTACAAAATGTATGTACAGTTATCCCTCGTTTATCGGTGGGGTTAGGTTCTGGACCACCCCCGCAATAAGTAAAATCCAGAAGTGATATTTTAAAAAAATATATTTTTTACATATTTTAAACCTGTATGAATCTCTCCAATTCCACACTTACCAATCTTACCCACACTCTTACTACCCTCTACCACACTCATAAACATTTCTTATACTCTTAAATGCTTTTTATATGCTTGAACATATATAATATTACCACCATATATAATTATATTAGGGCACTCACCATTAAAGTTGAAGTTGGTGCAGATTTTGAATGTACTGCACAGCCAAGAAGCGCATTACAGCTATCACCCTGATATTATTGTCATCATTCTTTATGTACTGACCATGGATTCATTTATGCCATAATGGCTGCAAACAGGTACGAACCTTCTCCTCTCCGTCAACAGGGCGAAGAATTGCATCTTTGTCATCAGTTTATTATTTGTGCAAAGAACAAACATGTGGTTAATTCTAAAAGATCTATGGTTTTAATCCATTTTTTTAAGAGACATCCAAGGGTCAAGTTGATGGATTCATTCAAAATTAAGAAAAGTAATCAAAATGTAATTAAATGTAATTAGTTATATAACTATGAGAAATGAATTAAAATAGTTGCAAAACTATAACATTTTCAACAGGGTAATTTGATAACATGTATTATTCTTTGTATGCTAAACATGAAGGAATGGCATGAATTAAAAATGTTTACACATCTAAACTTACAGGATACAACCCCAATTCCAATGAAGTTGGGACGTTGTGTTAAACATAAAAACAGAATACAATGATTTGCAAATCATGTTCAACCTATATTTAATTGAGTACACTACAAAGACAAGATATTTAATGTTCAAACTGATAAACTTTATTGTTTTTAGCAAATAATCATTAACTTAGGCGGCAACTGGTTAGAGTGTCTGCCTCACAGTTCTGAGGACCGGGGTTCAATCCCCGGCCCCGCCTGTGTGGAGTTTGCATGTTCTCCACGTGCCTGCGTGGGATTTCTCCGGGCACTCCGGTTTCCTCCGACATCCCAAAAACATGCATGGTAGGTTAAGTGACAACTCTAAATTGCCCGTAGGTGTGAATGTGAGTGCGACTGGTTGTTTGTTTGTATGCGACCAGTTCAGGGTGTACCCTGCCTCCTGCCCGATGATAGCTGGGATGGGCTCCAGCACACCCGCGACCCTAGTGAGGAGGAGCGGCTCAGAAAATCGATGGATGGATCGATGCAATCATGAACTTAGAATTTTATGGCTGCAACACGTTCCAAAAAAGCTGGTACAGGGTCATGTTTACCACTGTGTTACATCGCCTTTTCTTTTAACAACATTCAATAAACGTTTGGGAACTGAGGAGACTAATTGTTGAAGCTTTGTAGGTGGAATTCTTTCCCATTCTTGCTTGATGTACAGCTTCAGCTGTTCAACAGTCCAGGGTCTCCGTTGTCGTGTTTTACGCTTCATAATGCGCCACACATTTTCAATGGGAGACAGGTCTGGACTGCAGGCAGGCCAGTCTAGTACCCGCACTCTTTTACTACGAAGCCACGCTGTTGTAACACGTGCAGAATGTGGTTTGGCATTGTCTTGCTGAAATAAGAAGAGGCGTCCATGAAAAAGACGTTGCTTGGATGGAATCATATGTTTCTCCAAAACCTGTATGTACCTTTCAGCATTAATGGTGCCTTCACAGATGTGTAAGTTACCCATGCCATTGGCACTAACACAGCCCCATACCATCACAGATGCTGGCTTTTGAACTTTGTGTCCATAACAGTCCGGATGGTTCTTTTCCTCTTTGGCCCAGAGGACACAACATCCACAATTTAGCTAGTTTTATCAGTTTGAACATTAAATATCTTGTCTTGTATTCAATTAAATATAGGTTGAACATGATTTGAAAATCATTGCATTCTGTTTTTATTTAGGTTTAACACAATGTCCCAACTTGGGACATTGTGTGCGGTTGTATTTCGCATATTTCTCAAAAGCTTGGTCAAACTCCAAATTGTATAAATTATCAGTTGTTCCTTCTTTAAGGTATCTAAATGTAGTCCCATCTATAGATTTTAGTACAATTTTTCACATTTGCCAGGAAATTAACTACGCTGAATAAAAATGTAAATACAAAAGTTTTATTTTTGCGCCTATTTTTCAGGAGCTGAACTCAAAGATCTAAGATTTTATCTATGTACACAAGAGGTCTCTTTACCTTAAATACTATTCACAAATCGGTCCAAATCTGCGTTAGTGAGCACTTCTCATTTGCTGAGATAATCCATCCATTTCACAGGCGAGGCGTAGCGGGATGCTGATTAGACAGCATGATTATTGCCTTAGGCTGCCCACAATAATAGGCCACTCAAATGTGCAGTTGGGAGAAAATTAAGAACCTATTGGGGGGGCAGAAAACCAGTCAGTATCTGGTGTGACCATCATTTGCTACACGCAATGCAAAACATCTCTTTTGCATAGAGTTGATTGATCAGGTTGTTCATTGTGGCCTGTAGAATGTTAGTCTACTGCTCTTTAATGGCTGTGTGAAGCTCGTGGTTATTGGAAGGAACTAGTATACGTTGTCATATGTGCCATTCCAGGGCATCCCAAACAAAAACTCAACGGGTGATATGTCTGGTGAGTACACAGGCCATGCAAGCACTGGGATGTTTTCAGCTTCCAGGACTTGTGTATAGATCCTTGCAACATGGGGCTTTGCATTATCATGCTGCAACATGTGGCGTTGGTCATGGATGAATGGCACAAGAATGGGCCTCAAGATCTCATCATGGTATCCTGTGCATTAAAAATGCCATCAATAAAAGGCACCTGTGTTTGTTTGACGTCATCAAGTTGGTCACGACGATGACCTGGATGAGCTTCCCTGTAACGGTTGTTGACAATTTGTGCAAAAATTCTTTGGTCATACAAGACAGTTTTTGCAGCAGCTGTCCGGGTGGCTGGTCTCAGACGATCTTGGATGTGAAGCTGCTGGATGTGGCGCTCCTGGGGTGGTGTAACTCCAGATGCCCTGCGATTGTGAGACCAGTTGAATGTACTGCCAAATTCTCTGAAATGCCTTTGGAGATGGCTCATTCAATTCACGTGCAAAAGCCCTGGTGGACATTCCTCTATTCAGGTTGTCAATTGTACGCTCCCTAAAAAGTTGCGACGTCTGTGGAATTGTGCTGTATGATAAAACTGCACATCTTAGACTGGTCTTTTATTATGGGTGGCTTAGCACACTTTAGAAAGGTTTGTGAACAATATTTGAGAGAAGTAGACCTATTGGGTGCATGGAAAATGTTGGAGAAATTTGACTTCAGCTCATGAAAAAGTGTTGCATTTATAATTCTGTTTAATGTACACCATCATTGTATACTCCACATTGAAAGCAGATCTGATTTGGTTTGCTTGTCTCCTCTTTGTGCGTGAAGTACATCTGGGATTTGTTTGTCTGTCCTAACACATTAGCGATTCACTGAACCTAAAGATGAATTGTCATGTCAAATGAGACAAACACACACACACACACACACACACGCACACACACACACACACACACATGCACACATGCACACATGCACGCACACACACAAAGAATGCCAACATTGTGAAATTTGAGACCCCACTGCTCGCTCCATGGAAAGAAAGAAAATAGAAAAGCTTGGTGTAGTCGACTCTTGGTCATTCAAGAAGACAGACACTGCCTGGAAAGACACTACACCAAGCCTCAACCAAAAGCATTCTTGCATGTCACTTAAAAGGAAACTGCAGTATATTACACCTACGACCTAACATGGCTTCTCCTCTGTTCACAATATTATATGTCAGTAGGGGTGTCGCTGTGCTGGAGGATCAACTCAGTCTGTGCAGAGGCACTTTTCATCTGCTCTTGCATTTGGAAATGTAAAAAACCCTGTAGACGGGAGGATAAGAGAGCAGACGGAGGTAGAATATGAGCGAAGAGCGAGAAGGGAGCAGAGGAAAAAACAGCTGAGAAGGAAAGAAGAGGTGGAGGCGGTGGTTGTGGTTTGTTGGTGGGGGGCGTTCAGGAAGAGAGAAAATTAGGGGAGTGGGAACCTTATCCTGGAATAGCCAGTGAGGAGAGCTTGCAGACTCCACCCTCCATCCTCAATCCTCCCCTTACTCTGTCCCCCCCTCCCATCTCTCTGGCTCTCTTCTCTGTCTCTCTTAGCTGAAGCAGTCTGTCATTTGACCAGGCAGTTCACCAAGGCGAACACACTCCATTAAAGACAAGCCAGAGATAAAAAGATACGACAGGACAATATGCTCAGTGGAATCTTTGCATGGCTGTTTATCACCTACTCACTGGATTTCTTCGCGGCTTCTTTCGTGGACTCCTCTGGACGTGAAATGTCAGCGGTCAACTAAGAAGGAGGCCAAACCGACCTCCTTTTTGTTTCTGGTGGGATTTGAACTTTGAGGGGGGTGAACCTGCAGGGAGCGGGAGCAGGAGCGGCGGGCCATGCCCACCCCTGCTCATGGTCCAACAGCATGAAAAGGGGCCACCCTCACCATCGTCACCACCGAGGCTGCTGTGGCTGCCGACACTTGTTCCGGAAAGTCCTGACTAAGTGTGGCTGCTGCTATGCCCGAGTCAGAGGTCAGTGTCAGACACGCAGTTGCGCACACACACGGCCATACACACACAACTTGTTCCTCTCCTCAACTCCATATTTGCTCCTTATCTCGAGTTCGATTCCTCATCTGATTTATTATGTGAAAGCCTCAAGCCTCAGTCTAACCACAACAGGTGTGACACACACACACTCCTGAGAGTGAGTGAAAAATGAAGTAGGGCTCACAAAAGACAGGCAGAGAAGGAACAGAAAACGAGGATCCGCAGCACACATTCTTCCATTAAAAACGAGAACGGAATGAGTGTGTTTATGTCAGGCCAAGTTGGAAGTGTCTTCATGCCGAAGAGTGCGTCAGTCGGGAATGCACGTGGCTGGATGAAACATATAAGAGGGAAAAACATTCCTCTACCCAAAACACTGCCGCCCCCCTACTGTGCTGTATATGTTGTAATGAAGCTCAGCAGGAAAGGCAGCAGTCCATTAGGCTATAGTGCGGCTGAGTAAAAGCAGTGGGAGGTGTGGAGTCAACGCTCTCGTTGGGCACAAAAGTCACTATTAAGTCTGTGTAGCATTTTGCCACCAGTGTACACGCGTCATCTATTTTGAGCGATCGCATCACAAAGTTAATAAAACAACAGTGTGATGGCAACATGTGCTGCAGTATCTAGGTTGTATGTTTGCACCCTTTTACAAGTCTATATGAAAGGGATAAACAAGGGACCTACCCACTGAGGCCATGCACATTCAGTATAGGGGGCTTGGGGGGGTGCTCATAAAGACGGCTTTAATATTATTGGCTCGCGTTCTTGGATAAATACTAGAGATTCTTTGAGTTTTATTTCTTATGTAATCGACAGTCTCCTTTTTTCAATAGCCTGCATCTCCACACAGCACCTCTGGCATGTTATCATAGCAAATAGGGCATTGACGGGCCAACACTTAGCATCGATAGTTGCTGTGTTATAACCCTTTATGAAACTGATATTTAACACAAACAGTAGAGCAACACATGTAAACAGACAATATCGCAATACTCACAGGCATATATTCTTTATCCTATGTGAAAGATAAATGACTAATATGACAGCAGCTTATTGAGTCACATTAGTTGTGAATCTATTTTTCTTTGTTTGTGTCAGCATGACTATATTATTCTGCCCCCCCGGGTAGCCAAGGTGGGCACACCAGAAGGAGCACCACAATAAATTGAATTAACGCATTAAATCATGATGCACAAGCTGTTTAAATCTTTACATTCTATTTGATAAAGTTATTACTCTATATTAATGCAATATTACAGAGTGCTATTTTCCTTATTAAAAAACGTTGCACAATTGTATTTTATTTGGGGCTGGAACAGATTAATGGCATTTCCATTCATTTCACTGGGAAAAGCTGATTTGACATGCAAGTGTTTTGAATTATGAGCGTGGTAATGTAATGAATTGAAACTTGTATCTAAAGGCACCGCTGTGTTGCCTCCATTTTAAATGTACAGCACCCTCTTAGTTTAACTATTCATGTGAGGCTGATATATACAGCCAGCTCATTCCACATGTAAAGTACATTTTGATGTACAGTTGCTGCCATTATTTAGTAATAGGTATGCTGTACCGATCACCTAAAGTTTCTACAGTAAAGTAGCATTGATAATTAGAACGGCACTCTATGGCAATTGTTGTAGGACAGTATACGCAGTTTAGCAGCTCTCAGTTTAGCAACACATTCAAAAACGATACTTAAGACACACACACACACACATGCACGCACACACACGCACACACACACACACACACATATATATATATATATATATATATATATATATATATATATGGGTGTTTATTTGATTTCGGGCACTTTTGATTTTTGTTTTTCTCAAAAATAAAATGTCACAAAAACTATATATACCTACCTCGAGAAATGTTTACCGCTACAATGGCATATTGATTAAAAATTTATTCATCTTGTGATGGTAATGACATGTGATGGTAATGACATTTCAAAGTTTTTAGCTAACTGTGCTATGCTGGTAGAGTTATCTTAAATTTTTCTTTTAGCTAGCTAATCGTGTACAACATTTTATAAGATTATCAAGTTTTTACAGGAAAATCTTTCAACATATTAACACTACAAGTCGTTTGGTAATGACATGCAATAAAAATATTATGTGACTTAAGGGTACAAATGAGGAAAATACTTACTCTTCCAGTTATCAAAATGTCTGACTTCTCTCTGACCTAGCATGTGCTTGAGTGACAAGACAAAATGACACAGGGAATTAAAGAATCAGATTTTGAATAAACATGATTGATCTGAAAATGGTCAATGTGGCGGTAATGACAACAACTTTAAGGGACAAACATATTGTAGTAAAAATAAGACAGAATTTGAAGTTGTATATGATGAGAAATCATTAATTCTATTATATTTTAAGGAAATTATGGGTGGCGGCACGGTGTTCGACTGGTTAGAGCGTCTGCCTCACAATTCTGAAGACCGGGGTTCAAATCCCGGCCCCACCTGTGGGGAGTTTGCATGTTCTCCCCGTGCTTGCTGGGATAGGCTCCAGCATGTCTGCGACCCTAGTGGCTCAGAAAATGGATGGATGGATGGAATTTATGGTCAAAGTTACACCATTTTAGGATTTTTTAGTAGAACGATAGAGCTTCATACATCCAAACCCTGTGCTAGGGACAGGCTGAAAACACCCATATACCATTTTTCTCATTAAATATATTTCCAAAGGTGCAATTGACATGAAAAGTAATCCATACATACAAAGAAAGTAGAACAAATAAGCTCACAAATTTAGTTGTGTGTAATAATGTGAAATGACACAGGGGAAAAGTATTGAACACGCCAGCTGGTATTTATTTTATACTGTACAAAAGCCTTTGTTTGCAATGACAGCTTCAAGACGCCTCCTGTATGGAGACACTAGTCACATGCATTGCTCTGATGTGATTTTGGCCCATTCCTCCACACAAGCAGTCTTCAAATTTTGAAGGTTCCGTGGGCTTCTTTTATGGACCTTGAGTTTCAGTTCTTTCCATAAATTTTGATTGGATTCAAGTCAGGTGATTGGTTGGGCAATTCTAGCAGCTTTATTTTTTTTTCCTTGAAACCAAGTGAGAGTTTTCTTGGCAGTATGTTTTGGATCATTATCCTGCTGAAATGTCCACCCTCGTTTCATTTTCATCATCCTCGTAGACGGCAGCAGTTTTTTGTCAAGAATGTCTCGGTACATTTGCCCATTCATCCTTCCTTCAATAATGTGAAGTTTACCAGTACCATTTTCTGAAAAGCAGCCCCACACCATCATGTTCCCACCTCTGAACTTCACTGTTGGTATGGTGTTTTTAGGGTGATGTCCAGTGCCATTTCTCCTTCAAACGTGGTGTGCATTATGGCATCCAAAGAGTTCAAGTTTGCTTACCTTCTTCTCAATACTTGTTTTTACAGAAATCGTAGTTTTCCTCCAGTTTTTATTCCGAACATCAGTCAAATCTATCAATTTTTCATTAATATGCTAAATAACATTCACTTATACAAACATGTTGATGCACAGATGCGGAGTCTTCTATCAGGCTCTGAACCTCACTTTCTGTGGTGGTTGGTACTGTATGTTGGTATGCCTAAGCAAAAGTGACGAAGTTATGAAAAAGTGTAACCATTGCAATCGTATATATTTTTCCACCACAATTTTTTAATACATTTTCCAATAAATCTAAAACCTGTTTTGTTCAAATTAGAAATATATAAATATTATTTAAAATGCTGAAGCAGCAAAGTGAAATTTTTTTATCGCTGCCAAAGGAAAAGCCATATTATACTTTTCATTCTAAACATCTCAACATCTCCTTCAACAAAGCATGAGACTCTACCCCACTGTTTTAATGTCTTATATGTTTTTATTTTAACTTTCTTTTTGTTTTACAGTTTTTAAAACTTACTATTTTATGTTGAATTGTCTTATGTTCGATTTCTATTTATGCACTGCACTTTATTTCAGATGCGCTTGTTTTCAAAGTAGCTCATCTGCTTTGAGTTTGAATGTGTTGCATGCCCGCAGATGCTGTGCAACATCTTCGCTCTCATGAATTACTTTTGCCTCTGCTGTCGGCCCGCGCCCTTCTGGCCTTCCTGCTCAGATGTCGGCCATAAACCTTATTTGCTGGGCAGTCATGGAATATTTTTGTCTTGCATTTTTAAGGCCACTCTCTATAATCTATAAAATTGATGATGTGCATGCAAATCCCTGTGGATCAGCTGTTTCTGAACAAGTCACAGCAGACCATCTGTCACCACCAAGCATCTCGGAAGAGGGAGAAATTTAATGATTAAAAAAATAATAATTGGAGCAGCCAATTTTCCCAAGCATCATCTTAATTTAAAAATGTATAAATTACTTTTTTGTCTTTCAATTCATTTATTTGTATTACTCAAATCCCTTATCCATGTTTCTTTCATGTGAATGACTGTTAAATAATGATTAGTATGCACATCACAACATAGTTATTTGTGTTGTAAATGGTCTTTTAACAACAGTAAACACAAGATTTCATGTTCATAACATTTTTTCATTGGTCTTGTTTTATAGGGGAGGGGTGGCATAAAGTTTATCAATCCCATTCTTTTTATTTTAACAACAACAAAAAAAGCAATTGACGCTGACGAAAATACAGTGCACGGCATGACTCATCGCCTACTTAAGCATAATGACATATACTTGCCTGCTGGATGACACACACGCACTTTTATGCACACGATATGCAGGCTTTCATTCACACAGTTGAGTACCCATCACTTCAGCACTCGATAGGACATTGCATTCAATTGAATTTGCGTTATTCCTAAACCTTCACTTCTATTAACTAGACTTTACGCCAATTTTATCGGCCTTATCGGTATCGGCCAATAATTAGCATTTTATGCTGCATAATTCGCCGATCATTTGTTCCTTCTATCACTATGCCTCACTGGCATAAATACAGGAACAAAGATACTTTATTTATTGTAAATATAATGTTTTGAGCAATTAAGTACACGAGTATATACAGTAAATGAACAGGTCATTTAAATAGACACATTCCTCCATCTTGTGATCGGATCGGTGATCGGTTATCGGCCCCAAAAATCCTGATCATGTAAAGCTTACTCTTAACCTACCATTCCACTCTTAATCTAATGATTGACAGTCTTGCTTCCAATACGTTCACGTTTAATCAGAGAGTGTTGGCCGTGCATTAGAAGAACAAATAACTCAATACACAAATCCTCTGTAGCTCACCTCTTATTTATTTAATAATTTTTTCACAAATACACAGACATGATGGAACACAGGAAGCAAGACATGACACTTTACGGAAAAATGATTTACGTTAGTTTTGTTTTACGGCCGACACTGGCTGCGTGAAGGGAAAATACAGTGTAAGCACAGGATCCATCGGTCCATGCTGTGCATTGGGGAGGAATTATTCATCAGACCTCTGCTCAACAGGATGGTGGCCGACTGGTTAGAACGTCAGCCTCACAGTTCTGAGGACCCGGGTTCAATCCCCGGCCCCGCCTGTGTGGAGTTTGCGTGTTCTCCCCGTGCCTGCGTGGGTTTTCTCTGGGCACTCCGGTTTCCTCCCACATCCCAAAAACATGCATTAATTGGAGACTCTAAAATTGCCCGTAGGTGTGACTGTGAGTGCGTATGGTTGTATGTTTGTATGTGCCCTGTGATTGGCTGGCAACCAGTTCAGGGTGTACCCCGCCTCCTGCCCGATGACAGCTGGGATAGGCTCCAGCATGCCCGCGACCCTAGTGAGGAGAAGCGGCTCAGAAAATGGATGGATGGATTATTTTTTCACAAATACAGACATGATGGAACACAGGAAGCAAGACATGACATTATACGGAAAAATTATTTACGTTAGTTTTGTTTTATGGCCGACACTGGCTGCGTGAGGGAAAATGCAGTGTAAGAACAGGATCCATCGGTCCATGCTGTGCATTGGGGAGGAATTATTCATCAGAACTCAACAGGATGGGGGGCCTACCTGTCGAGCAGATATCATTTTTAATAATTCTCCTTCTGTTTTCTAGTCTTACGCCCAGTTGTTGCCAAATGACAGATGGACTTTTTTTTTTAAACTCATTTTCTGGAGTTGGATATGCTGCCATAGTTTTAAGCATATCAACCTGTGGATTGACCAAATCAGATCTGATACAAGTGCTTTGGGGAGCTGCTTAGACTAGGGTACAGATAGCAACTGACCAAAACCAGTTCAGAATCCCCACTGTGAAATCTGAGAAGGAATTCACATTACATTAACTGTTCTTTACTTATTCATACATGGTCATGTTATACGCCTGATATAAATCTCTGCATCTTCACGAATTTCTCTACATGCATATTGGTAAGTGTTTAGGATAACCCTTGACATATAAATTATAAGCCAAGAACGTAATTCAGTACAAGATGCTTTCAACCGACTTGTCAATTTTTTTTCAAAATACAGATGTGGCCACACAAACATTGAATGACAAATGTTAAAGAACCAAAAGAGAAATCAGGAGTAAAGCAATTATTATTATCATCATCACTTTTTATTATCTATGGCGTACATGGACACCCACTGGAAATGTCGTTAGATTCAAATTTGATGATTTAAAAACTCATCAAATACTGCATGTAAAAGGAGGCTCCAAAATCGTGAAAAATCAACCCATTGTCTCTGCTCTCAAATGCTACGGGCCTGTCTGCTGAATACCACTTTTACGATTTGGAAACTTGGATGCTACTTCGTCTAGCATCTTGCTTATTCCTATACAGGGCTCTACACCAATTTTTGCATTAGTAGCACCAGCACATGATTTGGTTGCACCCTTTTTTGAGGAGGTACAGTGTGACCATGGCATACCAAAGTTACGTGTGAAGGTTGACAGTGACTCGAAATATGATATTTGCAAACTATGTTACAGTGAAGACGTTTGTCTGCAACAAGCAGTGGCAGACAAAACAGGCCATATGATTGACATAATGTACATTTAAAAGCAATTCCATTCGTGTACCACCACCAAGTATTGTGCATTCAAAAATTATTCAAGCCCTTCTTTCATGCAAGATATTATTTTTTTGTTTAATTTTCTAAAACAAATCTAATTAACAATTTATACATGAACTCAAAACAAATGTGTTTCATTTGAAATTTCAATTGGGACAGCCCATGCAACGCTCAGACACTAGTTCAGTTGTAGCTCAGTTCCTTGCGCTCTCAGCTTGCTTTCTTTAGCGGCATTCGACAATTTGTGGCGACGCTGCTGCGGAGAAAGAGAGCTGTAATTTCTCTCCCTGGTGAGTACTGATTTTTTCTTTTTATTTTTTTAAAAAAACCTTTCCCAAAAGACCGCGAAGACCGTCAGCGTAGTTGGTCAGTCATTATAGGCTAGCTAGCTAGCTATGCTAGGTTTAACTGCTAAGTTGGCCGACACTAGAATGGAGTTTGAGTAGGACTACTCGTGTTTGTAGTTACTCTAACTAGTGTTTTAACCGCAGAACGTGTTCTGGAAAAAGTGTACGTGTACGTACAGAAGCTACGGACATGAATTATTAACTAATAATTTGTTTTGGCAGATGCCCCCTCCGCATAGCGCCCCGCCCCTACCAGTCGTGGATTCTGTTGAATGTATGTATGAATTGAAAGTTCAGTGACGTTTGTGCTTTTTTTTACTTATCAAAAATCGCCATATGAATGCAAAGCGGGTAATCTATGGGGCATTTATACTACAGTATAGTGTTAAAACACCAAAGGGTAGCTAAATAGCCCATTGAGAGACGAGTAGCACTTATTCTTTACATTAACCGCACTGGTCTGTTAATGCAGTATTTTGTTTGCTAATATTGAATCAGTGCTATTTTTAGCTGCTGCGCCACTGTTGCGTTAGGAGTTTACAAGACGGCTCGTGCACACATTTTGTTCTACCCCACTCTTTTGACCATAACAACTGATAAACCGTTGCTTTAAAGTGCTGTATGTAATTTTGTATGTGGATGTGGTCCCCCATGTGTTGCATTTTAAATCATTTGTTTTCTGTGTTTGTGTTGTTGTTCAGCCCGCGGTAGCTAAGGATGCAGAAAGGAACCTCACCACCATTTACACAATCCGAAAAGATGGACACGAGGAGCCAGAGGATGTGGGAATTGTGATCGAGGGCATTAAAGTCCGTAACAACGCTGGCAGTATCATCATGGTGTTGATCATGCTGTTTGGGCTCATCAGGGCACTTCATCTAGTCTTTCCAGAAAACCTGAAGTAAACCTCTGAGTTTTTCCAGACAATCATTATGAACTTTGATGGACCCAAGCTAAATGCAATGGTACAGCAGCTGAAAATTTAACTTTTTTCATAAGGGACAGTCTACGTGTGTGCTCACAGTCCAAGACTGTCATCGAAGATGCTTTTCTAGTACTTAAAATGTGTTAATTCAAGATGCACTAACCTGCGTTACTATATGAGTGACTGGACTCAAAGGTGTTTTATACAACTACAAATAAGCTTAAAAATGTAAGGATGTAAAGTTCAAAATGCATTTTCCAAAGAATGTAGTTTTATTTTGTGAGTTTTCAATAAAAACACATTTACCAGATTTTGTGTTGTGTTGTGTTGGGTAAACACTAAAATAATTTATTTTAGACTAATTATAGTAATTTGAGTTGGACTGATGGGAATAAATGTACTTATTTTAATTTGGCTGTATTTGATGAAAATGGGTTTGGCTGACTCAATTATATCACATTACACGGAACTACTAAGTTTGAGTTGGAGTCACACAAATAAAATGGATGGAAAACCTGCCCAAAGTTTATTTGTGTTCATCCAATGAGTCATATTTTTGAGTGTGTATGATTATTCACACTATTTTGCAAAGTATTTACAAGCAAAACAAACCAGTTTACCTATTTAAAATCATCGTCTCAGACAGAACATGGATAAATCATTACTACTGCAATTATTGCACTATGCAATCATCTTTAAAAGAGTGTGCTTTTTAACTTTGTACATATCTTTATATGTCTATGCTATCAACAGGGTTGGGACTAGGCTTACCTGATAGATAGATAGATAGATAGTTTTGCTAGCTTCATAACAAAGTTAATAAAACCTTTGCACATGACTGCAATAACGAGTGAAATCAAAACGAGAGACAAATTAATCAGGCAATCTTTGCAGTTAGCGATAACTAACTAACATCAAACTAACTGCACATAACAGTTGTGCCGGATAACCGCCGAAGTGAATGAAGGTGCTCAAGTTCTTATATAGTGGGTGAGGGGCGACTCATGCTCCAAAATATCAGGAAAACTGAAATGGTGAAAAACTGTTTTATTCTATGGGCTCTGTTTTCATAGACAGAGCATCTGCGATGAGGCGCAAATGCCGGCGAATCCTGTTTTTCATGCAAGCGCAAGACTCGCTAAACAATTTAGCAGACCAGCCTGCGCCATGCTGGGCGTTTCGGTGCGACAGAGGGCATCCTTGGATATGTGCCTGGTGGAGTGACAGTTTGGTGGCAGAAAGTTGTAAAGCCCTGTATAATGTATTAAGCAACAAATCTCTGAATTCACTTTGCAAGATCTTTAAACATAACTTTTTTTTTTTTTTTTTTTAAATCTAAATGTTGTTTTCCTCCTTATCCACCACTGACCCACTCTTTCCCCTCTTGTTGAGGAAGTCAGCAGCTGTATCTCAGGCCAACACGGCGAGCAAAAAAGCAGCAATTTTCCCCAAATTTGACATCTATTCTTTTGCTTTTCTTCATTGTCTTGCTTTTGCTTGTTGGAGTGAATGGAAGACGCAGCTTGTATGTTGACTGAGGCATGTAATAGGTTAGCACGAGGATACCCTCCAGCATTACACAGACCCAAACACACACATCCACACACGCATGCACGCATACACATACATACACACAAACACACAAACAATCCACTGCATGTGTGTATGCTCCAAATGTAACCGCAAATAACAACAGTACAGCTAATCCAAAATTGAATTATTAGCCATGAAGGTTAGAGCAAAGCCTAAAAAGCAGTTTGGTGTAACCTGGCATGGATACACAACCTGACACAGGCACTAATTCAATAAAGCTGAGGCAAATGGAAAAAAGAAAAAAGACACACAAAAAAACCATTGTGTTTCGAAGTGAAAACTTCCATCACTGTTTCATCAAACAGATGGGCCTATTTTCAAGATAAATTTTATAAAATACAATTATAGAAACGATACTTCAATAGAAAATAACAACACTTTGTCAATGTCCATGAGCGGAGTTTCTCTGCATCTAAGCCTGAAGAAACCTGGCTATTTTTTAATGACAAATCGATTGTGCTTAGACAAAACAGCCCTGTTGGCAAAAGTGCGGGAAAATTGTCACGACAAAAGCAGCGTGCCTTTTTATGTCTCAGCTGGAGAACCTATTTTTCCCATCAGCTTATAAGGCAGACTTTAGACATTATGGAAAAAGCAACAAAAATAGCTGAAATGAAGGTCTGCTGCTGCACTGCCGCTACCCGACCTCATGTTCTGAGATATTTTTAATCTTTGCCCCTGAGCCCACTCTGTACCTCGCCATCTCCCACCCTGCCTATCTGCTGTGCAACCTGTCTCCATATTGTTTTTTTTTTTTTCATTGCCTCATGCGAGGAGAGGAGAGGACAGACCCAGGGTAAGGACGAGGTGACCTGTGTTCGCAGCATGAATTTTGGGCCGAGAGTTGTGTGAGGCTTGGAATTTGAAGAGCAAGTGGAGCATTAGGAACCTTCCTTCCCGTTTGGCCCCCTCCTCCTCATCCTCTTCTTCTTTCAGACTTTCCGGCATACAGCCAGTCAACCGGTTATTAATTATGTCCTCCCCCCTTTTCAAGAAGTTCACTGTCTACCTCTTTTTTTGCTCAGCCTTTGCTTTTTGCTCCATTTGCCTTGACTTATTTCCACGGCTCCCGTGCGCCTCTCCTGCATGCTCATTTTTCTCTTCCTCAAGGCTCTATTTGTAAATGTGAAGAGGAGGCGAATGAGGGAACAAATTATGAAACACAGGAGTGCATTCCATACCTTGTTTAGAAAGAATTCTCTTACAAAACCGGAGAGCAAGACCAGCCTCTTATTTTCAATTTTAACCCCACTTTTAGCTCATATAGCTCATTGTATGTTTACATCTTTCATTTTACTTCACTTAATTTACATCATCCTTTTCTAGTATCCTACCATTGTTTTGTTTTTTTGCGACATTGTAATATGATTCATTTGGACACTTTTTCTTCAACAGTCTGAAAATTACAGCAACAAGTTCAGTGTGGGTTTCTCAAGTAGATGCTCCTTTCAACACTTTTTCCCAGAAAAGAAAGAAATTTTAAGAAAAAAAAAAACATGCGTGATTACAGTGCAGACAATGTTTTCTGAATGACTTAACTGCAAATCGTTCTTCGTTAAGGACTGAGGGTGTTTGTTAACTATCGTGTTAAAGGCAGCCAGACACATAAGGATTGATGGTTATTGGGTGCATTGGTGCAAAGTAGTATTGGGGCCAAGGAAAGGAAAACAAAGAAAAATTCAGATGAAGAAAAGTCTTAAAGTTAGGAGAATAAATGTAATATCACAGAAAAAAAGTCTAATAATATTGTCCATGTTAAGCTTCTCAGCAGAGAAAGGTCTGAGACCACTGCCCATGCCATATATCATTAAGTTCATTTCATTAAATACTTCAATAGTCTCGTACATTTTTTTTAACATATTTTCTTGAAGGACAATCATTTTTTTCCAGTAATATTGCAAATTTAATCACGAAGCCCAGACATTTTATGTTGTCAGTGTGGCCCTAAAACCCCTCCCTATGGTACATTGAATAAATCAACTAATGAAATAAATATATATTTTTGAATGAAAACAATTATCAGGCGTCCATAGAATTCATGCAATTTTGCTTATAAAAAATTTGGTTTTTAGTTGTATCCTTATGCCCTGGTCATTTCATACCATCGGCACCGTGTCTTCCCCCACGTTTTCTTTGTTTCCTCTCAAAATGACAAAACAAGTCATCTTGGACTGGAGATCAGTTTTGCGCGACATCTTCAAAAACCTTAGTTAGTGTTCAGTATTGATATTCAATGCAAGACTCAAAAGTTAAAACCACAACGAAAGAGAATGTCAGGTTGCAATCAACTACTGCAATTAGCCCTACAGTCCATGCGCTCTATCTGAAGTCAGCCTATGTCATATTTTAGAGCTAATTCCAAATCCAGGTCATATTCAGTGTGGTTTGTGAAGGACTGAAGGATTTTGTGTATTCGTGTGACATCATTCTAATGGCCAGAATGCTTCCAAGTGCTGGATTTGAAGTGGAACAGTCAAAGGCTTACAGGTGCAGAGGATTTGAATTTGAAATTAAGCCATCTTTTGTTCTCAGAGTATTGTTTTACAAATAACAACATTCAGAGCTGTTTCTCTATGAATATTGATGAAAAATCTATGCTAATTATGACACATAAAAGTGCCATATCCTATGTTTGTGCGCCCAAAAGTGTGGTTGTTTTCTTAACTTAACATTGTGTAATATTTTGTGTGGCGGTCTCTCACTTTCTCCATTTGGGTTTTGTTGCTATGGGGATGAGCGGGAAGTGAAGTGAAGAGCTATGAAAAGGAATGACAATATTTGTCTGGAAAGCTCATCATGTCTGACTGAGAACTGCACTCACAGCGCAGCTTTCTCGCAGCAGGGGCACATCTGCGCGTCAGTGTTCCACGTGCATGTCTGCACTGTTGGCCCTATCATGCTCGGCTCAGTTCTACTGCATACGGCATCTGAAGGTGCTCCGAATGCTGACACTTGGCTGTGAGTGCTTCCATGCCATTGGTTTTCCACTTAAACAATTAGAACCCAAATGAATGGAATGGAAATGACATTCATTCGTTCAAGAAAAAAAAAATAATTTGAAATGTTTTTTGACACAAGAAAGTCAAGTCAAGTTTATTTGTATAACCCATAATCACAAAAAAGTCTCAAAAGGTTTCGCAGTCCCACACTTGACAAAGATCGATGACATGCCCTGATCTAAACCCCCATCCGGGCAAGGAAAAACTCAAAACTCCATTTGGGGAGAAACTGCTGCTGTCTGCTCTTGGTGCAGATGGCTCCCTGAGATGACGTTTCCCACTTGGTTTCTCTGTGCCCAGCCATAAGTCATTACATTATTATTTTCTTACTTTTTTTTTTACTGTGTGTGCCCGTGTGTGTTGTGTGTGAGTGTGCGTGTGCACTTGTAAGTATCTGTGGATGAGTGGTGGGAGGAGATTGATTTTAACTATGTGAAGCACTTTGAGATGCATATTGTATGAGAAGTGCTCTATAAATAAAGTTTGATTAGATTTTATTTAAAAACCTTGAGAAGGGACCACAGATGGAGGGATGACCAGGCTGCAATGGATGTCAAGCGAACAACATGTATAACATCGGATGTTGCTGTACAATGTTAGTTAAGATGACATAAGAGTCCATCTAAAGAGATGAAGCGCAGCAAGTAGAGATGCCTTCAGGAAAGTGGTTGAAAAAAGAGAGAGAAATAAATAAAAAGAGAGAGAAAGAAAGAAAGAAAGAAAGGGTGAAAGAAAGAAAGAAAGAAAGGGTGAAAGAAAGAAAGAAAGAAAGAAAGAAAGAAAGAAAGAAAGAATAACAAGTCGGGTCACTCGACACTCATGGCACCACTACATCACTTGTAGAGCAAATAAGGTATTACAATGGCTGGAGGTCATTTCAATTTTTATTTCTAATGGAAAATGAATTCTAGCAGCTCTATACCAGCATCCTGGAACAAATTGTGTTCAACTTTAGGGGTTCCGCTTCTTACTGCTGAAATACAAGTTTATCTCAAGTTCATAGACATGCGCACATTTGCACACAATACTTTTGGGAAAACTGCAAGTGGACATCTGATAGCACCAGAGTAGTCGTGGGTAAGTGGGGTCAAAGCTATACTGTAGCCACGTCCCCAAGGACAGGTAGGCACCACTTGGTCTCCGAGCTCTTCTCGCACGCATCCTGACGACCGCAGTTGCCATATGGAATCACAATCGCTTTTCATTTGCTCTGTGTTCTCAGCCATCTCTGACTTAATGGCAGCCTTGTTTGCCAACGTGTGACTCATTCTCTTTCCGTCCTTTGGTGTATGCCCAGATAATCATTATGATGATCAACAGTGTGCGTGCGTGCGTGCGTGTGTGTGTGTGTGTGTGTGTGTGTGTATGTGCTACCAACTGCACCCCTGGCTTCAAAGTGCACAACGAAACAACATCTCAGCAGCAGAGCACGCCTGAGTAGTGTGTTGGGCCCCCTCTGTTCTTTCACCAACACACATCTGTGACACCAATATTAAAGTAACTCACACAACAGCAGAATGAAATAATAACATTGGATGTATACTTAATTGCTGCTTAATTGCCGTCCAGCTAGGCTCTCACCAGCCGGTGTGACTTTTCTGCAGTGGAACGTCGCTGACACCAGCCCCCGCCAGCCGGGCTTTCTGCTCACTCACCTTACTGTTATTGTCATCTGATTAGTGGAAAGTGTCTTTGAGTGTCTTGAGAAGCACAATAGAAGTTCAATGTATTATTATTATTATAATTATTATTATTAAATAAAAAGCTTTAATAATCATATTAGAGACACAGAGGGAATGAAATGTACGTGTACATATATACATTTCTTATTAATTTACATTTATTTGAAATATGTGTGCTTGTTTTCATGTGCTTGACTGACTCAACAATTAGCCGTTAGCTTGAAGCTGCTCGTGAAAGCGATCCCCGCAAGGACGTCAGGACTTGCAGTTAAAATCACTCATGAGGACGTTCCTTGCGCAAACGAATCACCCATCGTACTAGTACATCGCTCTTTAGCGGATCACAAACGAAGAAGTTCAACAAACGAATCACCTGTGTCTAACGGATCGCGAACAATAAGTTCGACGAACGAATAACTCTTCAGTTCGACGAACGAATCACTCTTCAGTTCTTCAGTTCCTCAGTACACCCGTTCAGTGAACGCATCACTCAGTTCACTTAAGTCCCTCCCCTGAACGAATCACTCTTCAGTTCTTCAGTTCCTCAGTACACCAGTACAACAGTTAACTGAACAAATCACTCTTTAGTTCCTCAGTACGCCAGTTCACTGAACGAATCACTAAGTCCCTCCCCCGCTTGCACGGCGCTGCCCGACACTGGCTGCTCATTGGTCATCTGCCGAAGATTCAGAAGTGAGTGACAGAACGCTTCAACAGTTCCGTTTCCGCTCCCTGCCGACTCGCTCGCCTCACGGCGGCCAAGCTAAAAGAACGAATCATTTCATAAACTGATTCGGTTCAGTTCATTCACTAAAAAGATTCGTTCTTCTGAACAAAACCTTCGCGAAGGTCACAACACAAGCTCAAATTGGAATCGGGCCTCTTCAATTGAGGTGCTGTCTTACTGTCTAAAACAAATTAATAACGATATGAGTCAAAATTTCCTTCTATGAAACCACAACAAAACTGATGTACCAACATTTCTCATGTATAATACGCTCTCGAGTATAATAGACACCCCCAAAATCAACCCCTAAAATCAGGAAAACCCTTCTACCTATGTGTAAGACACAACATGGATTTATTGGTATCTATGCCACCACGCTGCACTATTTGCATATCTGTTGTTGACCAATACTGGCCACTCATGCCAGAGTAGCATCTGCTCCATTTGCACACTGTCTGAGGAGTATCTGCAACATTTGCACAATCAACATTGTCCCAGACTATCGTACTACTCGCTTGAAGTGTCCCTTTGCACAATGGGCATTACAACGGACTATTGCAATATTAGTCCTTCGAACTGCTCTAAGTGCTAGAGGACTCTGCATCTTTTGGCACAATTGTCAAAATAAATAAATAATAATAATAATAATAATGTACCGGCATTACCAGATAACTAGCAACCTTTTATTGCTCAGTGACTGTTTTTCTCAATGTCTTTATGTCTCAAAAGTGTTCTCTGTCAATTGACTGTCTGTTGTCGTACTAGAGCGGCTCCAATTACCGGAGAAAAATTCCTTGTGTGTTTTTGGGACATACTTGGCAAATAAAGATGATTCTGATTCTGATGATCAAAACATGAAGCATGAGGCTGGGACTGGGTGCCCGTCCTGCGATGACTGGGCATTAACAAAGAAGTCAGCATGTTGTGATGACTGACTAGGGAAAGAGCTGCATTGTCATTGCGGTCCTTGTTTCCAAGGACAATAAAGATTTCTGCTTGATTTCATTATATCTTACAACGTACTTAAAAAAAATAAGCCTACTCAAACTCCTGATTCAAGAATAGTGTTATTTGCTAGTTTAGTAGTTTGGACCAGGTATACTCAGTTCAGGAGGGTTACAATAGCAATACTCAAGGGTGAGAATGATATGGCTGGAGGCAAAAATTTAGCAAAAATTGTCTTTGTGACATTTGTGGAAAAAGAAAAAAAGATTTATAACTTATGAGCATTTTTATCTTTTGCAATAAAAAAAATTACTGTAAATAAAATGCCCCAAGTTCTATTGAGCTCAATAATGTTCAGTCTTTATAGTCAGAGTCAGTGGTCTTTTAGCTACATCGGGAAAAGTTCCTGTGGTTGTGGCAGTGTGAGCGGTTCCCATGTGATGGCTTCGACAAGAAAAGCAGAGAAGAATGTTGTTCTCAGATCACGGTTCTGTGTTCTGGGTGCAGGCCTGCCATCTTCATCGAAGGAGAATCCTGTATCGAATCTAGAGTCTTCTTAGTCGGCACCAAGAAAAAAGAATTAGCTAAGTCGAGTTTCAGCATGATCACGGTACTGGACACCGTCACAGACCTCCCGGTCCACACTTGCATTTAACAAGAGGCTCCATTAGCTTTAGCAAAATAAAGGGATTGTCACACTGCTTCTCTCATGTGTGTCCAAAGCGTGAAAGAACACAAAAGCTTGAAACCGTGTCTTGAGGAGGAGGGACATATCTTTGACAAAAATGAAGGCAGCCGTGGCCAAGTGGTTAAGATCTTCAGCTGCCACCGTGGGGACTCGGTTCAAGTCACTGACCGTTTGAGGAATGTAGGCAAAAATAACGTCAGCTTCATCAAGTGGACAGAGCTTGAGCTTCCATAGCAACAGACCATCCAACTGCAATGTGCTAGAACAACATGGGAGTTGTCTAGGCTGGTCCACGAATATTTTTGAACACTAAAATAGCTGATCTGGCTGATTTTTAAGATGTTATTTTTATGAGGAAGAAAAAAAAAACTTGTGATAACTTTAGTCTACTAAATATTATGGTACTTTCCAGCAGAGTAGCTTCCTGGAATGTGTTTGTGAAGTGCCTCAACATTTGATCACTTATGATATAAGTATAGTATATAAGCACGTGTTGAGAGTGCCTGAACCACCAGTGATTGACACGTCATCTCTACTCCAAAGAAAGACGGCATTCAAAGCCTACGTGAATCCTCGGTGCAAGGGACAGCGAGCGTTGTTGCATCAGTGGACAGTGAAATAAATGACCAACCTTGGAAACTTGAAATGCACCACTTAAACCTGTACTGACCGCACAGTTTCGGATCCATCCATCTTTTGCAACTGTTCATAAGTGGCTTCTTAGACAGGGGGCAAGCAAGCCTTTCTCCTATGGAGGTTTCTTTGTTGCTTTACACTAATTAGCTTCTTCCTCTGTTACTTAACTGTGACCGTGTGCTCCTGGAAGCATGGTAGTGTGTCTACCCCAAAAGTGGGTCAGTAGGAGGACAGGAAATCTCTGTTCCCTTGTCTGTCTCCCTGCACTATGTTGATTACACACAGACAAAGATAGACAGACACACAAAGACAGACATACAGACATACTGTATACTCTTTAATATCCATCCATCCATTTTCTGAGCCGGTTATCCTCACTAGGGTCGCGGGCGTGCTGGAGCCTATCCCAGCTATCATCGGGCAGGAGGCGGAGTACACCCTGAACTGGTCGCCAGCCAATCGCAGGGCACATATAAACAAACAACCATTCGCGCTCACATTCACACCTACGGGCAATTATCAGTTGTCAATTAACCTACCATGCATGTGTTTGGGATGTGGGAGGAAACCGGAATGCCCGGAGAAAACCCACGCAGGCACAAGGAGAACATGCAACATGTGAGACAGTAAGCGTGCCCATACAGCCTATTTTGTGGAATTTTGTTCTCACCATAGACTGGTTCATTGAATGAGCTGAATTGTGTTTATAAAAAAGCTGAATACTGTATGTATAATAGTTTATATATTTTAGCCTTTATTTTGGTCAAGCTGCTGTCCCACCCTTGAAGTCATCTGTTGCCAAAGAGGCAAAAACGGCTAATCAATGATCATGTTTTAAGAAAGCCGCAAATATGTCAATTAAGAGTAGCATACAATCGCCGTTTTCAAACTTCTTGCAAGGGGGGGGAACCATCCCAGCTGTCATTGGGCAGGAGGCGGGGTACACCCTGAACTGGTTGCCAGCCAATCGCAGGGCACATACAAACAGACAACCATTCGCACTCACAGTCACAGTCACACCTACGGGCAATTTATGCATGTTTTTGGGATGTGGGAGGAAACTGGAGTGCCCGGAGAAAACCCACGCAGGCACGGGGAGAACATGCAAACTCCACACAGTCGGGGCCGGGGATTGAACCCGGGTCCTCAGAACTGTGAGGCTGACGCTCCAACCAGTCTCCACCGTGCCGCCACTCTTTAATATCTGCAAAGAAAAAGTTTATTATTACATAAACAAATATATGTCCATGATTAAGATAAGAAATGGCGTGTTTAAACACATTTGAAAAGAACCTGGCACCTCTTCTCATTTTTTTTTTTTTTTACAGTCTGATTCTCAAAGTCCCACTAAAGGATTTAGCTTCAGCCCATGCCCAAACAGTTGATCTATTTCTTTTTGTTTTTAAAACGTATCCCATAATCATTGAAACGTTTCAAGAATTGTTTGTGTCCAGTGTCCACACAAAAATGCTGAAACGCTATCACAGTAAGTCACCCAAAAACAGAGAATAAGAAGACCGTGTGATCGAAACATACCCACAATTAATGCTGTTGTTGGCGGTGTTAGTGCACAGTTATGTGATAAATCGGACTTCCTGCATGCATATATGTGTGTGAACACGGGAAAGCAAGGGCAACGTTTTCAGATTTACTCACCCTGGGACCCGGTTAAAAAACATATTGTATTCTGTCTCCCAAAATGGCAGTTCCATCTGGATGAAATGATAAAGAACCTTTGTGGATACACACTAATTTCTGTGTAGACATGGCCTGCAGTCTGCTTGCCTTTTGTCTACCTTCCCTCATGAACTACAGTGGTGCCTTAAGATACAAGTTTAATTGGTTCTGTGATCAGGCTCTTATCTCAAATCATCTTTCTGCATTGAATTGAATGGAAAGGCCATTCCAGGCTACCCCCGCTTGTAAAAACATATAACAATAACATAATTAAATAAAATGTAAATAAACAGTTTGTACATAATGATTAGTTCAATGCAGTTCCTTCTGCTGTGCACGACTTGGTCACCGGGTGGGGACGGGATCAAACAGTCATGCAGACAAACAAATTTGTTTCACAACTACTGTCAGGGAACCAGTAAGCTGCGGTAATATTAATCTTTTTTTTAATAATTTTTTTTTTTTGTGCTGAGGATAAAGAATACATGCCTGTGATTGTATTGTTATAGTTTCCGTTCACATGCGTTACTGTCCTCTTTGCATTCAAATATCCATTTAAAATGCTATAACAGTGCCAGATACTATTTGTTAGTCCATCTATGGCATTTTGCATTATGTGTTACCATTAAACTAGCAGAATTTAAAGCAAAGTTATGTGGTTGTTTTAGAGACACAATGCGTAATTCTATTTTTATATGTTTCATTTGACAGTAAACTTCAACTGAGAGTGGCATTAAACAGCTTTTGGCCACTTTTGAATAATTGTTTACTATTTGCCAAACTGCTGCTTGTTGTGAGTGAGTTGATTTCACTGCCACCATGCAGCGCTTGTGTCTCAAATTTTTTAGCTCAAAACTCAAAGCAAAAAAAAAAGAAAAAGACACCTCTTTTCAGTTCTCCCATATCTCAAGGCACCACTGTATACCTAAATCCTAAATAATTACAGTACTCTCTTTTCTATTTGCTTTTAGTCTTTAAACTTTGACCTCATTGCAGTTTTCATTTATATACACATTCAAACACATATTCACAAGAGCAGAGGTGCTTTTAAATTTTTTTTTCATTTCAAAAGAAGACTTTTCTTAAAGTCTGAGGGAAACTCTGGTTTTTCTGCCAAGCTGCTTTTGCCTGCATGTGCCACTCTCAGCAGATTTGTGGCGGAGCTGTGCTTTGCGCACGATGAGGGAGTTATGTGTCGACATCCCAGGAGCACGACCCAGCCAATAGTGCAGTGCAGACAGATGCAGAGTGAACAAGACACAGTGGCAGGGTAAAAGTATTTGGGGGACGGGGGGTGATACACAGCGCTGGGGTGAGAGGGTGGCCGAGCTGAAGAGGGAGGAAGTGTGGAATACGGACGGGAAACGTCAACTGCCGGTGCTTAGTCACTACAGGTCCACACGAGCAAAATGTAAACACATACTTACACAATATGGACAAAGGTAATCATTACGGATACTGGACTGTTTTGGAGTGTGTCTGTGGGAATTTCTGTCCATTTGTCCAGAAGAACATTTGTTCAACAAAGGTCACCAATGTGGCCTTGATAGAGTGCCTGCTGGCTGACCATCTCTTTTCTATTTCATTCCATATGTATTTGATGGGTCTGGACTCTCAAGCCCTTCCGCACCAAACCCTACACACAGTTCTATATGTTGTGCTTCCAGCTTTGTGGAAACAGTTTGGGGAGGGTCCCTGAGAGCCTGGTAGGATCCATTTTGAAACGCATTTTCATCTCAAGTTTCAGGAAATTTAAAGCTGGAGTGCTTAACTTTTTGTTTTGTTTAAAAAAAAAAAAAATCACCCAAGCCATTACGAGAGGAGATGACACAATGCTGATTAAGGCTATCAGCTCCTCTAACATCTTGCTGTATTTTTCAGTATTTGATCTTTTATATTTTGTGTGACCAGCAACATTCCCGTGCTCTGGTGCACCTTGAATAACATACGACTGTATATTACGCATTTAACGAGCAATTGTCTCCCATTTGTAACAAGCTAACATAATATATTAATTTGCATTTCTCTAGCAGGGAAACTCTGTCTGCACCCATTGCCTCACCCACCATCGATGAATGCTTGTTCGAGAAACTCCGTCTGCGAGTATTGTTTATATTGTTGGTCTAGATGTGTTGCTGCACCGTTTGTGTTGAAAATTCATCGTTTAAAGGGTTACAACACAAATATGCTAATCATTTGCCTACGTGCTAATCACGTGCCTATGGCGTTTCCCGTTATGCTTTAGCATCAGTATTAAGATAGACTACTAAAGCCTAAGCTGTGGTTGTTTTAAATGCACATGTAATTCTTTTTGCGTTTAGTTTGACAATAATGTACAGATTGAGCCTCTTTTTTTTAAAGAATATTTACTCATTCTATCTGCCAAACTGTTGCTTGTTGTGAAGTGAGTCAAGTCACTGCCACCATACATTGCTTGTATCTCAAGTTTGGATCAAGTCAGAGCAAAAAAAATCAGCCGAACGACGGCTCATATCTCAAAAAACTTGTGAGTCAGTTCATTAGTATCTCAACACATCACTGTATTACATTACAAAAATAGTGTGGAGACTTCAAACGTGACAGGTGAAATAAATCGTGGAAAACATCAGTCGATAAGCGATGCAAAACCTGCCTCAAAGGATCCTGCACGTTTTGAGAGAGTATACTAACCCCTGCTGGGCTGTAACTAAATTTTACAGTTCCCGTGATCCAAACCCACACTTGTGCTCCTAATGTTTCTCTTTTGAGTAAAGCTCCTTTTAGTCGAAATAAGCCAATAGTGCCATTTCATCTAAACCAGTAGGATTGAATGTGCCTAAGGCAAGTGAAAGGAAATATTATGGATCTGTAGAAGTGCTAAAATGTATTTTCCCTGGGAATGACAGCTGGTAATCTATGGAGTCCATCACAACACCGTTTGTGATTTCCAGTCTATATGACTATGATACTAAGTGCCTTGTTGTCTCCCTTTTCAGTCTGCACATCCTCCTTGCTGAGTGTCCATTTCCTCTGAGTGGGTGAAATGCAATATACCAGTAGCATCTGGGATGAAGAAAATAAAGTCATCAGGGTGAGGCAGAAGAGATAGAAATGCGATGTTGTGTTATTCGTGGGACTGCCCTACTGCTACACCCCTGCAGTTGTAATCTGGAGGTGCTGTCATTGATTGACAGTGCCTCAGCTGGATATCTTTACATCTGTGAAGACTGCAAGACCATCTGCTTGCGGCCCACCCAGCTGCCTCGTATATATCGGGCATTTGAGACGACAGAGACCTACAAAGTGGAGTTGCTGTGAACAAGTGTGCTCCATTACCTCGACGCTTTTAGCCTGATTCATCTATTCAGCAGCTCTCTCAGACCAAGCAATCAATATTAAACTAAAGTTGGATCAAACAAAGTAGGGGGAATGCTCGCAGCCCATCCATCTCTATCTACTCACTCAAAGCTGTTTTGCTTGTGTGATTTGATATTTGCTTGCTCTCCAATTTTCTGTCGCGAAGCTCGACAGCTTTGAATTAGTCAAAGGGTTGTGACCCTCTGGAGACCATTCCGCCAGATATTTTGTCCCTCGTACATGACTGGGCAAGTCATTTTTTAAATTCTATTTAGCACAATAAGTGTACGCCTACGGCACACTGATCTTGTGAAAATATGTTTTCCTTTTGGATTTCTGAAAACTAGAAATAACATTGTTGTTAAAATGATTCATGCTCACATGGACCTACAGAAACATTTGATAATGCATGCAATGCCTATAATTGACAATATCCTTTTGTATTGTTATCAACTGCTTGTTCTTCTGAATCTAGGGCTTCTCCAAACTTCGCTCCAAGTAGCAGTGAAGTAAATGTGTGTTATACGTACAAACAAACCTGTGATTCACCATTTCTGTTTTGGTTGTGGTGTACTCATGCGTGCTTACAGTGAACACAATGCACGCTCAATGATGATCATTTTCAACTTTTACACAGAAACCTTAACAATGTCTCCAAAACGCCATTGTTGTGTAATGAAATTATGCTGTGACGAGACTAGCCATGGGCAAGAAAACTGATCTTAACAAGTCTGTTTATTTGTGTGGAATTGATTGTTGATTAATCGTGTCATGAAACAACTCTCATGAAGCAACTCTCATGAAGCAAAACTCCTCAAGCCCAACCTAAGTGGTGTAGCGTATATTAATTAAATAAAAATTTAGGAGAAAAGAATAAATTGGAAGCAACGCCTGCGTTACTTTCGGTTTAGGGTAATTTTAAATTACAGCGTTATAAAACAAACTATTTTATCTAGAAAGGGGCACCGTGTTACTTTTAGATGTATAAAACTTCAGGAAAAAGTGACGACGAACCTTTTATCCTCAGTCTCATAATTTGAAGGTTGCTACATGAATTAGTGGAGTTCTAGATGACCTTTTTTTTTTTCTCGAACCCAAAGACACACAATGCAGGGAGTGAATTTTATGGAAAATGTAATGATCTAACATGGGGAATCTACAGGGAAGCAATACAGAACAACGAAGGACAGACTAACATTGGCAAATGAAAGTGACTTGTGATGTGAAGGTGGGCTGAGCGTGTAGTGACAATGCATAGATCTGGGGATTCTTGTTCTCGTTAATTTGAACCCACATATGCACAAATCTGCACTTTTAGTAGACCACAATATATAATTGGCCCGACAGAAATGTGACAACAAACTCAAGACAAAAAAAATTGCCAGCATGTTGCAATGGAATTGTAGGTTAGGTGTTTAATAAGTTGATTGCAAGAGGGAAGAAGCTGTTGGAATGTCTGCTAGTTCTAGTTTGCATTGATCGGTGGCGCCTACCTGAGGGAAGGAGCTGGAAGAGCTGGTGACCGGGATGTGGAGGGTCCAAGAGGATTTTGCACGCTCTTGTCTTAGTTCTGGCAGCGTGCAAGTCCTCAAGGGTGGGTAGGGAGGTACCGACAATCCTTTCAGCAGTTTTGATTGTCCGTTGCAGTTGGAATTTGTTCTTTTTTGTAGCCTTCGGAGCGAGAGTCTCTCATGCCATTGAAAATACAAAAAAATTCTGTTTTCCCCATTGCTGATCAAGGGAATGTACTCAAATGGCCATCCCTACACTAAACATTTGTCTCTTGAGGGTTGCCATCACACTTCACCACCATGAGTGAGTGGACCACAACAATAGTCTACAAGAATGAAACCAGTTTGATGCTGCCCTGCTGCTTCATAACTGTCACAAGCGCAATAGTTAAGATGCATTACCTAAATCACTGTGGGTAAGCTTTGCTTAGAAGCCCCATTATCACAATGAATAGTGTGAGACAGTATCAGCACACAGCAGGGGCGAGGGAGAGTGGGAAGCCTTTTTTTCCCAATTTCCCCAGTGTGGGTGTATAACATAAAATCACCAATCCAGCAATGTTGTCGGGGGAGCATGTTGCTTTGAGTAGGAGCTTGTCATTTTCCTTTGTGCTTTCCTGTTGCTGTGACTAAAAGCTTCCACAGAAATCATCATGGTATCATGGTGTGGTTATGTAGGTTTCATAACCACACCGAGATTAGGCTTTACTGGGTCAGCTGGGAAACCGCAGAGTTGCCATGGTGACAGATGTTGACGTGATAAACATTGTCCATAATGTGCACACCGCGTTATAAAAATGTGTAATTCTGTTTCGTTCTGCGGAAGAGCTTCACGTGCTCTCTCCACTCTGTCAACTGCCTTGTTGAACGAGTGTCAGGCTTTCTTCCCATTCTCTGCTCTTCAGATAAGCTCCCCCTGCTGATATCTGGAGCTGCTTACGAAGAGTGTCACTGGCTCTGTCTGTGCACTGTGACCCTTTCACCTCAGCCTGGATGAAGCCATCCAGGGAACTCTGGGAAACACAAACCTTCAGGGCCTGTTAGAGGTCAGAGAAACTGGTCATGGGTGGTGTGGGGTCTATATATCATCATTTGCCAGCTTCATTGACATTTCTTCTGGGGAGCCTCAGAAATGATGCTGGCTTTGCATCAAACTTTTTACATCATAAATGCCTTTCAGGTGAGTTTGTCATCTCCAACTATAACCGTTTATACCGTGCAAGGCAAAAGCTCGATTGTTCAAATTTTGTGTCCTTGCTATGCGTGGGTGGGGGGTGGGGGGGGGGGGGGGGGTACACAAAGATAGCGGCCAAAGCTTTTGTCTACTTTAAAAAAAACAAGGCTCCTACATAAACAGCTTGGGAATGTTTCTCCATCTGTAGGAAAGGAATGATCAAGGGTCAAAACTCAGGTCAGGGCCAAAAAGATGGATGTCAAGCATAGTTGAACGTACACACACAGAGGAAGAGTTGATTATACATGAGCTTGAGGAAGATGGCTGGAGTTGGAAGGAATAGGTCAGGATGGAAATGGGGGACAAGAAAAGAAGAAAAAAAACAGTCCAAAGCAAGCATCCCACTTTTCTTTAATGAATCAAAGTGGATGTCCGCTTCCCCGCCAACCTCTGGGTTCACTTCCTTTGCACGTCTGACATCACAATATCTCTAGAGTGTTAAAGTCTTCACACTGTACGTCTTCAAAAGCAGAATATTCTTCTACCTTTCATCCGATCGCATGATTGGATTCAAACTGAAAATGGTCTGCTTCCTGTAAACAGCGAGTCAGCTCACAGGAGCACAGCTGTGTCTTTGGGGCCAGGCTATTTTTATATATCCACTCTTTGTTTTTATTTCTTTCTCACTTCCAGTCCTCCGGCCACCTACTAGCGACCTGCACCACTGCCGTCATTTTTTTGCGGACGCTTACAAATATACTCTGTAAAATACTCAATACTGCAATTTTTGCTCCAAGATTTATTGATGACGTGATTCTTGCACACTGAACATGGAAAGTAAGGTTGTGTTATGATGTACTTTTATTTACCCTTTAGAGGCCCAGTGTGATTACCTTCTGCTCTCTTTGCTCTCTCTACAGACTCGTATTCGGCAGCAGGCAGCGAGGGTAGCATCTCTACCTCTGTGGCGTCCCTGCCTCCGCTGGCTTCCAGCAGCTCGGCCCCCAGCTCCCCTGGGTCCAAGCGCTCTGTAAGCACCCTTAAGAAATGGCTCACAACCCCTGTTCGCAAGCTCAGTGCCGGGTCCACGGCCAAAGGGGAGCGTCAGATTCGCAAACTGGAGGGAAAGCCTCCTCCTCTTCCGTCTCACAGTCAAAGCCAGGATCTGGGCAGCTCCCTGAGGCCTGATGAGCCTCTCACCATCCTGCCTGTCACACATACAGAACTGGTGAGAAGTGAAAATTATATTTTTACTCGTCATGTGCGCAAACAAACAACACTTTGCCTGCTTTCGTTCAATGTTTACTTGAAAAAAAGTAAACTTCATCATGGTGGTTCTGAGGGGAACTATGAAAGCTGTAGTCTAGGAACTAAAGAAATGTACATTATAGGCTGATGGCAATGGATTGATGGGTCTTTTATGTAGCCCTCATGAAAATACATTTGAACGTATTTTTAATGCATGAACATAATGCATATTCTCAGATGAGGAAATAAGAGAAAGTGTAGAAGAAGAACAATGTTCACATTCATCAGCCAGTTGAAATTTGTTATGAAATGATTGCAAGTAGAGTGTATATTCAAAACCTGAACTTTGCTTCCAAACTGTATGATGATTATGATGTGATTAATTATGCAGTACTCATCTCTGTTTGAAATATTTTGACGCTGATTCCTTTGCTTAGCGAAAGGTCAATTGACATATATTTTCATTGAAACTAGCAAATCAGCTTAACTTTTATCTCTCTTTTTTTAGCTTTGTGACTTCAGATATTTAAAGAAGTACCGTAAATCTTTAACATTGATGAACAGTGATGCTTATAAAAAATATTACATACACTGTACATTAAGGTTATGGCAGGTATGCTGGAAAGTGATTACAGCAAGAAGTTAAACCAGTTCATAATCTTGCACATACCTGGATTCATGGTGAGTGCTAAGGACCTGTGACAGAGCTTCTCTGACGCATTGGACGTGTGTTTTTATTCACAGCAGGAGTGGAAAGACGGCCTGGCTAGCCCTGAGGATCTGTCGCCGGCGACACTCCAGTCCCCCGCTTACATAACCGACTCACTGATTGGCTGCACATCGGTGCCTCACACGCAGGTCTGTCTCTGTAAAATACTCTACGTTGTCACATCTTGTAGTAAAAAAGCAGAAGACATATTAGTGGCCTTTTTGCCAATACAGTCAACTTTATGCATGAGGAGCATGAGTTTGACTACATTTCAGCGTTTGTAAGGGGGGCTATTCTGAGTATGGACCCAGACATAATTGTTCTTTGACTCCATTGGGTACCTTAAAAGATATCAGAGTGCATTAGGAAATTGTCGAATTTCACTCTTATTGGGCCAGAGAAAATGAAATATTTGGGGTTTCTGATACAACAACTTTAAACATGGTAACTGATAACAGTCAAAAGAGAGCTTAAAACTTTCCTCATTCCTGCCAGGATATCAGCTCTCTTTTAATACATTAGGTCATTTTTTTAATGCTATAAATTTCCCAATACATGACACTTTGGCTACCTACATTTAATATTTACACTGATTCTTTTGCATTCCACATGATCCAAAACTCATTCAGATATAACAATGGTTCTGAAAAATGTTTTATTTGATTTTGCATAATACTGTGACGTGAGCCCAATCACGGCTAAGAAGGGGGTGCTTCAAGCGGCCTCACCAGTGGCCAAGCCCCGGTTACAGCATTATTGTTTTTTTCAAAGAGGAATCAAGCGGAATCGTCCGGCAAGCAAACAAACGATTCCTCTGAATTACTGGGAAACAGTTCTTAAAAACAATCGATTTTCTATCCCTATCCCCACTCCCTGGACACATCATTGTGTCAGAGGGCCACCGGGAGCAACGCTGGGAAGCAACCTGTACGACGCATGACTCACATTCAGCACGTTAGAAAAAGAACATGGTTGGAGATGAGTAGGAAATAGCACAAAATGACATGTGCTGAACGATGACTCCACAAAGAACACTATATGCTTAAAAATAATGCTTTCATGTCACCATCAAACATGCCAGCAGCTCTGTTAGGTTTTCAGTGTGCTTCAGAGCATAGATGAGTCGACAGTGCCTGCATACAGCCGGTAAAAACAAGATCTGAGCCCTGGAGGCAAAAAACAATATTGTAAATTGTGTGTCTCAGCAACACATCAAAAGGGCCTAATAAGATTACATCAGGCACGTGAGGTCAGTGCTTTGGTGTGTGCACTGCCAATCTTTAAAGAGGGAGAACGAGAGAGGTGGAGGTAGATTCAGTTAAGCGTTGGATCTGTCATTCTTGAGCGCCGCTTTCTCTCTCTTCCTCTTCTCCTTCAGTGACCGTGGAGTGTTGCTTTCCCTCTTTTCGACACACTATTGTCTCTAATCGAATACCCCACCCCCCACCCACACACAAGATCCTCGGCAAGCGCATGGTTTGTAAAGCTTATTGTATTTCGCTGTTAAGCGGCATGAGCAACAAAAAGCCTAAAAATGGAAGCTGCAGCAACAGATGACTACATTTGAATGGTTTTTCTGAGGAACAGGCTGTACAGTCATCTTGACCAACATTAGAGCACATCAACAATATAATGTTTTACAGAAAGGAAATAAGTGGCACTGTTATTGGGAGATATCGTCAAAGTCGTCTTTGGCTTGCATGGGATGCCGACAACAAAGCGCCTCAAATGCATTTGACCTGACTTTGACATAATGAGAGCATGTGAAACAAATTGTTCCTTCTCACTGGTTCTTCTTCCAAGCCAAATTATTTGTGCTACCACCAACCACCGCTAACAGCGAATTTGAATGAACTTCATCCTATCTGCTCCGCATGATAAATGGTATAAAAATGAATACAGACCACATACTGTGTAAGCAACACCAGACAGACATGACTTGAAGGGGAAATGTTTTGTTTTCAGATGAAACGTCAACATTTCAACACATTTATGCAAAAGTTGTAAAGATTTGTCTCACAGTGTTGCAGATATATGTTCCTTATTTATGGGCCTGCTGGTTGAAAAACAAAACATGCATCTGAGAGAGACAGGCATTATTCTTCCTGTGGGCTTCGCCACAACACATCTGGATGTGATCAGGGAGACACGACGACCTGCCAGCCGGGCTGGAGCTCTCCTAGTGGGCCAAAACCAGCCAGCCAGGGGAGTCGCGGTCTCCATGGAGCCTCCCTGTCTCCTGCTGTGCACCTCTCTCTCTCTCTCTCTCTCTCTTTCTCTCACACACACTTTTCAGAAGATCATAACTTGAGTCAGTCATACACAGCAGCTGATAATGTGGCATAAGGCATGAAAACCAAAACAAAAAATATCCCCCTGTCTTCTTCATAAGTGTATTTATGCCTCTCTATTTATTTCTTCAGGATTAGTTGTATACAGGTATACCTGGGGTGTGTGTTTGAGTTTGGGAGGTTCTGATTGACTGGGACGATGGTACACATGGATTTGGGTGAAGACAGACAGCTGTATATTTAGGTTTCTACCATCAATGGAATGTGCGTAAGCCAGTGGCTCATAATAGAGGAATAACTTTGTAATATGATCATTTCTGTCACAGAGAAATAGCTGGGGGAAAAAAAGTGGTATGGAGGTTGAGTTAGCACCGATTTGAGATGCATAAAATACGTACATCTGGCCTTTATATTTCGCTCCAGGAAATTGTGTCAGTTCCAGGAAAACAGCACGAGAAGGAGGCTGTTATATAGCACTGAATACAGTCGATTAGTTCAGAGTGACCTTGGTTTTACTATGCATGCATATGCAGTCAAGGAAGGACGTGTTTTCGGAAATGGTGCATCAGAAATCTAAACATACAGTACTGGTGATGCATCGCATATGGGCTCAAATTGTCAGATGGTAAACAAGAAAATAACATTTATGAGTTCATAAATCAGCACTGTACTGTGCTGCTGTAATTGTATGGCTCATCCTCCGAAGTCAAAACTCAATCAAGTCCCTTCACAGCTTCAATTTTCAGTTCCATTACTAACTTTTTATGCTTATCTCCTCATCTTCTTCCCTCCATCTCTATGCAATTGATGTTGACTGATCTATAACAGTGACTCTCTCCATCAGATCTTATCGTTCAATTCCTCATGTGTCGCTGCTGCCTTTCGTCACCTTAGCAACGTGCATCATTATTGTACACCTCCTGCTATTTATCACCACTCATGCACATTATTTGCCACATGATGCCACAATAATGGTGCGCCACCTTTGATTTACACTTCCTCTGGTTGTCTTCCTGTCCTCAGGACACTCTGGACAGTCAGTCTACCTCTGTTGTACCAGATGACAGCGGCTCTATCCTGATGGACGACACCTCCAGTCAATGGTCTTCAGCGGCTGACACTGAGGAGGAACGGAGGAGTGCTCTGGAGAAAAGCTTGTAGGTCTTCTCTTCAAGATCCAAACACAAGTTTGCCTTATTACTCAGTACAGTACAAACCTGACAGTAAGAGAGACAAACAATGTTGCCGCAGTCGAGTGAACTGTTTAACTCCTTAGCTCGCAGGCTAACGAATGTCATAAATAGTTACCGTATTTACACGACCATAGAGCGCACCGTATTCAAAAGATGCAGTCTCAGTTACGGGGTATATTTCTGTATTTAACAGATACATAAGGCGGTGCGTATTGTTGGGTGCAGGGCTGGTAAAACATACGCTAGCTTAAAACATACGGTAGCATGCATGCACGCTAAAACAATGTTTTTAAAAAGGCAGCGGGAGCAAAACTAAGCTCGGTTGTACTTTATTGAAGTATTTAACAATGTACTCACGTTATTTTTTTGATCAATCCTCATCCACAAATCCATCAAAGTCCTCATCTTCTGTATCCGAAATGAACAGCTGGGCAAGTTCTCCATCAAACATGCCAGGTTCCCTCTCGTCATTGTCAGAGTCAGTCTCGTTGCCAGGGGGCTGCCGGCTTTCGCGAAAGCTCGAACAACGGTGCAAGCAGATACCTTAGCCCAGGCATCCACAATCCATTTACTTATTGTGGCGTAACTCACCCGGCGTTGCCTCCCAGTCTTAGTTGCACTTGGTTTTTCACAGCAGCTGTGAGATGGGCGCGCATGGAGTCACAGATCAACAGGGACGGTGACACGTGAAAAGAAACATCCGGTCTCTTTACGTACACCTCACTCAGCCACTCTCTCATTTCTCCTCGTCTATCCAGCCCTTTTGATGGGCCTTAACGATGACTTCGGCTGGAAACGTTTCTTTAGGCAGCGTCTTCCTCTTAAAAATCACCATAGGTGGCAGTTTCTGTCCATTACCATGGCAACCAAGCACAACAGTGAAAGCTGATTTATCGTGCCCCGTTGTGCGTATCGCTACCGTGGTGTTCCCCTTATTCTCTACAGTGTGGTTCACCGGGATGTCGAACGTGAGTGGCACCTCGTCCATGTTGGTGATGTGGTTCGGCTGGATGTGTTTGTTGGCAATCTTTTTACTGTAGTAGGAGCGGAAGATGGCCAGCTTTTCCTTGTAATCCGCCAGAAGTTGCTGCACCACGGTAGTCCTTGCCCGGACTGATAAATGGCGCCGTTTCATAAAACGAAAGCACCAAGACGGACCTCCTTGAAAATTTTAGATTTTCATTTCTTCTCCAAGCGTTATTCCCCTCAGTCGAAGGGTGACTGTAGATACGCTTCTCCCTGCTGTTTTTTGCTCATTAATTCAAGCGGGGCGCTCATCACACAACAACATTTATAGATTTTGGAACCCAGTGCACACATAAGGTGCGCGCATTATAAGGCGCCCCGTCCATTTTGGAGAAAATTTAAGACTTTTAAGTGCGCCTTATGGTCGTGAAAATACGGTAACTTTCCCTAAAGTTTCCCAGTTGTGTGAGTCTATGCAGCAAACACCGTTCTGCCAGCAGCTTGCTGCGTCGTGAGCGACACGGCGGGTGTTAACACAACAGTTCAAACATATGGAGTCCAGAAACCCAGTGTCCATTGTATTTCTCGAATGATAACCCGCCCTACTCTGCCTCTGATTGGCGAGCACCAAGACATGACTCGTACTTTTAGTGCATTCCTCCTTTGATTTTCTGTGTGCAACTCTTCACCAACACACACACACACACACATATGTAGGGCGGTTTTTCAGCCATGTGTCTACAGACACAGATTGAAATCACATCATGCATCCTGTTAATTTTTGTACATCTCAGACGCAGGACACACAACAAATGAGATCGCTGCATATATATATGACCCTCCAGCACGAAACCGATCAGATGTCACAAGGCTGTGTTTTGAGCTAAAGCCCATAAAGCATTGACTATGTGAAAAAGATGCATTTTCAGATGTGACTTTTCTCAGTTGAAATTGATATGAATTTCTTACCTTAATGCCTTGAAAAAAAAGTTTTTATTGAGAGGGTAGAGTGAAATCTCCATGAGAAAAGTCCGACAATGACGAGTAATCAACAACAGTCCCTGTGCAATGTTGAGGTAAAATCTTGACTGGAATGACTCAATTGTATCGTGCCAATATGTGCTTAGCTATGTCATTGCTAGGATTTACTGGCTGATTTCGATCTATTATTAGTCGTATTTGAGGTATTACGCATTTTTGAGGTATCTAAATTGTTGATGAAATAATAACATGATTAAGCGAATACTAGATGTTGATTGTTTGAGAAGGTCAAGATGTTAAGAACATACAGGGTGAATATCAAAGGGGAACAGCGTTTTTTGTTAATTGGGGCAGGCAGCATTATGTTGCATCATACATGCAAATTAGTTCATTAATTTATGAATTTTCACATAATTTTCTTCCATCTTTAACAAAAATGTGTTTATCTGTATGCACATAGACAGTATATTATGTTCTTCATCAAGTATTCTGAGTTCCCAGAAGAGGTCAAGATAAAATGTGGATCAATCCACAGCAATCTGCATGACCATGTTTGGAAGACCTAAACAGATTTTGCAGTAGATCTAAACAAATCCCATTCTGCTTCCTAGGAAACATACTGTTGCATACTGTAAGTCTACTTTTTAGTGAGCACAACACCATGACCTGTTCCAGAGAAATTCAAGTGAAAATGAACTCACACATGCATTTATCTTTCACCATTTGTCTCTTTTCAGGTATGTACTGAAGGAGCTCATTGAGACAGAGAAGCATTATGTAGCAGACCTGGGCCTCATAGTGGAGGTAACGCTAAAAGACCTCAAAATGCTTATCGTCACAATTTTGGCATTTTTCTCCAGCCGGCGCTGTCTCCAGTTTGAAACAGATTTGAGGAATTATGAGCTTGTGAAAGCATCAAGGTGATGTCTCTTTTGGTGCCTGAGATAGCTTCAAATACCCGGTACTTTGGGTCATACAAAGGTTGTCGTCTTCTGAAAGTATCATGTTGGAATAAATAAGCTGATGTGCTTTTGCACAGGGTTACTTTTCTTCCATGGTCACATACAAGATAATTTAGACGGATTTTACATGAAAAAAAAAATGCACTCTTTACTTTTGACACTCAAAATGCTTTAGTTTTCATTTTCTGGTTAACTTAATTTAAAGGTTTTCAGTATTATACTGAGTATACCTAACGGGTGTAACCTGGGGTACTTTTGCTTGTCTTTTTATTGTAAACTGATTTCTGTTTTTATGGTACATAATATACAGCAGGGATCTTCAATTAAAATTCGGGGGGTTGTTGTTGCGTGGGATTTCTCAGGGCAAAGGTCTGGACCTCAAAATGTTTTGATTTCCGTAGCCGACCCGTTGAACAATATCAAAATGGCACATTTATTATTATTATTATTATTAGTAGTAGTGGTAGTAGTAGTAATCGTAGTGGTATTAATTCCCATTTCCTTTTGATAACATTTATTTGTGGTTTTGAAAATATGTTATGTTCTCCATGAAACTATTTTGATTGTGGTAAAGGGCAACAATTTGTAAACACGAATAAATGTATTCCCATGAAAACACAGAAATACAAAGTGCTTCTAACCCCACACATCTATACCCTTGAAAGAGTTCACACTCAAATACAAAGAACACAAATAAGTTAAATATCTACTAAACAGGCACAAACTTGTCAGGCCTACCTTTCAGTAAAAATTTTATTTTGAGGCCTGCAACTCAAAAAGAAAGGCTCGCAAACAATAAAAAAAAAAAAACAGAAAAACAGTGCTTGCATCTCAGGCCTAAATTTCAAGTAACACTGAACAGGCAAATTAAGCCAAATTTCAAGTAAATCAGAATAGGTAGAAGCACATTTCAAGTAAAAAAGTGAATTTATTTCCCTTTGAGTATTGTCTTGGCAGCTGCATTGACAGATTCCTTTATAACCGAAACGTCGCCAAATGCTCGTTTATGTTGCCCCAAAATCCACGCTACCCGGAGGGAACATTCATTCGCTCTTTTTTTGAGTTGTCAGTCATGTAGCTCTGCTGTACTGTGCTCTCAGTTCTGTGGTCATGATTGCGCTGGTCTCTGAGTTCAGTGGATATGTTTGGTCAAAGCTTGTGTTTCGTTCGAAAGTGCTGTTTAACGGTCCCACTTTGATTAAAGTCAGTCTTGCTACATGCAGTATGAGAAGTATGCTTGCGAAAGAATAGAAAAGCACTGATCCGTCCACTCATTTTTAAAAACTGTGTTTTCTGAGTCAACATTCCAAACTTATGAACAAGCCACGCCGCATCTTCAATCCTGCAAATCATCACTACACGGTATGATTGGCTCATCATCGTCGCATGATCACAGCAAGACCCAGAGGTGTGGACTCACGTCACATGACTTGGACTTGGACTCGAGTCAGACTTGAGTCATGAATGTGATGACTTTAGACTCGACTTCACAATATGTTAGAAGACTTGCAACTCGACTTGAACAGCAATGACTCGTGACTTCACTTGGAATTTACCCCATTTACTTGAAAAGACTTTGACAAAGCACTGAAGAACCAACTCTTTGTAGCTTTGTCTTTCTGTAGCAACTGTTTTACTTCAGGAAAACATGATAAGTGACAACATAATGCTGAAGGACTTAATGATTATTTCTTAGGTCAAAGTGTCCCACGGCATTTTGCTCACATGTAGTTAGCTGTTATTATCTCTGAACAGTTAAAACCTGTTGGGCACACGCTGGCGGAGGAGTTGACCAAGAGGTCATTCTTAAGTAATGGTTAGATTTAAAAAAAAAAAAAAAAAAAAAAAAAATCAACAATAAATGTGTCAGCTAAATAAGGTATACATTCCAAGAACCACTGTTAACGTACACAGAAACAACAACGTTTAACGTAACAATAAGGACGTTAATTATTGCAACAACAACAAAAATCCACATTGCATTGTGGGTATCGCACGGGTTGACGTCACGTACACTTGTTTTCATTAGCATTAGCAGTTAGCTTTGTGAGCAATCACGCAAACAGTTACACGGCGGGACAGCCGTCCGCTGTCTGGGCTTCCTGTACATTATAGCCTGGTTTAGTCAGTATAGTGTTCTCAAGAATCATTCTTGTACTGTATTTCTTTTTTTATTCACTTAATTTACCAATCGATTCGACATGAAGCTAAATTCTTCTTTGTGTCATTTTCTACGCCTCTTTGACGTAATATTTTTACATAACGCCCCATCGTCTTCTGACTGAGATACCACAGTTTGATAAAATTGTACATTTATAACAAGATGACAAACTAGCGTTCCCCTTTTTTTTTAAAATGAATGCCTTATGTTTTTATACACATAAGAAATGCAAAGTTTAAACTGAAATATATTTATGCTTGTGGTTGAAATTGCCTCTCTAGAAATGTTTGTAGACAGGAAAATGCAGTTCCCTGCTATATGGACAATGTGAATTTAATAAAAATGCTGTTGATTATCTAAAAGAGGAGACCAATTGGTTTTTTAATATGTCTCATTTTCTCTTGTGCATTCATAATGGCTATTTAACTGAGCAAAAGTATATTTTATCCCTATACTTGATTATTCCAATACAATTATCAGAACAATACTTGATGACTAATTGCAACATTACTGAATGCAAATTGTTATTTGTGACAGGTCTGTTTAATGTCACTTCAGAAATAAAGTGAGAAAAGGTATGTCATAGCATAGCATTTTTCGAGAATAACTGAAAACCTTCTATCAAGCCGTTTTAAAGGGGCAATAAATTAAGACCCCCCCCCCCTTGATGATTGACTTTGAAGGTGCAAAAATTTTTTGATCACCCCCCTAGTTTTCTTATAAAGGTTCAATGCACTTGTTTATCAAATTTGTTTTGATAAATACATTTATATAATTTTAATTTTATATTTATATATATTTCTTTTTTTTTTTAATTACAATGAATATATAAATGCAGAAAATAATATATACATATTAATTATATATATATATATATATATATATATATATATATATATATATATATATATATATATACATACAGTGGGTATGGAAAGTATTCGGACCCCATTAATGTTTTCACTCTTTGTTATATTGCAGGCATTTAATCATTTAAGTTCATTTTTTCCCCTCATTAATGAACACACAGCACCCCATATTGACAGAAAAAAATTGAATTGTTGAAATTTTTTACAAAAGAAAAACTGAAAAAATACATTTTACTTTGTTGATAAACTGAGTCAAAAGGACTCAAAACTCAAGGTGTAGGACTTGACTCTACCGACTTGGGACTTGAGGGCAAAGACTTGAGACTTACAAAGCAATGACTTGGTCCCACCTCTGGCAAAGCTACCATCCCTCCATCCATTTTCTAAGCTGCTTCTCCTCACTAGGGTCTTGTGCGTGCTGGAGCCTATCGCAGCTATCATGGGGCAGGAGGCGGGGTACACCCTGAACTGGTTGCCAGCCAATCGCAGGGCACATACAAACAAACAACCATTCACACTCACATTCACACCTACGGGCAATTTAGAGATGTCAATTAACCTATCATGCATGTTTTTGGGATGTGGGAGGAAACCGGAATGCCCGGAGAAAACCCACGCAGGCACGGGTCGAACATGCAAACTCCACACAGACGGAGCCGGGGATTGAACCCCGGTCCTCAGAACTGTGATGTAGACGGTCTAACCAGTCGTCCACCGTGCCGCCGGAAAAGCTACCGTAATACTGAATATAGCCATGTAAACCGTCTGTGTTGAGAAAGTTAATCTTCAAGGAGAACTAGGTCAAAGTTCAGTTCAACTTCTAAAATGAACCAATTCTGTTCATAGTTCATAATCCAAAATTTTTAACAAGTGAATGAACTAGTTCTAAGATTTTTCTTCTTCTTCACTATCTTGCTGATAGACTATTACCCTCAAAATACTTTATAAACTAAAAACTAAAAAAATAAACACAAACACGCAACACAGTATGACATAAAAATAGTAAAAGTTCCATTCAATCTCCGACATTGATTACTTTGCATTCCTTGCAGCTCTGGCTGACTATAGTATCAAACTATTTTATCCTATATATTCTTATTTTACAAAACAAAATCAATTCCATAGTATGACAGTGTGATCATCTAGTGTTTTAACTGCAGCATTCTGATACAAATAATAATTTTCCTAGCAATCCATTTCCCCAATGTATTACAAAAGACTCAAAGACCACATTCACTCCCTTTTACGGCATGTCCCTGAACGCACCCCAGACCTCAGGCAGCCGCGACATGACCGAATGTAAACATGAATGGTGGCCGCACTAAATCGGTTGCCAAGTATGCTGCTTATCCCCCGACATATAAAGGCTCGTAGGCCTGCTACTACTGTGTTCAGCTAGCTTTTCTCCTTGAAGTCCCCAACACAACCTGGCACTCTTGAACAAAAACGAGCTGTCATTCAAAAACCGTTCACAGACGGCAGAATGAGCGCATTCTCAATAATATTCATCAGGCAAAAATAAACTACGTTCAGTTCACGATCGCCCAAAATATGAATGAGTTTCTGAACATTTGTTCATTGAACTCATTCTTGTCCAACACTGCCGCAATAGCGGCGTATATGAAGAAAAATATGGTCGCGTTCTTCCTTTATTTAACAGCAATTAACCATGGGTCCACATGACACCTTGACCTGGTCCGCCATTTGAACATACCGGTTACACAGTGTCATAAGCAAGGAGGATGCCCAATGGAAAATTAGATCTATGACCAAGCATTCCTTGTTTCCGAATATGGTTCCTTGCTTGATAAAGTTTAATGCAAACACCCGAAATACACATAGTAAATGCATTTTTTTAGGACAAAATGTACATTGTCTCCCTTGCTGGTGAAGGGTGTTGAAGTCACCTACAGGAGTATATGGCCCTGAGTTTTTGCACACACGTTTACATGTGATATATACTTTCCCATAACGTTATTGTGAAAAATAAGTACAGCATTTGTCATTCTCTTGCAGGGCTACATGGCCACTATGAACGCTAAAGGCATACCGGAGGACATGAAGGGAAAGGACAAGATTGTTTTTGGGAACATTCACCAAATATTTGACTGGCATAAAGAGTAAGCCCTTGGTTTTGTTTCCTCCTGCCTGCTGCATTGTGTTAAGTGGAGGACAAAGGAACAATGGCTCAGGAATGACTACACGCACATGTGTGTGTGTGTATGCGTGTTCATGTGTGTGTGCATGTGTGTTTCCTCTCTAGCTACTTCCTGGGAGAGCTGGAGAAGTGTGTGGCAGAGCCAGAGCGACTGGGTCAGCTCTTCATTAAACATGTGAGTATTGTGGCACTGTACAGACACACACACACACACACACACACACACACACACACACTCACACACAAAACTGAAGCACACAGGCCAGTGGGTAAATGGAGCTAAGAATGCATACAGGAAGTCTGTTGATACTGCAGCGGTACCTTGGAGTTCGAACTGTCAACGCGCCTCAGTAGACCTTAAAGGAAAGGAGGTGGTAAGAAGCAGCATATGCACCAGAAGTTATTGTGAAGTTAGTGGATGACTAAGCAAAAGTGCTGCTTTGCTAAGAAATGTTCCGTGCCGTAACTTTTATTTTGTTGGGTTTGTGCTTCTTGTTCTTGTTCCATTGACGTTGCCTTGATAGGCGTCTCAGTCACTATCGAGCTTTGTGAATATTGATGGACTGACCTGGACACCTCTTTCTGTGCTCACGCCTTCGTTTCCATTCATTCACCCATCCGTCCATCCATCCATTTTCTTCTACTTCTCGGGGGTCGGGTCGCGAGGACGGCAGCTAAAGCAAAGAAGCCCAGACTTCCCTCTCCCCAGCCACTTCATCTGGTCCTCCAGGGAGATCCTAAGGCATTCCCAGGCCAGCTGGGAGACATAGTTTGTCCAGTGTGTCTTGGGTCGTCCTCAGGGCCCTTGCCTGGAACACCTCACGCTTTCTAATCCGATGCCCGAGCCACCTCATTTGACTCCTCTCGGTGTGGAAGAGCAGTGGCTCGAATCTGAGCCCCTCCCACATGACCGAGCTTCTCACATTATCTCTAAGGGAGAGCCCAGACACTCTACAGAGGAAACCCATTTCAGCTGCTCATAACCGTGTTCTTGTTCTTTCGGTCACGATTCACAGCTCATGACCATAGGTGAGGGTGGGAACATGGATCAACTGGTAAATCTTTACCTTCCTGCTGAGATCCTTTTTTGCCTTCACTTCCTTAAATTAGATACTATGCATTTGATTATGATCAAGATTTTCACCTCCAATAAGTGAATTATAAATGAGTGAAACAGCAAAGTGCAATTTAAAGGGCCTCCCAAAAAGCAAAAAACTTGTTTCCTTACTGTTGCTTTAAGTATGAATTGTATCTTTTGTTGCATAAAAGAGTTTATACTCCTATGGAGTCACAGGGCTAACACTAGGTTAAAAATGTGATTTGTTTGTATTGGTTAAGTGGTAACACATGTCGACAGACTGACACTGACTAATTCGACCAACTTTGCCGAATCGCTTCTCTGTAGCACTTGAAACATGACCAATGAAGTTCAGTAGGTGAGAAAATCGACTTGCAGTGGAGTAAAGAAACGTTTAACTAAATCTGAGCCTGGTGTCACACTGCGAAAACAAGCATAGAGGGAACTAATCAAAAGCAGAGGATCCAGTCTGCTTTTAGCAAGAGCTACTTCACCATTATGCAGCATGTGTGCACGTACAAACATTCACATGGCATACTTGCAAATGCAATAACAATCCAGGGCATGCAGTGTTTCAAGATGTCCATATTCAGGTGGAGCAGCTCAGCGGTTTCTAAGTAACAAAGCTTGTTGCTAGGTACAACCTGGGGCTGTCGACGACCGCTAAAATGTCTCCGGTTACACACAAGCGAACCTGGGTAAATTATACATAACTTACATGCTGCATTAAGACTCTCAGGACAGCCCCCTTCCAAGGTCAATTAATCACACAAGCTTAAACCTTGGAAATAAATCATTATCATAAGGTTTCGTTTTGTCCTAAAACACACTTTTTTCAGCAATTGCATAGCGTATATTTTTCTTGTATTTGAAATTCAGTGAAATAATTCCTCTCATATCACAGTGAAGCATTGGGAAACGCCTCACTTTCACTTTTCAGACAAGTATAAATCAAGTTTGACGCAATAATCCATGTTTGCCTTCCAGGAGAGGCGTCTGCATATGTATGTGGTGTACTGCCAAAACAAACCCAAGTCAGAGCACATTGTGTCAGAGTACATCGAAACTTACTTTGAGGTGAGTATCTCACACTCTTATAACAGACTACTATTGTGTTCGAAAATACAGTGGAACTTCGGCAATGTCACTATCGACAGATTTGTTGAGAACAGCAGTTTTTCCTTTAGGAAATACTGAAAATAAATATAAAGCTGTCACCATCACAAAACCTCTATGAACTGTATGGGCAATTTCTTAAGTGATATACACTTCTTCCATTCCGCTTATCCTCACTAGGCTTGCGGTTGTGCTGGAGCCAATCCCAGGCATCCCAGGGCGAGAGGCTGGGTCGCCAGCCAATCGCAGGGCACATATAAACACACAACCATTCGCACTCACATTCACACCTACGGGCAAGTTAGAGTCTTCAATTAACCTACCATGCATGTTTTTGGGATGTGGGAGGAAACCGGAGTCCCCGGAGACAACCCACACAGGCACGGGGAGAACATGCAAACTCCACACAGGCGGGATTTTAACCCCGGTCCTCAGAACTGTGAGGCGGATGTGCTAACCAGTCGGTCACCGTGCCGCGTATATTTAACAATATCAGTCAAATAAAATTAAAATACTCAGTCAGTTTTAATGAAGACATAACATGAAGATGATTTGTGTCACACCTTGGTCGTCTCACTTTTTGACATTCTTACTTGTCACATAAGTGTAAAAACAACTTAAGCACTGTAATATGTAACAACTAAACATTTGACTTTAAGTAACAAGTTCATGTTAATGCTGGAGATCTCTGAATATGAGTCTGTTTATTTCACCTACAGTGAATGAATACACCCCAACAGATTTATTAGATAACTTTGTGTTTTCTTTTAGAGTCAATATCATTAATAGGGCATACTGTATTACAAATGAGTCCCACAAATCAAAAAGCTTGTACACATATAACTATATTTTTTTCTAAGAAATACATGAATTGTTGCAAAAATAAGAACGTAACAATGAAATTCAGACAAAGCTACGTTTTAGATAAAAATATTCACAAATTTTCAACTACAGCTCAGTCTTCACCACAAGATCCTGGGAATGGATACTATTCAGTAGGGTGGCCAACGTTTTGGTGATGCCCCTCAAAAACCAATCGGCGACAGGGTGGGAGGTGCTGATCATATGTTTCCCCCCCTTGAAAACCGATCGTCAACGGTGGGTGGGAATGGAATTTTGTCTGTTCTTCCTTGGTGTCTTGTGGCTCATCACAAACGAAACGAAAATTTGCGACAAAAACACACTAGGTGGGTATCCATCGAGTTTGCCGAGTTTCTGTCTAACCCCCTGGCTATGGCCCTAAACGCAGTTCATCGTTTTGTAACTGCCAAATTATGGTACTCTTCCTAATTGTGAAACTTTAATGTAATCATTATAAGTGTTCATATAGCAATGAAAGCTAAAATAGGAATACATTGGAATGTTCTTGTATAAGCATCTGGATCCGGACCCTTTTACTTCATTGATTAAGTGAATGCTTCTCTCACTTCAGTGCCTAATTCTTCTCTGTCACATATGACAAACATTAAAATAAATATTAACACAATGTATAGCACTTGTGGCTGTGTTACGTGTCACGTTCAAGGGTGTCGGTGCAGTTGTGTCCAACTTTTTTTTCCTTTTCTTGCTTCCAGGAGTTGCGTCAGCAACTGGGTCACAGGCTGCAGCTCAATGACCTGCTCATCAAACCTGTCCAGAGGATCATGAAGTATCAGCTGCTGCTTAAGGTGAACAGCGGGGTACATTGCATACAATGCACACTCACTACATACTCACAACATCAGCAACTGCTGCACAATCTAATGCACAGGTGTCAAATTGAAAGCTCACGGGCCAGATCTGGGTCTCCATGTCATTTTACGCTTGCCACAAATTCTATTCAAAACTAGCCATAAAAATGATTGTAGTGGCAAAATGTAGGGGCAATTATGTTGCTCTATTCGTAGGGTTCCTACACAGAACATATTAGGTAAGGGACATTAACTGTAATTGCTTCACACTTTAGCCTCGTGCTTAGTATGTAAACAAATACAGTGCAGCTCAGCTTTTGGCTAGCAGACATCATGGCTAGCTATATGTTTTTTGTTTTTAATAGTGCTCTACATACATAACTTTTAGCAGGATTTAAATAATCTCTCTCAGGTGCTACAGATGAGGCCAAAGCAATAACAAATGTCAATATTCCACACAACCCCTTTATTCAATAACTTGAGACTTTTACAATTTTTAGATATTGTAAATTTAAAAACATCTCTTTCAATGCATAAAATTCCAGAGAACAGCTTTGTTTCTGCCCTCTAATTTTTAACTTACTGTATGCCATTTGTAACTCTCCTTTCTGTAGTCGGTAGAAATAAAATACATATAATTCACACTGTTCAAACTGTTACTGTTGCACTTGTCTGCATCATTTATTTCCTAAAAAGAAGTAGAACTATTGATGTTGGACTTTCCTAACAAGATTGGAGCTGTTAATGTTTCATTTTAAATGTCATTGAATCTTTCCCTGTTTACAGAAAAGATAAGTAGTTAGTTTGCATTTTCCCCCCAACCCAACCATTGTCTCGCATGATTAAAAAAAAATACATTTTCCTTTAAGGTATTATCATTATTACCAGCCCCCTGAGGCCAAACATAACGACGATGTGCTCTGTGATGAAAGCAAGTTTGACCCCCCCTGATCTAATAAGAAAGCTGTGTCAAATTTCTGATGCTTCCCTTTTCTTTGTAAGGCAGATACAGTTCGTGTACAGTATTGGGTCTTATTGGCTCTTATGTGTAGGTGTTCTTAATAAGGTGTCTACTGTAGTGAGTTTGCACATACAGTATAAACACAGTGGCCATTCAGTGAACTACCTTTTAGGTATGATTTAAAAGTGTTTTGATAAAAACCTGTAAATATAAAACAAATGAAAGGTGCACTGAGCACCCATGAAAACTGGTCCAGATGTCCTTACCTCTGACTAGCAAGGCTGGAATGCTCTGGTGACCATGCTGTGTTTATTTGAGCAGGACTTCCTGAAGTATTACACTAAAGCTGGGATGGACACAGAGGAGTTGGAGGTGGGTGTTCTGCTGGATAAAGTTTTAATGTTGTGTTTTGTATCACATATTATTATTATTTTTTAATTTTTTTTTTGCATTTTGAACAGAAAGCAGTAGAAGTGATGTGCTTCGTGCCAAAACGTTGCAATGACATGATGAATGTGGGCCGACTTCAAGGCTTCGAGGTAATTCCCAGGCTTTAGGAACGCAAGTCCAAAGGCAAAAACACACTCCTTGTGCTAACTTTAGCACAACCACTTCCCCTTTTTGTTGTGTTTCTCTTGTGGTGTGGGTACAAGGGGAAGATCACAGCCCAGGGGAAGCTGCTCCAGCAGGACACCTTCACCATTACCGAGCAGGACAGTGGCTTCCTGTCCCGAGCCAAGGAAAGAAGGGTCTTCCTGTTTGAGCAGCTGGTCATCTTCAGTGAGCCCATTGATAAGAAGAAGGGCTTCTCACTCCCTGGGTACATCTTTAAGAGCAGTATCAAGGTAAGTGCCTGCATAAGAAACAAATCTTCATGCAGTAGGTTAAGTCAAGTCAAATTTATTTATATAGCCCTTAATTACAAAAGGTCTCAAAGGTCTTTGCAAGCTCACCCGTGGTCTAAACACCCCATCCAGGTAACGAAAAACTCTTGAGAAAACACATTTTGTTAAAAAAAAAAAAGGAAGCAAGAAACCTTAGGTGGGGATCACAAATGCATGGAAGTACGTTCGAGGATGACCAGGCGGCATTGGAAGCCAAAAAGGAAACATTAATGAAATGAAATGATGCTATACGATGTTAGTTAAAATTTAATGAAACGAAGCGCTCCAGATTGAAGCCTCGAGGGAAGTGGTTCCCCTCAGGAAACTTTCTCAGTTGCTCGATGCCAAATGCTCCACAGGAACAGCCTCAGTTCGCTCATTGCCACCAATCACTAGGACAGGGGGTAGGAGAGAAGGGAAGCAGCAGAAAAACAGGCCAAGATGTCAGTGGGTGAGGCAGGGTGAAGGACTAGTTGCATACTAAGTGTAGTTTAACCAAATGCAAGAGTGTAGAAAAAGTAGTCTCAAATCGAGATTTAAACATTTCTGCAGAGGTTGCCGCTCTAATTTTCGCAACTAGGACATTCCAGAATACCTGAGCCGAAATAGAGAATACTTGAGAAACTGCAGAATTTTTTTTAACTCTTGGAGTCACCAAAAGTCCATCATGCTGTGAGAGTAATGCTTGGGATGGAACATAAGGCACCACAAAGGCAGCCAGATAGGGTAACATGGAATAGTAGCATTTGATTGTCAGTCCTCAATATATGTGGAACACAAAGAAGGGCTGAAATTACTTTCCCAAAAGGCCACTAGCACAAAAACAATAAAAAAAAAAAACCCATAAACCATAAAACCTAAAGACATCCATTCACTTTGTTGTATGAAGCAGTTATAAATGACAAAACCTTAAAATCACACTGTGCACAGTGCAAGTTGGTTAGATGAAGTCAACAGGATGGAGTTCTCACTTGGAACGTGTTCCAGGTGAGCTGCCTAGGGGTTGAGCCTGCTGTGGAAGGTGATGACGCACGCTTCGTGTTGACATCGCGCAATCCCGATGGGAGTTTAGTGCGCTTCCAGTTGCTGGGCTCCTCGCCGGAGACGTGCAGAGCCTGGGTCAACGACTTGGTTCAGATCTTAGAGACACAGCGCAACTTCCTCAACGGTGAGCTTCAAACGCCTACACCCATAATTATGTTGCAGCTCTGGTACAATTCTCTTCAATGAGCACTAATGCATCACAAGAGGAGGAAAATCACTGTCACAGCAAAACCCTTAACTTTTATGGGTTTATTTATCCAGTTTTTGATCTAAATAAGTTGTGTTTCGTTCAGCCTTGCAGTCACCTATTGAGTACCAACGGCGAGAAAGCAAGTCCAACAGTTTGGGTCGCTGCATGAGACCCCCCGTGTCCACCGCCGGTGCCCTGAGGCCCCACTCCTCAGCGTCCATTGACCGCCACAGGCTGCCTTCCCTCCATTCGCATAACACGTCCCTGCCCGCCCTTCATCTGCCCAGCCAAGGCCCAGCTCGAGGACCCAGTGAGACTTACTTACTGCAGAATGTAAGTTACCTCACCTGTGTTTATCATACAGTCACATTGTTCTGACCCAAATGCCCCCTTGAACACAATATTTTGCATTTGCAGCCTGTTCTGGTCCAGCCATGTCCTCCTGACTCCATTTCTCCATCACACGTTCAGCTGAGCTTGTCAGATCCGTCCAGCTGTCCCGCCGTTTCAAATGGGCTGTACACACTGTCTACACAAACTACACAGGTAAAGCAATATTCTCTTGCTGGTGCTAAATTGTTTTTACTCAAAAAATTCATTAGGGAATAGATTAAAGGGACTTTGCCCCAGTTAAATCCATTGGTGGGACTAATAAGGGCACTGAGGGAGTTAATGCCTTTTCACACTGCACTTGCTCAGTGTGAAAGGCCCCCACGTCAAAGCGCAACGTCGACGGCAACGGGGATGCGGCCATTCCATATTTGGAATGCTGATGTAGCAGCCAACCAGGAAGTAAACAGAAACCGCACCTTGGCAAGATGTCGGTGTCTTTTTAACAAATGAAAGCCCTGTTGTTGCACATTTTAAGGAGGAGCATGAGGAGGAGGAGGAGACGAACTACAGATTAAAAAATAATAATAATTAAAAAAATAAATAAAAAGGATATGGGTTCATCTCATTTTAATGGCTCATCGGAACCTCTGAGAATTTCGGCCTGTTCGTGAGCTACAATTTTACCAAGACTGCTTTGATGTATATTTCAGGCTAAGCAGACATTTTGGGAAAAAACGCATGTATTAGCGCGTCCTTCATTTTCCCCTTGCCGTTTACAGTACTGCCAAACTAGCACTCAGAAATCACTTTGCCAGCCTCTTTCTCATTGGAGGAACTTTTTTGACATCACTGCGTCAATGCTCCAGAACGGAACACTTTTGCAGACGCCCTCTGCATTAACGTCGCGTCATGTCAACACGCGCTGACGCCCCCGCAGCACATAAACAATGAATGGGAAAGTTGAGGGCGTCAGACGCCTTGCCAAGTGTGGTAGGAAAGAGCCTGTACTCATTACGTTACACTCTCACACCTTGTGGTAGTGTCCCTTGAAAGACTCACGCAACTCGTCAGTGTGGCAAAACAGAAACAATGCTTGTGCAACCCTCTCCCTGGGAAATTTCTTAAAAAGCTGATTTCAACCCTAGGACCTTCTATTCTTAACATTATTCATTTCTCCCTCTCTTCTAGCATTGTACCTACAGACCCTTTCTTAATAGACCCAACCTTGACCCCGAGAGTCAAATCAGCTCTCGACAAAGGTCAAATAACCCCTTTATCTTCAGAATTTTTGAAAAAAAATGTAGCTCAATAGATAGATTAATAATCACATTGCATCTTAATGTAGCAATATATTTGAATCACTTCAGTCCGGATTCAGGACAGATCACTCTACTGAGATGGCCCTCGCAAAAGTAGCTAATATTTTTTTTAATAGCTTTGGAAAATGACACCTCATCAATAGTATTATCACTTGACCTCAGCTCTGCCTTTGATAACATCCATCCATCCATTTTCTTTACCGCTTATCCTCACTAGTGTCATGGGCTGCTGGAGTCTATCCCAGCTATCTTCGGGCAGGAGGCGGGCTGAACTGGTTGCCAGCCAATCGCAGGGCACATACAAGCAAACAACCATTCGCACTCACATTCACACCTACGGGCAATTTAGAGTTGTCAATTAACCGACCAGCATGTTTTTGGGATGCGGGAGGAAACCAGAGTACCCGGAGAAAGCTCACGCAGGCACGGGGAGATCATGCAAACTCCATTTGAACCCCAGTCCTCAGAACTGTGAGGCAGACGCTCTAACCAGTCGTTCACCGTGCCGCTCCTTTGAGACTATTGATCATAATATACTACTAGATTGCTTTGAAACATCTATCGTGTAAAGGCTAAGCACTTTTTTGGTTTAGATCTTATCTCTCAGCGAGGACACCATGTAAATTCATGGCAATGTGACCACCGAGTATTTTATTGTCACCTAGCGGTTTGGGTCCCGCTGTGGGCAAAATGTAAAAATGGCAACTAGTTGTTGTAGAGATGCTAGTCTGCTCCTGGCTTCTGTCGAGTTGCCCTTAAGCAAGGCACTGTCCCCATGCCCCAGCTCAAAAGGTGTAGCACTGCAATTTGCCCCTTTCACACTGACATCTCTCTCTTTACATGCCGGCATTTGCATATATTGGTTCTAGGTGAGGTGCGCGACACAAAATATATAGTAGAGTGTAAATTAAATATTCCACAGAGGGATTATAATCAGCATAATAAATTGACATTCCTTAACAGTGGGATGATAATTTTCTTATTAATGCATTTCACACCAAAAGTTATCTTAAAAGTCTTATCAAACATTGGACCCATTCTCCATATGGATTGTGAAACTCTACATAAACAGAACCACTTGTACAGAAAGAAACATTGAACAGAACCAGACTGTGTGGGGCCACGATCTGCCTTATTGGTTGTCACAGAAATACAGTGGCAAAAGGGGGTTGGGAGAGCACTACACATACCAATTGTGGAAATAGTGTAGAGGAGAAAGAAAAAAATGAGTAACATATAAACAACACATGTCTGCACTTGAGCAACAGAATTCTGGAACAGCTGGAGACTCTATGGAGACTTTTTGCAGCAGCCTTACCATTTCTGAATATACATTTTTAATCATGTTACAAATACAGTACAAAGTAGGGAAACTTTTTCTTTTTCTTTTACATTTTGAGATTTGCATCTTGTTGTCTAGCATTACTTTACAATCAACAACTCTGGGGGGTTCGGGTATAACAGGGTATTAGTTGTTCACTGCTTTCTCAATTGACTCAAGCTGGAATGGCCTAGTACATAACAAACAGGAAGCAGGCTGAGCCAGACGAGGAAGTGGGTAAGTGATGCCTATCAAAAGCAGATAGTTTCCCATACCCGTACTGCAGTGAATAGGAGGAACTTCACACTAAGGCTGTAAACACTGCATTGCATTCTTTCAAATTGGTGCATAAATATTACATTTTTATGAGTAGGAGAAAGCAGTAAAGACTTCACTTTTGCTAAAAAGTATAAGGTGACTTCAATGCACAGGATTGAAATACTTTCTGTCGGTGTGTCAAATGTTCTGTACCGCCTGCAGAGAGCAGGCGATGGCTGCCGCAGGGGTCAAGTGGCGGATTCTGGAAGCCAGGTTCCATTTTCGGGTCCCTCAGCTGGACGACGCCCGAGCAACCTGGCCCAGCTTGCTGAAGATGACCTATGAACTCTAAATGGTCTTGTGAGCCTGAGGGACAGCATGAAGACCAGAAGTCTGTTGCTCCAGAACTTACAACTCGTTCAGGAATATGAAGGAACCTATGAAAGAACTTTAGGCAGCACCTGTAAAATTACTCTTTTTGAAAAAAAAAAAAAAAAAAAAAAGGTGAAGTGACAAGCTACAGCCACTCTGTGTGTGCACATGAAAACAAATCACCCTGCAGGAGGTTGCTGGGCACTCGAAGGAAGGACAAGCAGTGTTATTACAATTACTGCATCTGACTAGTTTAAGAGTTTGGAGAAAGGGTGGGGAGAGTTGGTTTGACTATCAAATATTCATTCCTAATTGGGGCGGTCACTGGAGTGTCCCTTTCAGTTTGTATGCAACAATACATGGACGTCTTTTGTTTTTTTGTTTTTTTCCTGCATGAGAGTATGCAAGGATCTGCATGTGCTCTTCCTGTACTCTCAGGTAATAAGACACAACTAGAGTAATACACTTGGTGATTCCTCTGCTGATTGTTGAGTTGACTATTTAGGGTGACAATTTCAGGTAACACAATCTGAACATTACACTAAATTCAAGAGTCAATAAAAGAAGGACTTTGTCTCAGCTCTATGCTCACATTCAGCGGCTCTCGTCGGGTGCATGTGCCTATTTTGGTTTTCCAGTCTCTCTCTCTCTCTCTCTCTCTAAAAAGACATGGTTCCCTAGCAGAAGGCCAAGTGTGAACAGTGAAGAAGAGCACGAAGCATCTTCACCAGTATACTCCGCAGACACATTTTGCTTTCCAATGTGCTTTTGCTGGACTGATGGAGACCTCTGGAGGGCGCCAAGCGGCAAACACTGCTTCAAGTAGCAGGCTGTGTGTTTATTTGTTCACCGCAAGATTCTCTGGTGTATCTTTAATTTTGTTGTTGTTTTTTTTAAACTAATATTTTAAACTTCTCTACAAAACTGAGAAGTGACTTTTTTTTTCTTCAGAGGACTGACACGTGAGTGTGATGTCCAATGATTAAAAACCTGTAATCAGTTTTTTGCTCTCTGTTTTTTCTCCCCAAAGTATTGCTTAAAATTAACCAGTGGTGGGAAGTAACACATCACAAATATTTTGTTACTGTACGTAAATAGATTTTTAAGGTATCTGTACTGACCTTGAGTATTTTTTCTCTTATGACTTTTTACTTTTCTTCTCTCTATTTGAAAACAGATATCTGTACTTTCATCTGCTGGATTTGTAAAAATAGGCAGAGGGAAAGTCAATTGCGTTTGATAACTTGATTGATTGTGATCTTATCGTCATATAAGGTGGGGAAAAAAACAGGTCCGGAGAAGCAAGATAGTCCTGATACATGGCCTTATGTAAGAGAATTGTTTTATATTGTTGGCCACCAGTAATACCGGTAATGCATTTCTCAAAGCATCTCATTTCTGTAGCGCCACAACATTTTTGAGTAACAAGCAGAGTAATGCTTTCCTTTCCTCAGGAGAGTAGTTAGACTACAGTTACCGCTTCTAAACAATAATAGTTACTTTTGCATCATCAATGCCTTTCACCAAATATTAATTTGTCATAGAAGATTTGAGCAAAGAGCAGTCCAGCTGTGCAGAAGCAATTACACAAGACTACTCTTTTTTTCTAACCAGTGGAAGAAAGCGATTGGGAAGTGATTGTTGATTCTACAATGCACAGTTACGGTGCAGTACCTTAAAAGTGCAATGAAATGCACGATTTCACTGTCACCCAACTATTTGTGTTATTTTCCTTAGTAAAAACTGTATTTAATTGTTGTTCCTTTTTTTAGTTACACATTAAGAATACAGCTTAACTGGCGTGTTAAACGCGCAATGAGTTGTGGGTTAATTATACAACGCGAAGTGCGCGGTCATAAATCGGTCACAGAGGGTAAGACAGTCTCATTGAAGGACTTACAATACAATGATAAGTGAGAACTCTCAACTTTGTCTGGAGTTCGGACTGTGGGCTGGTTGAACGTGCTCCACGGGTGACATCACGTAGTAAGACAAAAAGGTTTTCTCGCTCTTCGCATCAAGGGAGCAATGGTGTCTGTGTGTGTGTCACTCTCACATTTATGTCCACGCACGCACAAACGCGTGCACACACACAGTTGTCTACATGGACCACAATTGGCAGTGTACTGAGAATGGTGTGCTTGTTTACGTTGAGGCACTTACTGTATTGTGTCGGCATGTCAAGTCTGCACTAAGTTTCTGATTTAATGTGGCTTCAACTACACTAATATTAAAATTATATAAAATATTAAAATATATAAAATTATTGGTTCATGTTGATGACATCATTCTGTAACTTGTGTGGCGTACATTACCAAGTAATGGTACGGTTAAGCTAATGCTTTGTTTGTACTGTGGATAAGTGATATTCCTGCCAATTGGCAGCTGCTGAAAGTAAGTCAAAAGTTACTTCTTCCTAACTTACCGCAATTTCTCGTGTATACTGCGCATTTCCCCCCCCCCCCCCCACCCCCCCACCCCCAAAATTGTCAAAAGTCAATAGTGGGCATTATACATAGGTATAGGATAAAATAAAATAAAAAGACTTTCACATTTTATAAATGTATGCTGCCATCTAGAGGTCATTCTAGTATGCCACCTAGAGGTTATGAAAAAGGTGTAGCCTCCGCTTTCATTCGCAATATGACAGCGGTACATATGACTGCATATATATACAATGGCGCTCATAAATTTACATACATGGCAGAATTTGCATGCAGAATTTGTGAAATATTGTTTTTTTTTAATACGACTGATGACTGAACAGCAACCATCATTAATTTCTTTATGGTTATGTTTTGTTTAATGATAATGCTTTTCTGAAATGCTTGACAGTTTAATTTGAATCCCATTAAAATAAAATTAAATGTGTTTCGCCTGGTCCTTCATGTTTTCTTAAAAGAATTGTACATATCTTACAAATTCTGCCTGGGTAATCAAACATATGCGCACAACTGTGTGTTTTCTCATTTACTAAATAAAAGTAGGGCTGTGAATTTCAAAATAAGAGCAAGTAAATAAAAATAAAGTATTATGTGTTCAAATAAAGTGCTTAACTTCAGAATAATTCTTTGAATAAACTAACAAACTACAGCTAATACTTCATGTTTTGATCATATGGGTGGAAGCAAAATCATGCATTATAAAAATGCATTATACATAGGTAGAAGGGTTTTCCAGAATTTTTAGCTCAACTTTGGGGGTGCACATTATTCATGGTTGCACGTTATCCACAAGAAATTACGGTAGTTACTTTTGAAATCAAGTAATCAGTAAAGTAACTAAATTACTTTTAAGCTCAAGTAATCAGTAAAGTAACTAAGTTACTTTTTCAAGGTAACTGTGGCAGCACTGTTGGCCACAAGAATTATGTGGCGGCATTAAAAAAAATCACCAGCTTCTGTTGTTGAACAAATTCTAAGTCAAATCTGAAGAAAACATATACAAGTAAGGTATATATTTTTTCTTTTATTGTCATCTAATTTTTTAATTTTGACCAACTAAGTTATCGAACTGTGTATTGTACATAAATGACAGTACAAATATTTTTTTACTTTGTACATTTTAGTCTGTATATTTTTTAAAAACCTTACTTAAGTACAGGAAGTTATTCAGTACTTCTATGTTACTGGTAGTTTTTTCTTTTTCTTTTTTTTTTGTCTTTACTTCTACATTAGTACAGTGTAAGTACTTTTGCGGCCTCTGAAATTGACATGCAAGTTTGCGGAAGCTGTGACTGGACACGGGTTGAACTGTTCAATGAAAAAATAAATAAAAAATAAATAAATAAAGGTCAACAGAGCCCCCTAGTGGTGGTCTTTAGATGCATGAACAGAAGAAACAACCAGTTAATGAAGACGTCTCTTCTGTCAAGATAACTTTTTTTTTTTTGGCCAGTAGAGGACGACACAGTGCTTCCTCTCCAACTATACAGTACACTCTATGTTGGAATCTAATTAGGCCCACCCGCCTATCTACCTATCTGTCTGTCTATCCGCCTGTCTGTCTGTCTGTCTATCTGTCTATCTATCTATCTATCTATCTATCTATCTATCTATCTATCTATCTATCTATCTATCTATCTATCTATCTATCTATCTATCTATCTATCTATCTATCTATTTATCTCTCTATCTAATCATGTTTTTGAATAATTCCACATTCAGAAGAATAAACAGAAATGCTGTAATATGCATGCCAGGCCAGTAAGTGATATAGCGATAACACCTACTCAAGAGAGTGCTCGCACACAAAGCAAACATTTGTCCTCCTGTCTTTTGCATACACTATGTTGGTATACAGTACCGTGAAAAGGTATTTGCTCCCTCCTTGAATTATTTAAATTTTTTTTGCATAGTTTGCCCACTTTATTGTTTAAGATCATCAAGCAATGTAAAGTAAAAATTAAATGCAGTTTTTTTATACCTGGTCCTGTGTGAAAAAGTAATTGATCCCTTGTTAAATCATGAATTAAGTGTGGCTAATCACATTTTTGACAAAGCTGAGTTCATTTTCACTGACAACCCCCAAGCCTGAATACCTCCAGACGTGATCAATCAATAAATCATTTAAATAGACCTGTTTCACAAAATGAAGTCAGCCAAAAGATTTTTAAAAAGCGGTTAAAGTAAATTTCACAATCCAATTAATTTCAAGACTTCTATCCGTCTTGAAAGGGTTGCAAAGGCATTTTTGAAGCTTCTTTTCTGATTGAACAGAAAAAAAATCTAACGTCCATGTACTTGAAGCAGCGCAGCCAAGAGAAACGCTGTGAACTGAAGACTGTTGGGAATAAATTCATACAATTATTTGAATTTTGATTGTAAATGCTTCTAATAGTGGTTAGGCCAGCAGAGAAGGCCTTGCTGACCCTGACCATTTACCACTATTTTCTAACGAATGTGGACGGAATATGAATCTGGTCATTGATAGTGGAGATTCAGTGGGAATGATTTTCTGTCCATATATGTGCCCTGTGATTGATTGGCGACTAAACTGGTTTTGAGTCTGCCTTTCACCCTAATTGAGCTGGGATTGGCTCTCGCTCGTCGGTGACCCAAGAAAGGTTAAGTGGCATAGAAAATGGATGGTCGGATGATGTAAATCTAAATGTTCTCCATGTGATCTATCATCATTTCATTCACTGCGTATCACAACCACTATACATGTTTTATTTACTTACCGTGTTCGGCGTGTCTGTTTAAACATAAGCACACAACATACCACGTGATAACTGTGAAAGAAATAGATTCACATTTCTGGTAGTAAATCTGTCAAGTTACTGTCATTTGAGTTTGAGTTTTCATCACTTAGAAGCAGTTTTTGTTCCTCCAAAATAATGTTCGTTGGGTGTATTTTCATATTCAACAATGTTTTGTATGCTCGATGATGCGCAAGGCAACAGTTCTGCTATTACATAGATATGGTCATTTATTGTAAATGATTTTCTTCCATAATATCAAACATCACACGACTGCTGTATCATGATATCCACTTTGAGACCTATTTTTTGTTTAGAAAGTTTTCAGTCTCCAAAATGAACCATTAAATTGAAGTGTGCTATGCTTCAGAACCCCTTGATAAGAATTCATGCTAGGCTCTGACACCCCCCTTGAAGAAAGTTCAAACAGACTTCAAAACAAAGAGAAGGAACCCCTGGATGAGCAGACATCTGGTTGGCTGGTCTCGGAATAAAGGCCCATTCTGGGCTGTAAAGCACAGCCTATCGTAACACGACTGTGATAGACGACGGCGGGTTGTAGGGGGGGTCGAGGGGTATTAACTTTCACAAGGGTGCAAAAAAGGGACTTTCTGTCACCACCGAGGGGGGCTCAGCAACAGGGGTCCCATTCACAGGGAATTCCTCGCCAGTGCATCTGTTGACTCAATCTTCTCCGTGGAGCGAAAAAAAAACAGCCATTAAAAGGCCACATGACTGTGAACTTGATTGCAGAAGGCACAACAAACAGCCCATCAATGGGATGAGTATTTACTCAGAGGCGTGAAGGTCTTTGAACAGCCCACCATGTTGGGCTTCCTTCACGCCAGCAACACAATGGGGCACCATTGGTATTGTGCAGAGGATCAAATGATCATTTAGATGTATATAAAATGTTAGGGTTTTTCCTGTGCTCTGCAGGGTATTCACACATTTAGTGAAAGAGCTGGTTAAAAAAAAAAAAAAAAAAGAAGTGAAACCCATTGTCATTGGTAATTACATTACTCGTAAAGGTGTGAGAAAGTAACATTAAGGAAGAGTGCCTTGTTTCAACACGGAGATTGTTTATTAAAATTTACATGCAGCCATTAAGTCGATAACATAATTCACATTTATACATAATTTACAGCGAAACTGGAATGTTCCACATACAATTTCTGAATCAAAAAAAAATAAGATTGCGTATTTAAAAAAAGTGAAATGTGAAGCAGAAAAATCAGGGCTACAATTAAAATATCTAATTATTCTAATCAACATCTTGGAATTCTTATCAATTCATCCTGGGCTTTCTTCTATGGTTTACCTTTAATCCTGCTCATTATAATATATAACAAACATATTAAAAGAGCCCATTGTTTTTTCCACTTTCATATGAAATCCAATTTAGAACAAGCGTATCATCCTTTTTCTGTATTCTTTATGACGTCTAAAATAGTCTTTGCTCGCCTGCCTTGACAAAACAGGGCGTACGGGGAGCTTGCCGCTTGCCCCAGAGTGCAAACCTATGGCGTTAAGTCAGAATAACACCGTTTCGATTTGGAATTTTGGTAAGCTGGATGGCAGACGTTACTCTCTCTTGATGCTGGTGAGCAGAGTGTCTGAGCCCTGTGACGGCTGCCCAGACCTGCTCTTCCTGGTCTGGTGGGTCTTGACGTGTTTGGAGAGGTGGTCACTCCTCATGAACCTCTTGCCGCACTGCTGGCACCCGAACCGTTTCTCCCCGGTGTGTGTGCGCAGGTGCCTCTGCAGCTCATCCGACCGCGTGAAGCTTTTGCCGCAAAAGAGCCAGTTACAGATGAAGGGCCTCTCGCCGGCGTGCCAGCGCAGGTGGGCCTTCAGGTGCGAGGTCTTCTTGTACACTTTGGCCACACTCCGGGATGTGGCAGATGTGCAGTCTCTTTTTGCCAAACTCCAATCCTCCGCCGCTGGCTTGGCAGTTGGGGCACTTGCAGCGCCTGCAGCGGCGCGTGGAGCTCAACAGGCCCTTGGAGGTCCCCTGGAGGAGAGCGGCTATCTGCGGCTGGTGGCCCAAAACCAGCTGTCTGCCCAGGGCGAAGGGATGGTTGGAGGGTGTTGCGTTGGTTTGGGGAAGGCTCCACCACTGCTGCCCTTCCTCCCCGTGGCCTCCAGGCAGGTGATGCCTTGCTGAAGAGTTCTGGAGGAAGCTGGGGAAGTTTTGTCCCACACTGCTGTGTTGTGGGTAGTAGGACCCGTTGGCCTGCGGCTGCGAGGACAGCACTTTTACAGGGGAGAGTTCGAACGAGTACGACGACACGGGCTCAGCCGGAGGGGTGAGAGGAAGCTCGTGGTGGTGATGATGATGGTGGTGGTGGGGGTGATGATGGTGGTGGTGCCCCAGGCCAGACTGCACGTGTCCAGGAAACTGCACTTTGGGCACGGTGAAGGTCATTTGGTGTGTGCTGAGAGCCGTGCTGGGCGCCATGTCGTTGCTCCAGAGCTGGAACATCCCAGATGCGGAGCTGACGGTGCCCTCGTAGGGGAACTGGGAGCCCTCGGAGGCCGTGGTGCTGCCCACCTGCCAGGCTTGGCTACAGGTGGTGGCCAGGAAGGACAGGGCGTTGGGGGGTCCCTCCGGAGAGGAGCTGGGCGTGCGGTCCTGTTTTGGAATAAGCACACTTATACAGTATGTATACAAAATGTTCAAAAATACAAAATGCGCTATAAAGGATGGTTAGTGTAAATAATGCCAAATGTTAGCTTTAGTTAATCAAACTGTTCTATATGATTGTATTTATTCGTCAACACAAATAATTAAATGAATCCTACAGTAACTTCATAAAGAAATTAGATAAATACAATTGTGTGGAACAGGTTGATACAAAGAGGAGATATCTTCTGAAGTGGCTGTCTTAACGTTGAATTATTTTTTATTTTACTTGATTTTATTGACTTATTTTTATCAGTGATTTAAATTAATCAGTCTTTTGATAAATCTCATACTTGAAGTTCTGTCACTATGCACACATTTTATAGAAAACAGCAACAAAATATTGACTTCAATATCATTGGCTTTAGTAAAATCCCTTTTAAAAAAAATCTATTTCTATTTTGTTGCATTTTCACCTTCTTTTCTATATATTATGGTATTGAATAGTCAAAAGGTGGTAAAAAAAATTCTGAATTAATCAATTAATAATACGAATAAAATATTTGGTTACTCAACCACACCAAGTCAGTGTACTAATGTTAAACTGTTAACGTTAGGTTAAAGACAAAAACTTAATCTAATGAAACGCAACTGCGTGCAACTGGCACGTCAAAACCAATTCATCAGCACAACCAAATCAGCAATATGAAGTTAATCTTTAAATTAGTCCGACACAATCTTGCGTTAATGGAATTAAAAACATGATGTTCAGAAAGTCACTGTACTTCAGATTTTTATCAACAGGCATATTTCAATACAGGAGGTACAGGGACTTGTATTGAAACATGTCTTACAGTAACTTTCACTGTTTACTTCTTGTATATTGTCATTAACAGACGTGTTTAAATAAAGAATACAGGAGGTACATTGAATTGCATTGAAACGCGTAGGTAAAAAAAAATATATGCCGATTTCAAATTATGGGACTAATTGGCACTCGGTGCAATACAAGCAGGCAGTGCAACAAACCTGTAAAAAGGTGTGCAAAAAGTTGTCAGTCCTTTGTATGGTGAGCGCAGCCATGTGTGCTGGCGTCGTTTCTTCTCCACGCGAATGCAGCCCAAACGTCCACGCGTGGGAGGGAAGTACACCAAAGTGACGCTCTCAGTCGGTCAACAACCACGCGGGGACAATCCCGCCACATTCAAAACAAGGTCCACGCGGGTGTCTGTGGAAAGCTGGTCGCGCTGGTCCAGAGCGTGGGACGTGAACATGCGCGCTCTAAATCCCCGCGATCAACTCCTGAGGAGTCTGAGTTGCTTCTTGTCTTTATAGAGGCGAAAGATCCGCTCAACGGGGTCTCCCGTGATGCAGGAGAGCAAAGGAGGGGAGGGGAGGGGGGTCGTCAGATGAAAGGGTGGGCCGCTCATAATTTCACTGCCTTTCAACCAAAAGATGACCCTAACAATTGACCCCCCTCCGCTGATATGAACACAACTCCAGTGAGGGCAAAAAAAAATCGACCTTCCTTTCTGTGATTGTAAACTTTTTCAACTACACTATAAATCCGTCAAGGGGAAATCACCTGACTTACTTTTCCCATCAGAAGGGCAGAATTCCAAATTCTATTTCACTTTAATACACCGATAAGAGCAATGACGAAAAACATCCTCTTTATAGGACTTAATTTCCTTTGAACTTAGAAAACAATAAAATAAAAAAATAATCAGGGGTCACCAACATAGCCATACTCCCCATGCACCACATGACCAACCCCCAAATAGCTCTCCATTGATGGGACATTGTGATTTCTAAGGAATCTTATAGAAGTGATCGTTTGAAATGTAAACACTTGCTACATAGAATCAAAGTGTTGCATATTGACGGTTATCTCTTTCCTACCCTGTTAAATTATTGTTGATAATTGTTGTGAGACGACAGGAACATTCAACTTCCCATAGATGAAGATCATGAATGATGAATAATAACAACATATAATTAGTTAAAAAGGTCATTTGAGCAAATTTGTTTTTTTTAGTGTATATCAAACTGGTATATCAAATATATATATATATATATATATATATATATATATATATATATATCAAATATATATGTATATCAAACCTTCGCATGAATTAATACCGAAGTAGCTCTCGGTTTCAAAACGGTTGGTGGACCAAGATTTAATAATCATATTTGGATAGACTGCAGAATAAAAACTCCCTTGCTAAGAAGAAATAATATGGCCAAATACTATGGCCATCTTTGATAGTTGCCTTGGCCAAATAATCTTAATAAACGAAAAGTATGCCCTCAAATAATACAAATGCAAACACTACAATTATAAATAACTTTTATTTGACAGATAACCGCTGCGGTCAGCACAACCAACATACAGTCGGGCCTTAATAAGAAACCAAAGTACTGTAACAGGAACAGTAGTGATACATACCAACTGAATGAATGATTTGAAAATCCCAGTAGGAAGCATTTTACACGTCAGTAAAAGTGGACAAAAGGTTCAAATGCGTTCAAACTATTTTCATCAGTAATGCTTTACATTACTCTGTTACAACAAAAACTAGAAATAGTTACTAGAACCGGAAGTGTATTACTTTTGTAAAATGTTGTTGGAGGAGCCTTACACAAAATATAAAACTTCAGCAACTTTTAACAACTACGCTGAGGACAAAAATCCTGCTTAGTCTGTTAAACTAAAAAAAGAAAGATTAAACATTCATAACGGCAGCTCTGTCAAAAACTATTTTTAACATGAGAATTATTGCTTCAACTACACCGTGGGAATTTGAATAATAATAGAATTATTCAAAACACAGCAGTATCTGATGCACATGTTAAATGGGAAACTGCAAGGTTGGGTTTACAGTCAGCGAAATTAAACATCAATATGATAACTGATGCAATCTTTAGCTTTGAAATTTAACACAACTAACTTTTCTGACAAAACAGACTGAGAAACCAAGAGAAGCCAACATCTGGTCATCTACGGCATTCGTTTTCTTGGCAGTATGAAATAAAACACACATCATGTTTACTGGCGGTATTGGTCCTCGGAATGATACGGTAAACTTTATGAGGAATAGAATGAATGCTACTCACTCACTCACTCACGCGCACACACACCTCCCCTCGCAAAGCTAATTGATATAACTCAATCAAAGAGAGTTCTCACCAGTAGGTGACACATCAAATAGGCCGCCCTGTGTGACATTCTCACATTTGCGAGTTCAAGCGGAGGCCGCTTCAGATGTGCTCCATTAAATGCAGATTGAGGCTTAATCTCATTCTGTAACTCTGCTCACCATTACAATGTTAAAAGTTTAAATCCAGGCTGGGAACCCGCTTCTCATGTAAATTCGTAGCTCTCCACTTATCTGCTGCTCCTTGTTCCGCTGACTGCAATCCCTGAATAAACACACCTCAAGGAGAAGGCAGCCAAACTCGTATTACAAAAAAAGTGATAACACATTTTGGGGATTTTGTATATCTGATTTAGCACACAAAGCAACAGAATTATTTTGATAAAGAATACATTATTATGCATTACTATGATTGTATTTTCATTCTACTCTGCTGTATAGATCAGAGATGCGCAACTTAAATGATGGTGGGCCCACATTTTTTTTTTGTCAGCATCACCAGGGGACCACATAGATCCACACATTCCTAACCGGACGTATGACAAAAATGCCATTTTAAATATGGACAAAATATGTGTATATGTCTGTTTTTTGACTGAACAAATCTCCATCACAGTATCTTAATCTATTTCATGCTCAAATGCATGTATCAAAGATTCACTCTTCAACAACAAAGGTTTCGAAGCAAACAAAAAGTAAGCACACACTGATTTTTTTATTATTTTTTTTCCGAGCACAAAAGGTTCTCTTACATAAAATATCCCATTCAAATATGGCACAAAATGGCTCAACAGCAAACCGAGATTAGGTGCAAGAACTCACCAAAAAATCTATAATATTATGCCATGTTTGTCCTGCATGCCATTCCAAATTCCCAAATTATTGGGCCGACTTACTTTGCTTTGCAGTATAGTGCAGTTCAGTCTGCTTTGTTGAAGGAGCGCTCGTGTGTCTCCCCCCGTCCCTGCCGCTTGTGCAAGCCACCAGACGCATTTGCAACACGATTGATGGTGTTCAATATGTCCATGTTTTTGGAGCACATATTTTAGTAACTCCTCATGCACTTTAAAAAACCTCTCAACGGTTCTTCTGAAGAAAAATAAATACAAAAATCACTGTTGTTAGTGTACTTTTGATTTGAGAGCTTGGCAGCTTCGTATACTTCTTGCATGAGCTTTGGTTCCCAGCATGCATTGCGCCATGCAAAGCTGAATTTTTGCTGTAGTAAGGACATTAATCATTATCCTTCAAGTGTGCTTCTGTTACCCGTAGTTGGTTGAATGTGTATCTTAATTAATCGTCGGTTTACATGTATGCTGCACTTTGTTGGCATGAAATCCTGACTGTGAGTTGCGTGCGATATAGTAACCTCTCGGTCAGTTCTGTTCTATGCTAAGCGTTACCTGGAGTCTTACCAAATATACACACACACACACACACACACACACACACACACACACACACACACACACACACACACACACACACACACACACACACACACACAGACACACACACGATGCTCGTGTGTATTAACGTGTGTAATTATGCAACAAAGTCTCCTTTTTCTCTGAGGCGAAAGAGTTAACATATCCCTTCTATGATTAATCAGTACAACAAAATAAACATGGCTGATTGCATCTCTAAGCAAACTAGGTAGATAGGTTTGCCTTAAAATTTGGTGACAATATAAAGCTTCCTATTCTCTCTTCTCTGATGGAGAAGACCTGAGGTGGAAGTGCTACCAAGAGATGTTTGCCCGCTAGTGGTGAATGGTGCTATTACAAATTCAAACTGATCAGGTACGGTAGAGGAAACAAGTTTATAATCCCCCGTTTGTTTTTTGTTTTTTAATAATCGAGGGACCACTCCGAATTCCTCTAAGGATATAAATTAAGTTGTTTGAATCTTAAATTGAATTGAAGTGTGGGTCGCCAGTTGCCCAATCCAATGGATATAATTTTATAGTTATGGGAACATTTTGGGCTTCTGTTTTTGAAAATAAATATTTTCTTGCAGTTGTCTGGTTTTGCGATGAGATCTTTGAAAGAACTTTTCAAATAAAGTTATTATTTTTTTTTTTTTAGGTTTAATCTTGAACCAGAAGTAAAATAACTAAATTCACCAAAAATGGAGGCGTCTGCTTTTGCATTTGAACTATTAATTTTGTTATAAGCTATACCGATACGTATAAATACACAAAACTCTATCTAACTCTATCATGTTGTAAATGTTCCCACAGTGTTACGATGTAACTGTCTGTGAAGGTCACTACAGCTATGACTGTATTTTAACCTCCAAGCCTAATTCCCAATGTCGAAAGAGGTCATTGAATGAGGAAGGATGACATGAGTATGTGTCTTGGAGGCAGAGGTACTGTATGCTGTCTCGGCTTTATTACGGAGCAAAAGTTGTTAATTACCCCGACTCTTATTTCCTGTCCCCTCTCATCAACCCCCTCCTCCTTCCCAAATATCCCCCACCATCCTCCGACGCACCCCCTCCACCCACACCCCTAGCGCGCTGCCTCCCAGATGAGTGGCTTTGAAGTGCAAAGTACTCTCTCCTCACTTTGAACTGTGAAAACAATGCTCATGTGGCTCTGCTTACCTTCCCCATGTTAGCTCATTTAAATAGACCTGGATACGGCTTCCACCGTTTTCATGGGAAAACCCATTTCCAGAGAAAGAGGTCCCTGTGTTCATTAAACAGCTGCTGAGATGGCCGCTAATCAGGCCCGCACCGTCACACATTTGGCGTCTGGCCCGACTGACTGCAGGGCGGCCGCACACTTCCACGCAATAACTTGACATGTACTTCGATCCTGGGAAAGAAGTGGCACACGCTCCTTTTCAAGAAGGAACACGAACATTTTCCTGGAGAAAATGCAGTAAAATCACCAAATCCCAGTGGGGGGGGGCTACGCATTTGGTACCTGGGCCTTCAGTAGTGATTTACCTGACTTAATCCACCTTATAATACTACCGCCACTATCACCTCGCAATTATAGAAACCATCAATATAGTACAAAAACGCAATATAGCAGGATGCAACTGTGCCGAATATGTCATCTGAAGCAGTTCATATTCATCTTATTACATGGCAAAAAAACAAAAACAAATTAATCATATTCCCCAGAGATGGTGATTATTAAAATGCATTAATGTGTGGAGATTGCGATAGACATGTTTTGCTCGTTAAAGTTGGCTGTAACAAGTTATGCTCCAATCAACCAATCGTAGGATAGAAAAATGCTTGTGTCAGCAAAGGCCAGCGCTCCGACCCTGTGAGGATGAATTTGAAATGTGATTGATTAAAGCAGTGATTTTCAAAGTGTTGTACTCGTACCACTCGTAGTATTTGGGCTCCCTCCAGTGGTATGCGAAAGAATCACTGTATAAAATGTTCAAACGCTTCAAAATGTGATTATTATTATTATTATTATGATTCAATCAAACCCATTTGATTTATAAAGCAAAATTTAAACAAACACAAGTTTCCCTGATTGGCTGGCGTCCAGTTCGGGTGTACCCCGCCTCTCGCCCGAAGATAGCTGGGATAGGCTCCAGCACGCCCGCGACGCTAGTGAGGATAAGCGGAACGGAAGATGAATGAATGAATGAATGAACAAGGTTCCCAAATGTATTTGTTTATAAAATACAGCATATTTGTTAAGTACAGTTCAGTTGTATTTAACTTTAAGTACAACATGCAGACACTTACCAAAAAATTTGAATATCATGGAAAAGTCAATTTATTTCCATAATGCCAATCAAAAAGTTAAACTTTCATCGTTTCAGGGCCCACAATTTAAACAATTTCAAGTATTTATTTTTTTATTTTTACATAATTTGGACTTCCAGCTCATAAAACCCACGACTCCCACGGCATTACCTGGGAGTTATGGAAGCCCAGATTTACTTGATGCTGTCTGTCAGTTCTTTTTTGTTGGTCCGGTGCACCTCATTTTCCCCTTGATAATACCCCATAGATTACATGGGGTTTAGATCCGGCGAGTTGGCTGGCCAGTCAAGCACTGTGACCAGGTTTTGGTGCTTCTGGCGGTACGGGCAGGGGCCAGGTCCTGCTGGAAGATAAAATCTGCATGTCCATACAGATCCTCAGCAGAAGGAATCATTAAGTCCTCTAAAACATTCTGGTAGACTGTTGCGGTGACCTTGGATTTAAGAAAGCAGCGTTTACCAACACCTGCACTGGACATTGCATCCCAAATCATGAGTGACTGTGGATATTTCACACTGGACCTCAAGGTTCTGTTGTTCACCCGTCTTCCCCCAAACCCTTGGAACTTGATTCCCGAATGAAAGGCACACTTAGCTTTCATCAGAAAAGAGGACCTTGAACCACTGGCCAACAGTCCAGTCCTTCTTCTCCTTGGCCCAGTTGAGACGCTTCCTACGTTGGCTCAGGCTCAGAAGTGGCTTGAGACGAGGAACCCGACAGTTGTAGCCCATCTCCCGGATGCGTCTGAATGTGGTGGTTTTTGAAGCTGTGACTCCTGCTTCATTCCACTCTTTCTAGATCTCCGCTTGATTCTTGAATCTTTAAAATAAAGATAATAGACTGTTTGAAATAAACGTATGCAATTTGATGGAACATATATTAGAATTTAGATTGTAAATGTAGTGTAGGCTAGTGTTTCTGACTGATCACTACTGCCAAATCCAATCCATACAAGAGAGCGCTATCTTTCAATCTCAGAGCAAGAACCCTATTCATTTGAAAGAATTTCTGACTCAAGATAGTGGAGGTCAAAAGTGCATGTTGCTTGTCGTCATCTTTACACTTCTGGGGATCATTGTTTTGTGTCAAAGCTCTGACACCAATGATGTGATAGTGATCTCAAAGAACACACAGTCCTTGTTGTCACTCTACCAACCAAGTGGTACAGGGATGACAGTGCCACAACTAAAAAGATTTTGAACTAAAGTCAAACATACTAAAGACAGGAGTCTACTGTCATACTGCTTAAAGTTTTTTGAACCAGTTCAAACATTTTTCTTCTTAATTTTTTCAGTTAAAAGCTTGAATTTATGTTTATTTATATTTTAAGGAAAAAAACACAACGGAAATGTGTAATTCCTATATCACACTGGCATTACATTTTTAATCATTAAATTTTTAAAATATTTTTAAGCAATCATAGACTGCTTCCAAAATGCACTTCAGCTGCTGGCAGTCAGCATTGTATTGCTGGTGCGACGTATCTAGCTATTCACGTCTTAGTTGCAGTCACCAATTTTTTTTTTTTTTTGCATCATTTTGTCATTTTTGTCACACTTTCAAAGATGTGTGTCTTTGTGGGATGCTGAAGTGTATGCATATCTAATAATGTTTGGCTTTCTATTAGGCGTGAGAATTGCAGAGTAACTCACAAAAATCTGTTACATTTATGAGTCAATATCACTAAAAGGTTCCTTTGAGAGTTCCCCATTTCATGAAAAAAGTAGAGATTCTTCGTTGAATTTCATAATCTTTGTATTAAGTAGATGTTATGCTGTTAGAAATGCATGTCTGTCAATCTTCAAAACGTTTAAAAAAAATTATAATAAATTAGCTGCAAGCAGACAATGGAAACGTAAACAAGAAAATATGTTAGCCTGGTGAGAGGGTGGCCATTTTTGGCTAATGTTAGCATTTAATGAGCACATGGTGGACCTTCACTAAGCAACCTGACTGTGATTTTAATATGGAGACCAAAGGCTCTTCATAGTGATATCGACCCTTTTGTTGTACTTGTATTTTTGTAATAGTAATAATATCACAATACCGGTATGTGAAAATTGATATTGTTATATTGCTATGATACTAAAAATCCCAATATCCATGTGAAGCTAAAAGGAGCCTTTCAAAATATCTCGTTGCACGAGAATACAAAAATATGCTTTCCCAGTGCAATGTTAAGCAATTTTCTCAAATTAACATTTGCTTTCAAGATTCAAAGATTTCTCTCTCACTTCATTTTAGTAAAAAAAAAAAAGAAAGAAAGAAAAGAAAAAGCCAAGAAAATACAAAGTACGTACAATACAGAAGCAATTATGTAAGTCGTGACGATGGTTACTTTAGGTGCTAAAAGACAGTATGCAGCAGAAATCATATACAACATGTAATGTGTCAGAGCGGATTCATTGGTAGCTTAGTATATCCTTATTGTCAAGTTTTTGTTTCAGGATAAAGCAAAATATTCAAGCTCAGTGGAGAACCTTGAATATTCGAGTGGCTCGTCAAGCTGTTTTTATCATGCCTGGAGGACAGTTTTAAGTTTTAAAAGCCTCATCACTAAATTGTCCCAGCTGTCTTGGCCATCTGCACTAGAACAAGGACGAGATCCATAGAGGGAGAGGGGCCTTTGTGCTGGTGGTCATGTCAAAGAGGTCATTTTACAGCACGCCACTGACTCAACGGCCCTCATGTGACAAATGTGGCCTAATGGATGAGACAGACAGCATGCTGCTAAGTGTACTGCTTCACCCTGAACCATTGAGCTCCAGGACAGGACAAGATGGGCCGTAATTAGCATGACACTCCGTTTCATGGGGATGAGGAGCAACATCAACAGCTGGACTTTACAGTGCAACAATTTGATACCTCAGCCAGGAGTCTGTTTCCTGCTTCCTATTGAGATCAAACTGTCTTTGTGTGTGTGTGTGTGTGTGTGTGTGTGTGTGTGTGTGCGCGTGTGTGTGTGTGCGTGTGTGTGAGTGTGAGTTTGAGACATATGCGGAACAGACATTGAGCTTTCAATGGGGTTTTAGGAAGCACATAGCGTGCGTGGCAAATCTTGGATAATACATTTTGAATCAGAATGTTATAATATTATAATACAGTGGTGCGTTGAGATATGAGTGGCCCGACTCACAAATTGTTCGAGATAAGTGTTGTGAATCGGACATTTTTTTTTGCTTTCATTTGCATGCAAAAATTTTAGGTACGAGCACTATATGGTGGCATTGCAATTAACTGGCAGATAGTGAACGATTTATCAAAAAAGAGGCTTCAAGCTGTTTAATGTCACTTCAAGTTGGAGTTGGACTGTCAAACTAAACAGAACACAAGACGTGTATTTAAAACTACCACACAACTTTGCCTTAGAACTGTCCACTGGCCTAATCCTGACAAACAATGCAAAACACCATAGACAAGCTAATGAATAGTATCAGTGTCACGGTTTTATAACCCTTCAAGCAATGGATATTTGAACGGTAGACAAACGCATGGATTGTAAACAGACAATATAACAATACTCACAGGCATATTTTCTTTATCTTCTGCAAAAAAATTACTACTATTATTACGGCAGCTTTCTGAGGATCTGTGACCGTCTCCTTGTGTATCCGTATGTCTGAACTATAATGTTCCCAAGTGGCCATGGCATGGACACCAGAAGGAGCAGCACAATGTCCATTGAAGTGAAGCAAAAATATTTATTTCATTGAATTATATCAGTACTTTATGATTTTATAAAGTACAAGATCAGAGAGTGCCATTTTTCAATTTTTTTTTATTTTTGTGGGAAGGCTGGGATGGATTAATTGCATTTCTATTAATTTCAATGGGGAACGATGATTTGAGATACAAGTGTTTTGCTTCAAGAATATGGTCACAGAATGAATCAAACTTGTATCTCAAGGTGCCCCTCTATCAGTGAGCTTTCAATTATTGAAAATGACATTAATTAAATAACAATTACGAAATGCTTTACACTCCATTGAAAAAAAATTAAGGAAATTTGTTTTCAAAAATGTCGTAGATTCTCAGTAATTCGGGTCATGGTAATTCGTAATGAATATCAACATGTCACATCTCCACAACTCATTTAAATGAGATGTACATAAGAGTACTACTTTTAAAATAAATCCAATAGGTCACTGTTCTAGTGTAATGTGCAAAGAAAATTCATAATAAATAATATCTATTTAAACTTTATGATAATAGACCACAACCCTTTTATGCTGGGCCCCCTTGTTTAGAATGCTGAGGAGAGGACTGATTGCAGAAAATATTACACAATTAAATTTACTATTCATGATGATGTCGCAGTTGACATGTTGATTCTATAACTGATCACTAAGTCAAAAGTTCACCAAATGCTTTTTGATGCTCAAAGGCTGGCATACTCAGGTGTTTATTTGGCAACTCGGGAACTTGTGAGCTAGCTTAGTGACAAAATTGAGAGTACAAATAAACATGGAATCGTGTTTTTAAAATCTGTTTCCTGAAAAACAGATTTTACTTTATTAAAATCAAATTTCGTTCAAAATAAGTGAATGTGAGTGGTTGTTTGTTTCTATGTGCCCTGGGATTGGCTGGCAACCGGTTCAGCCTACCACCCGAAGATAGCTGGGATAGGCTCCAGCAGTCCGCGACCCAGGTGAGGATAAGCGGTAAAGAAAATGGATGGATGGCTAAGTAGATGAACGCCAACAAGAGACACACACTCGCTATCAAGGTGACTTCTGGGAACTGTAGTATCAGCTGTATAAAATACATAATAATTACATCTACCACTAGAGGTATTCTTTGGATGGAAAAGTTGAAATTTAGGGTCTTAATGTGCCCATAATGCAGATCCACATCCTGAAAAACCTAATGCCATGCCACCTGTCTCTTTATGGTTTTAAACCACTCTCTGACTCATTACCAAGGTCCCCATGCTCCTAATTATTTTCCATCTTGTGCATTACCCTGCCAAATGTATTTTTCTTTCGAAGAAGAGGAAAGAAAACAGTTTTGGTCTAGATTGCATACACGTCAAATATTCCAACATTGAAAGAGCAATTCTTCTTCTTTTCCTTTTGGCTTGTCCCGTTGGGGCTCGCCACAGCTCGTCATCCTTTTCCATGTAAGCCTATCTCCTGCATCCTCCTCTCGAACACCAACTGCCCTCATGTCTTCCCTCACGACATCTATCAACCTTCTCTTTGGTCTTCCTCTAGCTCTCTTGCCTGGCAGCTCCATCCTCATCATCCTTCTACCAATATACTCACTATTTCTCCTCTGGACGTGTCCAAACCATCGAAGTCTGCTCTCTCTAACTTTGTCTCCAAAACATTGAATCTTGGCTGTCCCTGTGATGAGCTCATTTCTAATTTTATCCAACCTGATCACTCTGAGAGCGAACCTCAACATCTTCATTTCCACCACCTCCAGCTCTGCTTCCTGTTGTCTCTTCAGTGCCACTGTCTCTAATCTGTACATCATGGCTGGTGTCACCACTGTTTTATAAACGTTGCCCTTCATCCTACCAGACTCTTCTGTCACATAACACACCTGACACATTCCTCCACCCGTTCCAACCTGCTTGGACCCGTTTCTTCACTTCCTGATCACACTCACCATTGCTTTGGATGGTTGACCCCAAGTATTTAAAGTCATCCACCCTTGCTCTCTCTTCTCCCTGTAGCCTCACTCTTCCCCCACCACCCTTCTCATTCATACACATATATCCTGTCTTACGTCAGCTAATCTTCATTCCTCTGCTTTCCAGTGCATGCCTCCATCTTTATAACTGTTCCTCCACCTGCTCCCTGCTTTCACTGCAGATCACAATGTCATCTGCAAACATCATGGTCCACGGGGATTGAAAGAGCAATTCATTATCCGTAAACAAACTCAAGGCATCAATGAATAATTGATTACTTACATTTTGCTTATCCCCTAAGAGTCACCTATCTTGTAATCAGAATGAATAATTGGTGGATATTTGTGTTTTTTTAGGAAGTTTTAGTCATACAGTATAGCACCAGTTCACAACAGATGTTATCTGAAGGCACTTTACACATTGAGCAGGTCAAGAACCACACTCCTCCTAGGCGGAGATACAGTGGTGCCTTTAGATATGAGTTTAGCTCGTTCTGTGACCACGCTCGTATCTCGATCATCTTGGATCGTCTTTCCCCATTGACACAAATGGAAATGCCATTAATCTGCTCCAGCCTCCCAAAAAAACAACTAAATAAAGAAGGGAAAATAGCACTCTGTAATACTGTACTTTATGAAAACATACAGTAATGACATAATTAAATAGAATGTAAAGAATTAGAGTTTTTGCCACATTTTTTGCTTCAGTTCAATGGACATTGTGCAGCCCTTCCTGGTGTGCATGCCTTGGCCACCTGGAGGCAGTATAATACAGACATATGGATATGCATGGTGACTGCCAAAACTTCCTAGTATCCTGCAGTAATATTACTCGTTCTTTGCAGAGGATAAAGAATATAAGCCTGTGGTTATCGTTATATTATCTGTCTACATACAGCTACTGTAAGTGACTAAGTGAGTTGTTTTTCGTTGCTGCCCTGTTTGTTTTAAAATATCCAATATTTAAAGTGTTATAACACCGCAATACTGATGCTATTCGTTAGCTCATTTTGCACTGTTTGTTTTGGCAAAATAATAATGAACAAAGCAATTCTCTCTTTGTGGTATTTTTCATCACAAAAAGCTATTTACAGAGTATGTACACTAAGAGAGAGAAAGAGAGAGAGAGAGAGAGAGAGAGAGAGAGAGAGATGGTCTGAGAATGGGGAGTGAGGAAAGGGAAAGATGGCTGGAGCTCCTAATGCTCCTTAGAAGCCCCCACACTCTCTCTGAAGCTGAGCCACGAAAAACACAGATTATCAGGAAATTTCTTCAGTCAGATTGAATTAATTTCCATGGGACAAAGTTCACGCCCAACATCCAGCAGAGAGCTGTATCCTTATCATTATAGGCAAGCAGAAGCAAAGTGGAAATACTGGAGTGAGTTATATACTTATATACTAGTTTAATACAACCCCAATTCCAATGAAGTTTGGACATTGTGTTAAACAATGTCCAAACAGAATACAATTCTGAATACAGAATACAATGTTTTACAAATCATCTTCAACCTATATTTAATTGAATAAACTAAAAAGGCAACATATTTAATGTTCAAACTGATGAACTTTATTATTTTTAGCAAATAATCAATAACTTAGAGTTTTATGGCTGCAACACATTCCAAACCACTGTGTTACATCACCTTTTCTTTTAACAACATTCAATAAACGTTTGGGAACTGAGGACACTAATTGTTGAAGCTTTGTAGGTGGAATTCTTTCCCATTCTTGCTTGATGTACAGCTTCAGATGTCAGATGTCGTATTTTACGCTTCATAATGCGCCACACATTTTCAATGGGAGACAGGTCTGGACTGCAGGCAGGCCAGTCTTGTACCCGCACTCTTTTACTACGAAGCCACGCTGTTGTAACACGTACAGAATGTGGTTTGGCATTGTCTTGCTGAAATAAACAGGAGCGTCCATGAAAAAGACGTTGCTTGGATGGCAGCATATGTTTCTCCAAAATCTGTATGTACCTTTCAGCATTAAGGGTGCCTTCACAGATGTGTAAGATACCCATGCCATTGGCACGAACACAGCCCCATATCATCACAGATGCTGGCTTTTGAACTTTGCGTCTCTAACAGTCCGGATGGTTCTTTTCCTCTTTGGCCCGCAGGACACGATGCCCACAATTTCCCCAAAAAAATTTAAATGTGGACTCGTCGGACCACAGAACACTTTTCCACTTAGCATCAGTCCATCTTAGATGAACTCGGGCCCACAGAAGCCGGTGGCGTTTCTGGGTGTTGTTGATAAATGGCTTTTGCTTTGCATAGTAGATTTTCAAGTTGCACTCACGGATGTAGCACCGAACTGTATTTACTGACATTGATTTTCTGAAGTGTTCGTGAGCTCATGAGGTGATATCCTTTACACATTGATGTCGGTTTTTGATGCAGTGCCGCCTGAGGGATCGAAGGTCATGGGCATTCAATGTTGGTTTTCGGCCTTGTCGCTTACATGCAGTGATTTCTCCAGATTCTCTGAACCTTTTGATGATAGTATGGACCGTAGATGATGAAATCCCTACATTCCTTGCAATTGTACATTGAGGAACATTGTCCTTAAACTGTTTGACTATTTTCTCATGCACTTGTTCACAAAGAGTTGAACCTCACCCCATCTTTGCTTGTGAATGACTGAGCAATTCAGGGAAGCTCCTTTTATACATAATCATGGCACCCACCTGTTGCCAATTAGCCTGTCCACTTGTGGAATGTTCCAAACAGGTGTTTGATGAGCATTCCTCCACTTTCTCAGTCTTTTTTGCCACCTGTCCCAGCTTCTTTGGAACGTGTTGCAGCCATAAAATTTAATGATTATTTTTCTAAAAACAATAAAGTTTAGCAATTTGAACATGAAATATCTTGTCTTTGTAGTGTATTCAATTAAATATAGGTTGACCATACTTTTCAAATCATTGTATTCTGTTTTTATTTATGTTTAACACAACGTCCCAACTTCATTGGAATTGGGGTTGTGCTTTAAACCTTATAAAGGATAGTATAAGTAATTTTGTTAATTCGTATAAGTTTTTTGCGGCACGGTGAATGACTGGTTAGAGCGTCTTCCTCAGAGTTCCGAGGACCGGGGTTCAAAATCCCCTGCCCCTCCTGTGTGGAGTTTTCATTTTCTCTGCGTTTTCCTCCCACATCCCAAAAACATGCAGGTAGGTGAATTGAAGACTATAAATTGCCTGTATGTGTGAATGTGAGTGCAAATGGTTGCTTGATTATATATGCCCTGCGATTGGCTAGCAACCAGTTCAGGGTGTAACCCGCCTCCTGGCTAGGCTCCAGCACTCCAGCGAACCTTGTGAGGATAAGCGGCTCAGAGAATGGATGGATGGTATAAGTAATTTTGTCAATTCTTTGACCTATCTAAAGCAAAGCGTGTGTTTATTTAAAATGTATAAATCTCTTCATTTTGAATTTGTCAGAAAACATGAAGTGGGAGAGGAATGAAACAGCTTGAAGCCTCTTTTTCGATGAATCTGGCGAACTGCTTTTTATTGTGACGTGAGTTGAAGTGCGTTCACTGCCACAATAAAGCGCTATTCACAAGTTTACACTCGCAAGTCAAAGCAAAATTCATCCAAATGTATCTTGTAAAATTATCTCGAGATCGGTCACTTCTATTTCAAGGCATCGTCTGATCCCTATACCCCAAAATAGCACGGGTTTACTCTATGCGCAAGAACTACAGCAGCCCTTGAGGGTTAAATAGGCTCAATTGTCAATACCCAAGTCAGTTACGGGACGTAAACACCTGAGTCACTTGTGCCATGTGAATTTTTTGATGCCATTGCAGTGTTCCCACTTTTCAATGTGAGAGGCACAAAACTACAAGTCCCTCATCACTTGTCCATTAACATGCCCCCCATTCCCCACCCCCTGCATAAAATCTCCAATCAGGCAGAAAGGTCCCATCTCCACTTGTCAAAGGAAACTTTTATCAATACCAAGAGCACTTGAAGTTTGTTTGCATTTTGTTTTCCAGCACTCTTAACAACTTCAGAAGTCAGATCACAGGAGTATCTGATCAAAGCGCTTCATGGTTAGTTCTGGAAACACAGGAGTGCTATGCCACGCTTTGATACTCCACATCAATATTTCAATTCAACAATCGCTTGACATGCACCCATACTCCCAGAGACGGAAGACGAAAGGGAAGTGAGTGAACATAGCAAAAAGAAACGGCTTGAAGATATGGCTGCCTTTTCACCTTCTCTTAAATAAAACCACCTTGGTTATCATTTACAACAAACATTTTAAATCTCAATGGTGGTCGTAATATCGTAAGACAACGTTTGTTTAAGGAACATCATGTCACAAAAATGAAATTGACTTTGTGAAATACGCGCATCCAAGATTTCACGACAACCCCACCAAACCAACATGGTGAATCTTGAAAGTGTGAGCATAGCATATGTTTCATGTTTTATCAAAGGCGAGTACCGCAGGAGCTCGACTGCGATAAAGACGAACACAGTCCATCTGGCGCATGTCACTTTCATGCTGCTTCATAATAATTTCATCATCTCGACAGCATACGACACGTGTCTGAAGGCTTCTGCAAGTTTGATGTGAAAGTGTGTGAGCACACTTGTAGTCCGTCAACTTGCAATGAGTGACACAGCTGGCTACTAAATGGTGTAATACTCTATTTAACCAAAGAAAGAAAATAACTACTTTTGTTTTCTTTTCTTGGTGAAATATTTAAAATCACCCGAGTGAGGATAAGCGCTTCAGATAATATATGCATGGATTAATGAGTCTGGAAAAAGATGCAGCAGTCCAGACAAATGTACAAACATAATACAGCTCAGATTTTACTGACTAAATACATTTTGGTGTTTACTATGAAAGGGATCATGTATACTGTACCTGCCAATGCTATATTTACTGTCCACCATTGTAAGTGAAAAAATATATTGTAGTAACTAAGGATTGTCCATTCAACCATCCATCCATCCATCTTATTCCGCTTATCTGGGGTCGGGTCGCAGGGGCAACAGCTTATGCAGGGAAGCTCAGACTTCCCTCTCCCTAGTAACTTCGTCCAGCTCTTCCGGGGATATTGTCGACATTGGCTCTCTCGATACCAAATCACACAGGATCGCACAGCACCTGTCTGTAGCTTGTGCTGTCTGACGCTTCTTTTCTACGTGCTCAAAATCTATGTTAATCCATTTTCCCCAGTCTGGCATTCAAAATTGATGACAACTAATTTATCGAGAAAAGCGCAATTGTTTATTCATTGCAGTTGCTGTGCAAATTCCCTAAAAAGATTAATTCCCAACAATTGCTTCTCGTTGCAATGCCACATGGAATGAATAATGAAAATGCAACGCAGAGACAAAAGGGGGGGAAAACAAACAACGGGATTATCAATCATAAAGCGTCTCTGAACACATTTAGACAAAGACGAACAAAGATAAATAATTAGCTGTAACGCTTGACAATATCATTTACAGCCATCAAGTTAATGTGGGTATTGTAGCATCCAGGCAGCGCTGCCAATTGATCTTATGGCTTTGTTCTTCGGCGATGGGCGACAATAGCACCTGTCATTGTGATTCAATCTGCTCTCACATGCAATGGATGCAAGCAGGAGTAACCAGGATTTACTTCATTAATTTTTTATATCAGCACCAAGATCACCACCAAAAAAACAAAAATGTGTAAGCTGCCAATGGATGATTTTATTCAAGAAGAAATTAAAAGAAAGGAAGATCCTCAAGTCAGTCAGTCATCTGCCTCACAGTTATGAGGACCAGGGTTCAAATCCTGGCCCCGCCTGTGTGGAGTTTGCATGCTCTCCCCGTGCCTGCGTGGGTTTTCTCCGGGTCCTCCGGTTTCCTCCCACATCCCAAAAACATGCTTGCTAGGTTGATTGAGGACTCTAAATTGCCCGTAGGTGTGAATGTGTGCGAATGGTTGTTTGTTTATGTGCCCTGCGATTGACTGGCGACCGGTTCAGGGTGTAATTTGCCTCTCGCCCAAAGATAGCTGGGATAGTGTTGGATTTATCTCACCAAACATTATAATGAATAAACACAAAAGGAATGAAGACGTTGGTCATTTTACTCATGAGGAGGGCGCATGGGAGATTGTTCAGGTTACAGCCTCTCAACACGCTCTAAACAATCTCCCCCGTCGCTCCTACATTTATTTGAAAATAGGAGGGTTCTACAAGACATAATATTCTAAGCATTAAGACACAACACAAAACATAGGACCAGACGACACCTGTCCCGTCCCCGACCACATCCGATCACGTCCTTGGTCAAGGCGCCCTTCCATCAAATGTTGCTGAGTCATCTTCTTGAAGGCGAGACATCTTTCTATCTAAATATTGTCCATAATACTAATGCAAGCTACTAATGCAAAATACTAATGCAAGCTACTAATGCAAAATACTAATGCAAGCTAAGCAAATAAATGATAACTACTAAAATATATCTAACAGATAGGCTCCAGTACACCCGTGACCCTAGTGAGGATAACTGGTTAAGAAAATTGATGGATGGATGGAGGGATGGAGGATCCTAAAGTTCCAAAAGGTGTTCACTGTTTACTGAATAAAACAAGGCAAGCATAAGAAAGACTGAATGTTGATACATGCTTTAGACATGGTTGAGCCATCAGGGCCACCAATGCCTTCTCTGCCGGCCTACTCAGAGGCACTCGCCTACAGTTCCAATTAAAAATTTTTAAATTTCTTCCAGCAGCATGGTGGGCTACTGGTTAGCACATCAGCCTCACAGTTCTGAGGACCGGGGTTCAAACCCCGGCCTCACCTGTTTGGAGTTTGTATGTTCTCCCCATGCCTGTATGGATTTGCTCCACAGTCAGCGTCAAGGCAGGGGGGCATATTGATGGCCAAAACATACTATCATTTTTTTTTCTTCTTTTTTTTTTTAAGAATACTAAAAAAAATACTAAATAAAATACTTTTGGAATGCTATTTGTAGAAACCCTGTTTATCCTATAGAAACTCCTACAGATAGGCATTTTTGCGTTTCAGCCATCGACGTGTACTGCTGCACAATAACTGTTTGATAAAAATAGTTTTCTGTCAACAACTCATTTACTAGTCTATCTGTTCTACCAAAACACACAAAAGAGCCAATTATTCACATCCAAGGAAAGAGATTAGCTAAGAAGAAGTGGGTCACTGAGAGGACTGAGGACAGGAGAGAGGAATACATGGAGACGCGATGGTAGAGGTGGCAAAGGCCAAACAAGAGGCATATGATGACATGTATGCCAAATTGGGAGACTAAAGAAGAAGAAAAATATCTATACATGTTTGCCAGACAGAGGGATAGAGATGGGAAGGATGTCCAGGAGGTTAGGGTCATTAAGGATAGATATGGAAATGTGTTGACTGGTGCCACAAGTGTGCTGGATAGATGGAAAGAATACTTTGAGGAGTTTATGAATGAGGAAAATAATAGAGAATAGTAGAAGAGGTAAGTGTGCTGCACCAGGAAGTAGCAATGATTAGTAAGGGGGTAGTTAGAAATGCACTATTCATCCATCCATTATCTGAGCCGCTTATCCTCACAAGGGTAGCCTCCCTCCGCCTTCGGGTGGGACGACGGGTCCTGACTGTTGTTTGTGCCTATGCACAACAACAGCAGTTCAGAGTACCCACCCTTTTTGGAGTCCTTGGAGGGGGTGCTGGAGAGCGCTCCCGCTGGGGACGCCATCATTCTGCTGGGGGACTTCAATGCTCACGTGGGCAATGACAGTGAGACCTGGAAGGGCGTGATTGGGAGGAACGGCCCCTCGATCAGAACCCGAGCGGTGTTCTGATATTGGACTTCTGTGCTCATCACGAATTGTCCATAACGAACACCATGTTCAAGCATAAGTGTGTCCACACGTGCACTTGGAACCAGGACACCCTGGTTGCAGTTCGATGATCGACTTTCTGGTTGTGTCATCGAACTTGCGGCCGTATGTCTTGGACACTCGGGTGAAGAGAGGGGCAGAGCTGTCAACTAATCACCAACTGGTGGTGAGTTGGCTCTGATGGTGAGGGAAGATGCCGGTCCGACGTGGCAGGCCCAAGCGTATTGTGAGGGTCTGCTGGGAACAGAAGAGTTTCAACTCCCACCTTCGACAGAACTTTGCTCATGTTCCGGGTGAGGCGTCTACGTCTACGTCTTTCGGCTGGCCTGGGAACGCCTTGGGATCTGCCCGGAAGAGTTGGATGAAGTAGCTGGGGAGAGGGAAGTCTGGGCGTCCCTGCCAAAGCTACTGCCCCCGCGACCCAACCTCGGATAAGTGGTAGAAAATGGATGGATGGATGGGCTTATCCTCACAAGGGTCGCGGGAGCGCTGGAGCCTATCCCAGCTATCATCGGGCAGGAGGCTGGGTGGACCCTGAACTGGTTATATAAACAAACAACCATTCGCACTCACGTTCACACCTACGGGCAATTTAGAGTCTTCAAATAACCTACCACACATGTTTTGGGATGTGGGAGGAAACCGGAGTACCCGGAGAAAACCTATGCAGGAACACAGAACATGCAAACTCCACACAGGTGGGGCTGGGGATTGAACCCCGGTCCTCAGAACTGTGAGGTAGATGCTCTAACCAGTCTTCCACCATGCCGCCAGAAATGCACGAAAGAGCATGAAAAATTGAAAGGCAGTTGGTCCTGATTACATACCTGTGGAGTTATGGAAGCATCTAGGAGAGGTGGCTCTGGAGTTTTTGACCAGCTTGTTCAACAGCATTTTAACAGGTGAGATGATGCCTGAGGAATGGAGGAAATATGTGCTGGTGCCCATTTTTAAGAGCAAGGGTGATGTGCAGAGCTGTGGGAACTATAGAGGAATAAAGTTGATGAGCCACACAATGAAGTTATGGGAAAGAGTAGTGGAGGCTAGACTCAGGACAGAAGTGAGTATTTGCGAGGAACAGTGTGGTTTCATGCCTAGAAAGAGTACCACAGATGCACTATTTGCCTTGAGGATGTTGATGGAAAAGTACAGAGAAGGTCAGAAGGAGCTACATTGTCTTGTGGTTCTAGAGAAAGCGTATGACAGAGTACCCAGAGAGGAACTGTGGTCCTGCATGTGGAAGTCTGGAGTGGCAGAGAAGTATGTTAAAATAATACAGGACATGTACGAGGGCAGCAGAACAGTGGTGAGGTGTGCTGTAGGTGTGGCAGACGTATTTAAGGTGGCGGTGGGACTGCATCAGGGATCAGCCCTGAGCCCCTTCCTGTTTGTAGTGGTGATGGATAGGCTGACAGATGAGGTTCGACTGGAATCCCTACGGACCATGATGTTCGCAGATGTGATTGTGATCTGCAGTGAAAGCAGGGAGCAGGTGGGGGAACAGTTAGAAAGGTGGAGGCATGCATCGGAAAGCAGAGGAATGATGATTAGCTGAAGCAAGACAGAATATATGTGCATAAATGAGAGGGGTGGAGGGGGATGAGTGAGGCTACAGGACTTGAAATAGCAATAGTGCAATAGTGAGTGTGGTAAGGAAGTGTAGAAACAGGTCCAAGCAGGTTGCAACGCGTGAAGGAAGGTGTCAGGTGTGTTATGCGACAGAAGAGTCTCTGCTAGGATGAAGGGCAAAGTTTATAAGACAGTGGTGAGGCCAGCCATGATGTACGGATTAGACACAGTGGCACTGAAGAGACAACAGGAAGCAGGAGGTGGCAGAAATGAAGAGATTGGATAGGTTGGATAGGATTAGAAATGAGCACCTCAGAGGGACAGCCAAGGTTAGATGTTTTAGAGACAAAGTTAGAGAGAACAGACTTCGATGGTTTGGACACGCCCAGAGGAGAGATAGTGTGTATATAGGTTGAAGTATGATGCGAATGGAGATGCCAGGTAAGAGAGCTCGAGGAAGACCAAAGAAGAAATTGATAGATGTTGTGAAGGAAGACCTGAAGGCAGGTGGTGTTAGAGAGGAGGATGCAGGAGATAGGCTTACATGGAAAAGGATGACACGCTGTGGCGACCCCTAACGGGGTAAACCAAAAGGAAGAGAAGAAGAAGATTCACATCCACAGAATGAGCATGCGAATACTGTAAAATGATTCCAGGCGCACTACGCGCATCATCTCCACGTTGTGCTATGCCCTATTGTATACTATCAGCTTTAGTTGCACGCACCCTGTTTGTCTACAACCAACTATAAGTTTCTCATCTGCACCGTGACTGCCATGGCAAATGTTGAGACAATTTAAAGATCTCGCCAGGCATTCCGTTTCGTTTGCAGTGGCCTGAAATAGGGTAGCTTTAGGCTGAATGCTGAACAATTCATTTGTGCCTTTGAGTGGATTGGTTCCATGTAACACTGTTCCTGTAAAGCTGGCTATTCTATTGCAATCATTCAAAAGCAAGAAGCAATCGTATTTTTTAGCTTCACTGGCTAACCTTGACAGCATGAGCCACTGAGAACTAGAGTGCACGAACTGCATTTTTGTAATTTTTAAGTTAAGATGGTAAGTGGTAAACTGGACTGCACTTATATAGCGCTTTATCTACACCATCACAGTGCCCAAAGCGCATTACAAAGCCTCACATTCACCCACTCACACACACATTCATACACCAATGGGTTACTGCTGCCAATCAAGGCGCTGCCAGGCCCACTGGGAGCAAATTAAGGTTCAGTGTCTTGCCCAAGGACACAAGGTACAAGGTGCTTTTATTGTCAATTCTTCAATATCCTAACACATACAGAGGATTGAAATTATGGTACTCAAAGGCCTGCGGTGCTACAAAAAAAAAACAGTGCATATAATAACATCAATATAAAAAGCTAAATAAAACTATGATATATACAGTATAAAAAGTATTAATTTAATGTGCAAAAAGATCAGGTGACGTGTGCCACATCGTCAAGGTCAGAGAACCAAGGCAAATACGACATATATAAATTAGATGACAAAACCCCAATGCTGTTAAAGTGGCTGATGCGACCCTGAGTCTGGTGTGTGTGTGTGCGTGTGTGTGCGTGTGTAGGGCGTCAGAGTTCAGGCGGGGAGAGGACAGAAGAGGTAGAGGGGACACAGCAGGCAGAGTTCAGATTCCTGACAGTCTGATGAATAAAACTGTCTTTGAGTCGGCTAGTCCTGGCCCGCAGACTCCCCGGTCTCCTCCCTGATGGCAGGAGACTGAAGAGGCTGTGTGATGGATGGGTAGCATCCCCCGCTATGCGGAGGGCTTTGCGGGTGAGGCGGGTGCTGTAAATGTCCTGCAGGGAGGGAAGACAGGTTCCGATGATCTTCTGAGCTGCCCTCACTATGCAGTGGAGAGTCTTGCGGCAGCATGCGGTGCAGGCTCCGTACCACACAGTGATGCAGTTGGTCAGGATGCTCCCTATGATCCCTCTGTAGAATGAGCACATGATGGGGGTCGGGGCTCTGGCTCTTCTCAGCTTGCGCAGGAAGTAGAGATGCTGGTGAGCTTTCTTTGCCAGTGATGAGGTGTTGCTGGACCAGGAGAGGTCATCTGTGATGTGCACTCCCAGGAACTTGGTGCTGGGCATTCTCTCCATCGCAGCACCGTTGATGTTCAAGGGAGCATGCTGGGAGTGCGCTCTATGAAGTCCACAACAATCTCGTTTTTTTCCCACATTGTGGGAGAGATTGTTGTCCGTGCATCACCCGGCCAGGCGGCTCACTTTGACACACGGATAGTCGTAGCCGGGATTCGAACCAGTGACCCTTTGGTCACTGGACGACCTGCTCTACCTACTGATCCACAGCTGCTCTAAGTTATAGAGAAAAGTAAAATGTTTCAGATGTTCAAATCTTGACATATTGGGGGCAGACAATTATTGTACTGCACTTTTTACTGATTCATCAGTGCAGCAACTGAGCCAACTTCAATTCAATTCAAACTCCAATTTCCAAGATGAAACTTGGAACACATGAAACTCAGCTTCACCTCGGACAAAAACAACATAGAAAGTGAATTTCAGGGATTAAGAGAATACTCAAAATTTAGGTATTGCTTTAACTTGGGTGCCAGTGTCTCCGTATGTTAGTGGAAGGGAATTTTATTCATCGCCTTTTCCTTTTTCAGCTTTGACGGGTGTTTGTATTCAATCATCTTTTTAACCTGTAACTAGCTACTTTTACACAAAGGCGTTTGGTATCCCAGGGGTCTGAGACTGTGGGATGGTGGGAGCGAAGTCTTTATGTCTGTTATCATCTGTTTTGTGAAGTACATTGTTTTGCTTTTAACTATGAAAGGTGCTATATATAAATAAATGCTTGGAAATAAAATCTGAGGTAATCCACAATTTCTGTAACAACAACTAGCCACAAAAAGTAATCATTGTCAAATAAATCACAGAGATTATCCATCAGATTTTATAATTTATAATTTCTCAGGGAATTGAATCGATCGCAACTGGACTGTTCTGTTTGTCGCGATCGACTGAATTTCATGACAATGAAAATGACTTAGATGAATGAGATTATCCATCCATCCATCCATCCATCCATCCATTTTCTGGGTTTTTGAAGGATTCAAATAATTCTGTGATTTGTGATTGTAGACATTGTGGACTGTTACACTGAAGACATAATAACTCAAACATTACTTCCTGTATTAACAATTTTTTTTCATGCACTTCTCATTCAAATATAATTGTGGCAGTGGCATGCAAAGTTCGTGTGTGGGGTGTGCAATGGATGTGCAAGCCATGCCCATTAGATGCCCCCCTCCAGGTGGATGCCCGGGGCCACCACACCGTCTCCCCCCGCCACCCTCTTTGCATGCCAGTGTAATAGAACCAGTTATTTGTGTATTGGAAACTGGAAGAAGTAAATGGGCCCTTTGGAACTTAACCATTTTTAGTCAGCAAAATATGATGTCAAGTCAAGTGTATTTGTGTAGCCCTCATCACAAAAAAAATTCTCAGAGGGCTTCACAGGCCCACAGTTGACTCAGAACTCAGACCAAAAAGAGAAAATACATATCTGCATGCACCTTTATCCAGATTCTCACCAGAGTTGAACTTGCTATGCCTTGATATAATGATAACATTTTCTGGAAATCAGGTGTTGCAATTTTCCCTACAGTGAATGAAGGTTATCTATCTTATTTTAGCCTCCTCAACAAACACTGATTCAGACAATACTTCTCATTCCTTGTGCTTTAATGCTTGGTTGTGTGTACAAGAAAGAGGGAGAAAGAAATAAGAGGCCAAACCTGAAACATCATAAATATTCCATGTGATGCCCCAACATGCCATCTGGGTAGGGGGCCTAAATTCGGCATGCTAACAGGATCTCATGGCAGGACTCCAGTTGAAATCAGGCATGCAAAGCAGGCGCTGAGCTACAAGGGACTACATAGGCGGAGGAGTGCCACCCAGCCAGCACAGCACTAGACTTATTTGTAAACGCCGGCCTGTGATGCCACTATGTGTTAAGCCCCTCCGTCAGCTCAGGCTGCGTAATGTGAGGGGAAGTGTCATCCTGTCAGCGCTGTGCCGTGGATCAGCCTGCTGTTTATGTGTGTGTGCTGTGAACCCAGCCTAGCTCAACGGAGGAGGGGAGCAAATGACACAGAGGCTCTTTCATCTAATCCTTGCGGTGCATATTTGCACCTCACTAAGTTTAATTGATGACTACGGATCAAATACTTAAAAAATAATTTTTAAAAAATCATTGGGATTGTTATTTTCCTCTTCAACCTGCAAAAAGAATTCTTAATGCACCTACCTGATGTTCTGAGAGCTTGAACTTATATATTCCTACACATCTCCCACAGATATACATCACAATATTTGCTGCATTTCTTTGCAATTAGTTCAAGATTTGCGCTGGGCAAACTTCATCAGGCAAACTTGAAGAGAGAGTACGTGTGAGAAGACTTTTCACAGCGACGAGCACCTGGTTCCTGTGCGTTCTACTTCCAGCAGGCTGCGCGTCACCGTCATTCAGACAAACGGAGAGTGACAGACCGAGCTTTTCGCCGTCACAGTCTGGCTTCTCTGTGGGACTCAGACGCTGCGCTCGTCCCACAGCTGAACAGAAGGCTGTGCTTTGCAAAACAAACCAACAAACAGGCAACCTGAAGAGGCTGATGAAAGAGTAAACAACACGGCCCCGCTAACATGGCCCATAACCATGACACCTCCAAAGTAGGTTAACAATTTGACATGTCTGAATTAAGAACGCCCACGTCATCCCCGCATGGTGTCGCAGATGTAACCTTCAGGACCTTGGATACTCAACCAGGCCTGTACCTCGGGCAGTTGATCATCAAGAAAAAAAACAAAAACGATTGGGAGTCAATCTATTGATGTTGCTGAACTAATTGTTAAGCAGGGGATTCAAAAGCAGATGTTGCATTTCAAAGCAGTTGTGCGTAAGGAGACAGGTTATGATTTATGCTAAAATGTGTGGCTTCAAAGCATTGAGAGAGCCTTCTAAACAAATTGAACAAGTCAAGCGCTATTCACCTAGGACCAGGAGGGGGCCCGGCGCATGCAGATCAGAGGCGCAAGGCTGCTGCTTGTAATATTACTCGCTGGTAGGAAGAGTGGGGAGTGTGTGGGGGTCCCACTGGGGGGAGGCAGCACATGGAGGCTAACACTGAGCAATGCCTGCACAGAGAGGAATTATGTACGAATGCAGCTGCAACACCTGTGCAGACGCAAACCCCCACCAATCCCCCCGCTGCTACCCTCCTGGAGCATCATCCACACATGGAGGAGGGGGGCAGCACCTTGAGACTTGACATCCTTTCTTTTGGATGGCAAGATGATTTGGGAGGAGATGGAAGGGTTAGGGTTTGGTAGAAGGTTTGTTGCTTGTGTCAACACACTGACGCAATTTTCGGAAACCCACAAAGCTGGCTACTTGTTGGTGGAGACTGGATGATGGGGGAGGCTTTGGGGGTAGTAGGTGGTTGTGGTTTTGGTAGTGGGGGGCCGGGGGTGCGGGCGTCTTTCAAAAGTGTTTATCTCAGTTGTCTTCTACATCACACAAGAAATGTCAAAAACAAATAACTTCCAGTGGATCTTTTAGTAAGATTACATTTCTATAACCATGTTTGGAGAAGCAGTAATGAGAAAGTTCCATATTCTCATGGGTCACAGCATTAGGTAGACCCACACATTCTAATCAGATCCAATAAAAGAAATCAAAAAAATGTTTTCAAAGATAAAAATGCTCAATCTTATTGACACTGTCAAAGAGGTATTACTTTAAAATTGTGTTTATTATGATCTACAACTGCTCTTCATTTTTAAATACTGATTCCAAGAGTAGCTAAATGATATAACCAAAATATGAGGAATACATTGCAGTACAACACTGATTTTATTTGCAATAGAATATTATCACAATATTTTGCCTGACAATGATAAACATTGAGATACAGTGGATATGTACTATTTAATATTTCCTCAGGAAATTAGCGGTGATAATTATATGTATTATAATATGCATGTAATATCTAAGGATTTAGATACAAAAATAAAATAAATGAAAGTAACGCAATCCTTTCCTTTTAAAATATTTCCATAATTGAATAGTCTGATGACACAATAATGCAAAAATAGTATTTTGTAAAAACTCAGACAGCCACAGTATCGATACATGATGTTAGTGTCGTCTTATTCGACACCACTGTAAAGTTACAACCAGAATAAATCAATTCCCCTTGGTCAGTGTCAGTCAAAACTGAGCATTTTTTCAATTTCATAAAATATAATTTTTTGCGCGGCACGGTGGCCGACTGGTTAGAGCGTCAGCCTCACAGTTCTGAGGTGAGGGGTTCAATGCCCGTCCCCGCCTGTGTGGAGTTTGCATGTTCTCCCCGTGCCTGCGTGGGTTTTCTCCGGGCACTCCGGTTTCCTCCCACATCCCAAAAACATGCATTAATTGGAGACTCTAAATTGCCCGTAGGCATGACTGTGAGTGCGAATGGTTGTTTGTTTCTATGTGCCCTACGATTGGCTGGCAACCAGTTCAGGGTGTACCCCGCCTCCTGCCCGATGACAGCTGGGATAGGCTCCAGCACGCCCGCGACCCTAGTGAGGAGAAGCGGCTCAGAAAATGGATGGATGGATGGATCATTTTTTGCATTGGATCCCATAGATTAGTGGTTCTCAAGCTTTTCATGGCAGTTACCACCTGATAATACTTCTGTCCAAGTATCACCATAATGACAAATATTATAATACAGTAGCATAGTAGGCCTAAGTGTTCATCAAAAAATTAGGGAGTGGTTGTATTTCTAAAAGGAATATTGAATATTATTGTAAGCCACTGTAACATGATGCACAGTTTGAAGGTTAACACTGTGCTTAAATACAAGAAAATGAAAACATTGACTCAATCATTTTAATGATTCAATTAAAAAGGATTTAACGCAAATGTTAAATCAAATTTGCATAGTAACTAAACGTTTGAAAACAAACAGTTCGAAAAGATTAAATGCAGATGTCCATCCATCCATTTTCTGAGCCGCTTCTCCTCACTATGGTCGCGGGCGTGCTGGAGCCTATCCCAGCTGTCATCGGGTAGGAGGCGGGGTACACGCTGAACTGGTTGCCAGCCAACCATCCGTACTCACATTCACACCTATGGGCAACTTAGAGTCTCCAATTAATGCATGTTTTTGGGATGTGGGAGGAAACCGGAGTGCCCGGAGAAAACCCACGCAGGCACAGGTAGAACATGCAAACTCCGCACAGGCGGTGCTGGGGATTGAACCTGGGTCCTCAGAACTGTGAGTCGGACGCTCTAACCAGTCGGCCACCGTGCCGCCCAATGAAGATGTATTGTATTTAAATCTTAAAAGTTAAATGCAACTGAACTATACTTACATGTACTGTACTGGATTTAAATAAAATTTAAAATAAATAAATAAATGTTTAGGCCACTGTAACATTATCCACACTTTGCAGATTTAATTCAGTATTTTTTTTTTTTCACATACAACTACAGGGAGCCCGTGTACCGCTATTAGAACCGCTATAGAACCACTGGATTAGATTGTTCAGATGTATCTAATGTTAAGGCCTTTGAGCATATAGCTTCATTAAATCAAGGCCTTAGCCTACGTTTCCGATGCACACTCTATGAAAATGAGCAAAAGTTGGATATCTGTATAACATGCTGAACTTTGACATTACAGAAGCTTTTGGCACACATGTACCAAGACAGACCGCATGCACGGACTTCTCTCACAAGTAATTTTTCCGTCTGTTTTCTCCTATTTGATGCAACCTAAATTGGGATGGGAGAAAGGAATTGCTAAATTTTTAATTAACTTCATAACATCTGCACTTGTGCTTTGCGAGAGCAGCGAGTTTTCCTTTTAACCTATTCCAGCACATTTGCACACCAAGGTAAATCTTGATGCTGGCACTCTTACAGAAAGGAAGAGGAAAATCAAAAATGGAAATGAACTCTCACTTGTGTGTGTGCAGATCAAAGAGACAGAATTATTCAACTTTTTGCCATTGCTTGATCTTCAAAAAAAAATAAAAAATTAAAAGAAAAAGTAGGGAGGATCAAGATGGATGAATCAGTTTGAATGAAGAGAATTCTTTAGTTGTTCTATCAACGTTCTTTCCCCCCCACTATGATGTGCATTTGCTTCTAAATTGACACTCAGCATGTTCTCCTCAGAGTTCTGAGGTTGGGGGTTCGACTCTGGGCTCCAGCCTTCCTGTGTGAAGTTTTTGTGTTCTCCCTTTGCTTGGATGGGTTTTCTTCCCTGTCAGTCACCGGTCATTGGATTTGTCATCACTTTTCTCCTACTTAAAGCACCCCTGGTTGTAGGTGAGATACACTGAGGTACAGGGCTATTTGGAAACTGGCAATTTTTATGGTTTTGCATTCATACGCCGCCACAATGGATTTAAAGCAAATATTTGACTACTGTTTTTTTTCATTTTAAATGTAAATTCACAAATTTAATCTGGAATAAAGATGGAAATTAGCTTTCTGATAAATCTGGGGCAAGCATCTCTTTTGATATTGATAAATGTATGTGCACAATTCCATAAACTAAAAAAAATAATAAATAAAAGTTGAGCTTTTTGGAAGTTGTGTGTCTCATTACATCTGGCGTAAATGTAACACAGCATTTCAGAGAAAGAACATCATACCAACAGTCAAACATGGTGGTGGTAATGTGACGGTTTGATGGTCTGGTCTCATCAGAGCCCAAGCGGTTATGTACGTCTTCCTCGGTTGGGCCAGAGGAGATGAATACCAGTGCGAGAGGCTGCCCAGCAGGCACACTCTAATGGTCCAATCAAGTTAGTCATGGGGAGAGGGGGGAGAATACAAAACGTTCCATTCACAAATAAATATTTACAATGTACAGTCTGTTTTTTTTTCATGCAAAGATATTTACAGATACCAAATACTTCACACTGCTGTATGTAAAAACTGACTGAAGTGCTGTCCATGAAGTCATACATTTATTTATTAATTTATTTATTGAACCTTATCCAGGTAAGTTATTTGCAATGCCAACCTGGCTGCAGACAGCAGGGTAAAACAAAACAAAATAGAAGCAAATACATATACAAACTGTAGAATAGTAATATTACGTTACATCATAGCACATGGCGAATAAAAGGTATATTAAAGGCATATGAGCGGATATTTTCTAAAGCTGGAGAACTTGCATGAAGAAAAATACAATCAAATGAATGTCAATACATTAGAAAAGCTTGTCTTTTTTAATAAATCAATATATAAATACATGTGGAAGCCTGCAGATGACTATAGATGTGATTTATGTTCTCAAATTCGTAGTAGAACTGTGTAAGGCTTCAGGGTCATGTCCCTATTGCATTTTCCAGCTGATAAATCACATTTATAGTCATCTGCAAGCTTCTGTTGTACAATTTAGGTATGTCCTCTCAATAAATTAGAATATATTTATTCGATTTGTAACTGTATAGAATAAAACTCTCTAACTCAAAGACTGTCTGCAGCCAGACTGGCATTGCAAATGTGAATCGGTCCTCAAATGCCTCACCTGGATAAAGGGTTAGGTTTTAAAGGTATCAAAAATATTTGAAATTTAGATATAAAATCAGACATTGAAAACTTGAAGTACTAGCATTTTATTACATCCAGTAGGTGTCAGTAATGAGCAACATTAGCCTCATTTGCTTAAGGTACCCTGAACTGATAAGTGGGATGGAAACACAAACCATGTGGGCCGGAGGAACCTTTTACTACCAGGAACTCAAAGTTCCTGGGCTGGTTGGTGGAAAAGCCCCAAATCACTTTTTCACACAGAGCCAGGTAGGTTTGAAATTTGTTTTCCTTAATAAATATAATCACATTTAAAACGGCATTTAATGTTTACTTGGGTTACCTTTGTCTGATAATTACATTTGTTTTATGATTTTAAATATTAAAGTGAAGAAACTATGCAAACAAATACGAATTTGAGAAGGGGGCAAATACTTTTTCATGGTACTGTACCTGTGAATATTATTTAAGCCTTATTTTTGATACTTGGATGAAAATCCTTGAAGTTTAGAGCCTGTGGACATTCCCAAATTTAGAACTTCCTCCCTGGAGATGCTTTTTCACCTTCAATTGTTGCTTGTTTCTGGTTACTGCTGCCTACACACAAAAATAACCGGTCCGTTTTTGTCACAATTTTACCCCTTCCTGACAAAGAATGACAAACACCAGACTATCTGATGTCTAATAGGATTACCCTATAAAATAATCCTTTGGGGTGAGGTGTGTTAAGAGTGAATTTGGCTCAATACAGAGGAATGCAGCCCTATGTGGGGCACAAGCCAGTGCAAACTGTAGGCCGGTCCCAAGCCCGGATAAATGCAGAGGGTTGCGTCAGGAAGGGCATCCGGCTTAAAACTGCCAAACAAATATGAGCGTTCATCCAAAGAATTCCATACCGGATCGGTCGTGACCCGGGTTAACAACGTCCGCCACCGGCGCAATCAACCTGCAGGGCGCCGGTGCAAATTCAGCTACTGTGGATCGAAGTCAAAGGAGGTGGAACGCGGGTTCTTCGGCAGAAAGAGAAGAGGAAAGCACAGAGCCTAGAACTGAATGTGGGGACTTTGAATGTTGGGACTATGACAGGAAAATCTCGGGAGTTGGTTGACATGATGATGAGGAGAAAGGTTGATATATTGTGTGTCCAGGAGACCAGGTGGAAAGGCAGTAAGGCTAGAAGTTTAGGGGCAGGGTTTAAATTATTTTACCATGGTGTAGATGGGAAGAGAAGCTAGTACTAAACTAGTACTTGGTGTATCTTCTGGCAGGAAAGGAGAGAAGGAGACTTGGTGGTGGAACCTCACAGTACAGTAAATCATACAAGGAAAAGGGTTAGCTAAGAAGAAGTGGGACACTGAGAGGACCGAGGAGAGGTGAAAGGAATACATTGAGATACGACACAGGGCAAACGTAGAGGTGGCAAAGGCCAAACAAGAGGCATATGATGACATGTATGCTCGGTTGGACACTAAAGAAGGAGAAAAAGATCTATACAGGCTGGCCAGACAGAGAGATAGAGATGGGAAGGATGTGCAACAGGTTAGGGTAATTAAGGATAGAGATGGAAATATATTGACTGGTGTCAGCAGTGTGCTAGGTAGATGGAAAGAATACTTTGAGGAGTTGATGAATGAGGAAAAGAGAGAAAGCCTGTGACAGAGTACCCAGAGAGGAACTGTGGTACTGCATGTGGAAGTCTGGAGTGGCAGACAAGTATGTTAGAATAATACAGGACATGTACGAGGGCAGCAGAACAGTGGTGAGGTGTGCTGTAGGTGTGACAGATGAATTTAAGGTGGAGGTGGGACTGCATCAGGGATCAGCCCTGAGCCCCTTCCTGTTTGCAGTGGTGATGGCTAGGCTGACAGATGAGGTTAGACTGGAATCTCCGTGGACCAAGATGTTTGCAGATGAGATTGTGATCTGTAGTGAAAGCAGGGAGCAGGTGGAGGAACAGTTAGATAGATGGAGGCATGCACTGAAAAGCAGAGGAATGAAGATTAGCCGAAGTAAGACAGAATATATGTGCATGAATGAGAGGGGAGGAGGGGGAAGAGTGAGGCTACAGGGAGAAGAGATAGCAAGGGTGGAGGACTTTAAATACTTGGGGTCAACAGTCCAGAGCAATGGTGAGTGTGGTCAGGAAGTGAAGAAACGGGTCCAAGAAGGTTGAAACGGGTGGAGGGAGGTGTCACGTGTGGTATGTGACAGAAAGGTCTCTGTTAGGATGAAGGGCAAAGTTTATAAAACCGTGGTGAGGCCAGCCATGATGTACAGATTAGAGACAGTGGCTCTGAAGAGACAACAGGAAGCAGAGCTGGAGGTAGCGGAAATGAAGATGTTGAGGTTCGCTCTCGGAGTGACCAGGTTGGATAAAATTAGAAATGAGCTCATCAGAGGGACAGCCAAGGTTCAATGTTACAGAGAGCAGACTTCGATGGTTTGGACACATCCAGAGGAGAAATAGTGAGTATATTGGTAGAATGATGATGAGGATGGAGCTGCCAGGCAAGAGAGCTAGAGGAAGACCAAAGAGAAGGTTGATGGATGTCGTGAGGGAAGACATGAGGGCAGTTGGTGTTCGAGAGGAGGATGCAGGAGATAGGCTTACATGGAAAAGGATGACGCGCTGTGGCGACCCCTAAAGGTACAAGCCGAAAGGAAAAGAAGAAGAAGAAGAAAGATGGCCGATACGGGTCTGAATGTGTTCAATATTTACGACCAAAAATCTTCGTGTGTGGTGAAAGGACTCCCTGGTCACAATGCTCTGAATTGTGACGTGAAACGAAAGTCTATCAAGAATCGGCCTGACTGAGGAACAAGGTAGTGGCATGTCCTACCAGATGTTGTATTTTGTGTAAGTTGGTTCACCAGAGGGAAAGAAGTACTTTCCAGCTAATTATAGCCATACTACCCTGACTACGCCTCATCTCGTCCGATCTCGGAGGCTAATCAGAGTCGGACCTGGTTAGTACTTGGATGCAAGAAGTACTTTCCAAAGCAAGCCTGTATTGACATGGCCATTCTAGAACACTTCCGCCTCCAGTCCCTTTGGCAACACTCTGGAAACACTGGCGCATCATACAGTATCTGGTGGCCTGTGAAAAATCAGGCCTTCAAAATAAAAACATACCAGCAAAAAAAAGAAAAAACTGTTTACACACCTGAAACACAAAGTCCAGTGGATTGTAGAAATGGAGGATCAACTCATGCAGCTGTAGGAAAGACAAGAGTTCTTATTTACCGCCAAGTTTTTAAAAAAAATATTCTTTAATTTTATTGTTTTTAAGTTTTTAAAGGTTTTGTCTTCGACGTTCCCCTGCCATGTTTCATCTTTGTTTTTTTGTGTACATTTGATCACGCGAGATTTCGGTATTGGCGGACTAGATTAGAGATCAATGGTGAAACAGAATCTTTATGTGTGTTGTTCTGTGTTGAGATTATCGGAGCACACCACACACAACACGACCAAAACGGTTAAATGCCTGATTTTCTATCTTCATGTGTGGGGTCTGTAAGAGATTAAAAAAAAGTATTTTAAGATTATAAATAATAATCCTTATGTGTGTACTAAGTGAAAAACATACTTGTGATCTGTTCACTCACTAGACTTTATTTTCCCTGTCCCAGTACACTTTGGGCGAGGGGGGTGGTATTATTGGAAATTAGTGGAAATTACTTCAATTTAATTTAATTCAATACTTAGCCATAGTTGCTAGCTGACATGCACTGCTTACACTAACAACTTGGCTGTGAAAATTGAGGAGTTACACGTCGCTTACAAAAGCACAGTCAGTGTTGCCAATTTATCAATTTGGTTGGTATGATGAGCTACTTTTAAAGCTGCTCTCACAACTATTTTTCCAAAACGCGTCTAGAATGTTTTATTCCCGCTAAGAAACAGACAACACTACCGGAATGGTTCACATTGTGTTGTTCTGTATGAGAAAATAGCCCCGTTGAAGGCGTTTGCCAAAGACATGGTTAATATTTCTACAGTACATTACAGAAGCAGTCATTTATCCATGTTGGAAACTTTTGAACCGAATATTGGCTTCCAAATATTTTGCAGAGGTTGCCTTGCCAGTTTTAATTGGGCCAAAGCTAAGGTAGGGAGGAGGAGTTGGTTTAGTATGTTTGTTTTATTGGCACACCGTTCCCAATGTATAGGAAAAAAATAACGCATTGGAAATTATTTTTCAGATCTCCAAGTATCGAGAAAGCCTGGTCTACAGAGGCATTTCAATTGGGTTGAACTGATCGGCATGTGGATGGTTGTCTTAAGCATTTATAGTTAAAGATAGTAGGAGCTAGAGAGCGCTGCTGTGGTAGTCAAAGAAGGGAATCAAGATCAGTGCATTGATGTTAATTGCTTATTATCAGCGTATTAGATGAGCTGGATTGTAGTTCAATTGGATTTGATCAGGAGTTGGTTACAGCCTCTAATGCTAGGGAAGAGCCTGTGAAACCTGAGAAGCCGGCCAGCCAGCCCCATGAGTTCTATCCACAGATGATATCACCTCACAAACACCAAAGCTCCTTTGACAAATCTCCCTTTGATGAAGCTCACACAAGGCTGTCTCTATAGGAAACCACTTGAAACCACCTGCCTGTGTGTGCGTGTGTGTGTGTGTAACACAGTTTCTATGCCTGAGTCACATGACACAAATCAGTTTTGAGACAAACGGTTCATTTTCCTGCCTTTGCTCTCCCGCTTTCGTCCACAAGAGGACATTGCTGCCACATTGTATTTTACTAGCAGCTACTACGACTGTACTTCTGGTGTCACTCACCGACATAAATACATCTCAAATCTTTTTGTCTAACCTCAATATCTAATTTCTATTCAGGATTTTTGATTGTCTTAATAGATATCAGTTCAAAAAAAAATTGTTAAAAAAAACAAAAACAAAAAAACGCGCAATATAAAAGTTATAAAATATACATCTTGGCTTCCGAATATTTCCTGTTAGTAATTGGAGAAACCCTTGTTGGCAAGCACAGTGAGGAGATGTTTGTTTTTTGTTTCTTGTCAGTGGTCACCAGGTTTACAAACATTTTGGCCCACTCTTTACAGAAACTATCCCTCACATTTCTTGGCAGCCGCTTGGAAACTAAAAGCATCAGTTCCCTGCGCAGGTTTTCTATTGTGTTGAGACTGACTTGGCCACTCTATGACCTTAGAATGCTTTTTCTTGAATCATTCCTTTGTTGCTCTGGCAATATGGGTTATTGTAATGCTTAAAGGCTCATCAACAGGATTTTTGTTGAGGAAAGGAGGTTTTCATTAAAGATTTTACAATACTTGGCTCTGGTAAATTGGCCGGTAAAGTGGCCCTTTACTTTTTGCAGACGAAAACAGCCCCAAAACATCTTGTTGTGTTAGTGTTAGTGTGTCAGTATTCTTTGGATCATTCTCAGATTTATCATCTTCCAAACGCGGCAGGTGGAGTCGGTGCCAAAAAATCCAAGTTCGGTTTCATCTCACCACAGTACTCAACCCAAAACCTTCTCAGTCATTTTGATATTCACTAGGTGCCTTCTTGAGCAGGTGGACCTTGCAGGCACAGCAAGATTTCAGTCTGTTACGTCGCAGTGAGTTGCCAATTATTTCCTTGGTGACAAATGGCCAATTGCCTTCAGATCATTAACAAGTACCTGCCGTATACTTTGTGGCTGCTCCCATAAAGTGGTACGGAAGATGAATGAATGTTGAAATAAATACATGTCTGCAAACTCAACTCCTGCACAGTGTATCTATTTGGTTGATTGACAACAAAAAGTAATTTCTTCGCAATAGGTGTTGACACTGATTTGCCACACTGATGAGAGAGTCACTAAATATTACCTTCGCTATATTACTGGTTGTGGATTAGGTTTATTTTAGTATCTACTCTTTTACATCCATCAGTGTGTGTTCTCTTTCATGAGCGTTGTCGACAAGCCCAGGAGAGCTTCAACACAGCCCAGTGAAGTGGGTGTGTGTATGCGGGGGTGTGTCTAGGCTTTGTCTGCTTGTTCGTTGAGGCCATCAGATAACAGGCAGGACAATGGCGCTCCATTCTGAGGGCTCTCTAAAATGAGCAGGAAGCAGTGGTGAGCGCCTATGCCGAGGCTTCTGGGGGACTCCCAGGGGTCCGCTCAGCCCTGACGGAGCACGCCTCTGTTGAATGGCTGCAGAGATTGAAAGGAAATAAGAAGCTATTGGCCACCCAGCTGGAGCCACGGGTGCTCTTTGATGCCATGCTTGAGAAGTATAGGCCAGTTGCAAGAGAAAGGTGGTAAGAGGTATAAAGGTCAGAGGACAAAGATGTTATGGGGTCCGTTAAAATTCATATTTGCATTGTTTTTATGTTATGTTATGTAATTGTTAAATATATTGTAGAAGTTATTTGCATTTATTTGCTTATTTTGCATTTGTATTATGGACGATTTTGATAAAGGAAGATGTCTCGCCTTCAAGAAGATGACTCAGCAGGAATCATCAGAGAGAAGGACGTGGCCGGGACGTGGCAGGTGTTGGTCCCATGTTTTCACCTTGAAACCCTACCCTTAGTGTGTTGTGTCTTGTAGCTTAATACGTTATGTCTTGTAAACTTAGAAACCTCCCTATTTTCAAATAAATGCAGGAGAGACGGGAGAGATTGTTTAGAGCGTGATGAGAGGCTGTAATCTGAACAATCTCCCATATGCCCTCCTCATGAGAAAAAGAAACCAGCGTCTTCATTCCTTTTGTGTCTATTTTTTATAATGTTGGGTAAGATAAATCCAACAGTAATACATGCACGTCACTTTCAGCAAGTTGTCAACTATAGTTTAGCTAAAAAGTAGCTTTTTATTAAGCGTCTTAAGCACTCCCCGAACATACCCAAAGCTCCAGCCAATGGGGTGTGGTTAAGCAATCCACCGCAATGGCTACCAGAAGTGACGGCGCAATTGCCAAACACAGCACGCTGTTGGAATATGAGGAGGAGGATTTTGACATACAGGAGCACTCAACTGAACTTGGCATCGTCAAACCGGCGGCTGCGAGATTTAGTTCTCTTGCTGGCGGTGGCGCTCCGATGGCCATAGGAAAAATAGTTGGCACCAAAGCTGGTTTCAGCCTCTGCCTAACTACACCTGTGTACCCAATGCTTTCTGTCAAGTCTTTCCCAAAACATGCCGATTCGAAGCGATCAGCACAAAGTTTGGAATGCTTGCTAGGCACCCATAGCTGACCACGTTTCTTCCCCTATCAATTGACTTTCCCTATCCGCTGGTCACGTATTCCTTCTTCACTTGGAAAGCCAAAGAAACTCTTGCCACTGCCTGAACCATTTGTACAACCAAATGCCCCACAATAAGCCATTGTGAAATCGTTAAATCATATGACAGCAAATATACAAGAACGTGAACAACAGCATGGAACAATAGCACACAACGCCGAATGAACAGACTGTTTTGCTAGTGTTACCTCACAGATGCAAAAAGCAGAAGGCACATTCTGAATCATATCGATTTAACTGCTGTATATCTGCTGTATAATCACTTCGAAATGTTTGCAAAGGGGTTTTAGAGTTATCAAGAAAAAATTTTAAGATCTTTGTCCTCTTTCCTAAAAGGAGGTCCACGAGAAAACGGAGTCGCATTTCCCAAAATACATTTCCCAAAAATGTACCATACTATTTATCTGGCTTTGAAAGTAGGCAAGAAAATAACAATAAGAAATAGATTCACATCATGAGCAATGAAAAACATTTTAGCAAGACTTTTCACTAAAAATGTCATTTTGAACAATGAACAATGTTAATCATTTTTTAATGACTTCAAAACACATTTTGGGTACATAAAGAAAATAAAAAATGTCTTTTGGTTTGACACCGTTTTTGCGTTCAACGTAATACCCCACACATAAACTTAAAAAATCGGCCATTTAGCAGTTTTGGTCGTCATGTGTGTGGTGTGCTCTGAGAATCTCAACACATCACACCACACAAAAAGATTCTGTTCCACCGCTGATCTAGAAATCTCCCGTGAACACATGCGATCTTAAAAAATATGAGGAAGAAACATTCCCGGATACGATGTTTCCCGAACGTTACCGAAGAGAGTCTTGTAAATTGTTGATGTTCCCAAAAACGACTTTCTTTGGAAAATACTTCTTGCCATCTGAGGGGGAAAAAAATGACATCGGTTTTCATTTAGGTTTGTTTCCGTGTTCGTCAGTCTCAGGTGCTTCTTTGATTGGCACATTTTGTGTCACGTCACCACTCGGGAGAATTTGGCGTTCCCCCACACATGAAGAGTTTTGGTGGTAAATATTGAACACGTTCATTATTTAAGATTGTCGTACCTGACCTGTTTCGAACCCTAAAATTAGTGTGAATCCACTAGTGAATCCAGACCTAAGGCCAATCTTATAAAATAATCTTATAAGACTTAAGATTGTCTGCCGTTGGATGTGCTAGTCGGGCAGGGGCTAAATCGGCTCAAAAACAGCCCAATTATTTTTATTGTTGAAAATAGATTAATTACAATTGCATTGGAACAAAGAATCATTTAGTTTTTTTAGTTTCCTCGACTTTCCATCACTGGTTTACTGAATTGTTTCTTATACTAAATTGACTTTCCTTCCCTACTTTTACTGCTCTATCATACATGGTGTCAAAGGTGACCAAAAAATATGAGCTGCTTCTGTCTGCCATCCCATCGAGTGTTGTTCTTCTCCATTTGAATGCAACACATGGACAGAACTTCTCTTTGTAGACAGGCTGCTTGTGGGATGCGTCACTTCCTAGCACATTCAACAACATTGTGCAGCTCCAGTATACAACATTGACACAACCTTGAACCATATTGTGAGATGCCGGCCCTCCCTGAATAAAAAAAAAAAGGTTGAATTGAAAATGGGTGGATTTAGTCACGTTTCACTAATGACTTCAGTAGTTGGTCTTGTGTGTGAGACTGATGGAGTGGATCCTTAAGAGCCACTCCTGCAGCCAGTCTTACCTCACACAGAGTTCAGGGCGCCTATGTTGTGTTGTTCTTATTGCCTTAAAAACGTTTGAGTGATCCTAAACGTACAGATTCAAAGGCTGGACCCATATGGACTCCATTCAATAATCCCTCCCATACTTCTGAAATATTTGTAATTACTAGGTACATTGCTAGACTTCGGTCGAAAGGCAGACTGCACCATGAACTGGTCGCCAGTCAATCACTGAGCACATAAAGAGACAACCGTTCACGCTCACACTCACTCTGTCCCGGAGTAGGAACTGAAGTCATGCTGCCTGCACCGATCAGTTTAGTGACCGCAACACCATCAGTGAGCACTTTTATTTTATTTTCAGTTTTTATATTTTTCTAATATTGGATACTAACTGCTTTCATTTAAGGCCTGAGCAAAATCATCTGTCTGATAAATAAATAATTCAATGAATTCTGATTATCATTGTCAAAACTAAAACATTACAGTCCATACTGGTATCCTAATGCCCTTCGGAGCTGGCTTGTATGCCACTGTATCTTCACTTTTGTGCTCCAGCATGGAAGGGAGGATGTTGCATCACTGCACACCGTCCACATGGTACGTGCACCATATTGGGTAGAGAACACGGAGACGTGAACTCAGAACTGTGCCCGTGATCACTGCCAGGCTCACCTTCCGGCCTGCACAATGCCAGCACTCACACACAAACATCTGAGGCTAGACAGGTTAAAAAGTTTTGTATTACTCTGCAGTATATTGCCCTGAAATTAAAAGCTGATGGAAGCAAACAATGGGTGCTTTATTTCCCCTTTCAGTTCCATTGTATCCCTTTATAGAAATGAACATTGTAATTACTGTACTACTTCATTCCATTATTATTTTCAACCCTTGGCCATAGGGTAGATGACTTTTTTTGTTTTTTGTATTGAAATTGCACATTGTTTCTTCATCATTCATTCATCGACCGTTCCGCTTATCCTCACTGGGGTCGCGGGCGTGCTGGAGCCTATCCCAGGTATCTCCGGGCAAGAGCCTGGGTACACTGTGAACTGGTCGCCAGCCAATCGCAGGGCAAATATAAACAAACAACCATTTGCACTCACATTCATACCTCGGGCAATTTAGAGTCTTCAATTAACCTACCCTGCATGTTTTTGGGATGTGGGAGGAAACCGGAGTACCCGGAGAAAACCCACGCAGGCACGGGGAGAACATGCAAACTACACACAGGCAGGGTCGGGATTTGAACCCCGATCCTCAGAAATGTGAGGCAGATGTGGTAACCAGTCGCTCACCATGCCGCCGTACATTGTTCATTCTGATAATATATATTTTAGTAGTCCACAGGCAAATTTCCACAAAGCAGTACAGTTCGGTCCATGTTCCAGCAAGAATGGCGCACTATTCAGGATATGAACCACACCAGCCAATTCCTGGTCAATGGCCTATAATTGGCAATTATTGACCGGCAGCCAGTCTAAGGTGTTGTCTGTCCTTTGCCCTAAATGGCTGTTAAATTGGAATTGCGTTTTACTAAAAAATAAAAACTATATAATTTTGGAGAAACTATTGAAGAAATGGACACAGACTGTATTTTGGGAGATGGAGTAGACTGAAAAACATCCATGAAAATGGGACAGTGTATATGCAATACACCCATAACTCAGAATCATCCAAAATATACATTATGCTGAGTATGGTATTTAATATTGGCAACCAGATTAGAAAAGAGGACAAACAATCAAAGTAAAAAACAACTTTAGGAGAAATAACCCAACAACAAAACTTTAGAGGAGTATAGGCTACCCTGAAAATCCCCAAATCCAAGATGCAATATATATACAAATGTCCAGTCAGAAAGGGGGATTGTATGAGTCTATTAGTGATGTGCAGCTTGGGTAATGACTGGTGAGGCACTGGCAGTCAGATAAACAAATATATGTCAAACAGAGTGACGGGGTAGCTTGACAATAAAATCAGGTAAAAAAAAAAAAAAATTTAAAAATTGTGTTGCATTTTTAGCAGTTGAAAGAGTGTATTAGCAATTGCACCTTCTTACGAACACTACAGGTTTATTGCCAAAAGTGTTCGCTCACTTGCCTTGACTCACATATGATTTTAGCGACATCCCATTCTAAATCCATACGGTATCATAATATCATGTTGCCATACCATTTGTAGCTATAACAGCTTCAACTCTTCTTCAACAAGGGTTAGGAGTGAGTTTATCGGAATGTTTGCCCATTCTTCGAGGAGCATATTTGTGAGGTCACACACTGATGTTGAACGAGAAGGCCTGACCCTGTCCACTCGAAATCAACCCAAATGTGTTCTATCGGGTTGAGGGCAGGACTCTGCAGAGGTGGGACCGAGTCATTGCTTTGCAAGTCACAAGTAAGTCTCAAGTATTTGCCCTCAGGTCCCGAGTCAAGTCGCAAGTTCTACACTTTGAGTTTCGAAACCTGTCGAGTCATTTTACCAACAAAATAAACATAAAATACAAATATATTTTAATATATACAATTCACACATATATATATATATATATATATATATATATATATATATATATATATATATTACATTTATATATTTAATACATTTTAAAATTCCCATTTATCAAAACTAATTTGATAAAAAGGTGCATTGAACCTTTATAAGAAAACCAGGGGGCTGATCAAAATTCTTGCATCTTCAAAGCCAATCGTCAAGGGGGGTCTTAGTTTATTGCCCCTTCAAAACCGATTGATAGAAGGTTTTCAGTTATTTTATGAAAACGCTATGCTATGACGTAATTTTTCTCACTTTCTTTTTGAAGTGACATTAAACAGACCTGTCACAAATAAAAAATTTGCATCCAGTACTGCTGCAATTAGTAAATGAGTATTCTACTGACAATTCTATCAGAATAATCAAGTATAAGAATAAAATATATTTTTGCTTGGTTAAAGAGCAGTTCTGAATACACAAGAGAAAATTAGACATTTCACTTAATTATGAAGGACCAATTGGTTTACTCTTTTAGATTATAATTTCTCTTAAATTCACATTGTGCATATAGCAGGAAACTGCATTTTCTTGTCTATAAAAAATTCTAGTGTAGCAATTTCAAACACAAATATAAATAGATTTCAGTATAAACATGGCATTTCTTGTGAGTATCAAAAACATAAGACATTAATTAAAAACACAAGAGGAACTAGAGTTTGTCATCCTGTTATAAAGGTATAATTTTATCCAACTGTGGTATCGCAGTCGGAACACTAGGGCGCACTATGTAAAAATATTACATAAAAAAAAAAGTGATGAAAAGGAGACGAAAAAGAATGTAGCTTCATGTCGAAGAGATGTTAGCTGTGTGCTGATCGACTGGGAAATAAAGTGAATAAAAAAAATAAATACAGTACAACCCTTGTGAACGCAACACTGACTAAACCAGACTGTAATGTACAGGAAGCCCAGACAGTACACGGCCGGCCCGCCATATAACTATTTGCGTGATCGCTCACAAAGCTAGCTGCTAATGCTAATGAAAACAAGCATACATGACTTCAAGCTGCGCGATTACCACAATTGAATGTGGATTATTATTATTTTTTGTTTTTGGCAATAATTAACGCCCTTATTGTTACGTTAAATGTCGTCGTTTATCAGAATCAGAATCATCTTTATTTGCCAAGTATGTACAAAACACACAATGAATTTGTCTCCGGTAGTTGGAGCCGCTCTAGTACAACAGACAGTCAATTTACAGAACACTTTGGAGACATAAAGACATTGACAAAAAACAATTGTGCAAAAAGATGCAGAGTCCTCTAGCACTTGGAGCAGTTCAAATGACTAATATTGCAATAGTCCGGTGCAATGACCATTGTGCAAAGGGCGCTGAGACTTCAAGGAGTGTATGCGGTTTAAAGTGACGAGTAGTGCGATAATCTGGGACAATGTTGGTTGTGCAAATGTTACAGATACTCCTCAATCAGTGTGCAAATGGAGCAGATGCTACTCTGGCATGAGTGGCCAGTATATGCAAATAGTGCAGCATGGCGAGACAACTACAGTGAGTGCACGAGTAATACATAATTGGCCACACAGAAATGTGACAACGAACTCAAGTCAAAAAAGAATGAAGAATGACCTCTTGGTCAATTCCTCTACCAGAATGTGCTCAACAGGGTGCTAGGTATTGAAAGACAATGATATCTAAGTACATGTCAGTAAAAATGGTGTGAGACACTTTAACCTAATAAGTACACTTTAAGACCTTAAGCATTTTGTAGTCATTTCTAATGTTTTGCTGTAGCAAAACAGTAGGATACACATATAGTTATAGAAACAGAAAAGTCCAAAGTATTAGTTTCTCAGTACTTTGGTCAAAGTAGTCTTTTTCAAGTCAATGGGTGTAAGTCCAAGTGAAGTCACAAGCCATTGCTGTTCAAGTCCAAGTTGACTTGCAAAGTCATCAAATTCAGTCCAAGTCGAGTCCATGTTATGTGACTTGAATGGTAAATGGACTCCACTTATATAGCGCGTTATCGACACCACCACAGTGCCCAAAACGCTTTACAAAGGTTCACGTTCACCCATTCACACACACACTCATACACTAATGGGCAACTGCTGCCGTGCAAGGCACTGCCAGGCCCACTGTGATAAAATTAGAGTTCAGTGTATTGCCCAATGACACTTTGACATACAGACAGTCAGAGTCAGGATTCAAACTGGCGACCATTCGGTCACTGGACGACCCACACTACCAAGTGATCCACAGTCGCCCACTTGAGTCCACACCTCTGGGACTCGTGCAGGCCAGTCAATACATCCATACCAAATTCTCTCATCCATGTCTTTATGGACCTTGCTTTGTGCACTGGTGTACAGACATGTTGGAACAGGAAGGGAGCTCAGAGGCTAATATTTTTCCCAACTTTGTGGGAACAGTGTGGAGACATTCCCCTCCTCTTCCAACATGGCTGTGCATCAGTGCACAAATCAAGATTCATAAAGACATGGATGAGAGAATTTGATGTGGACGAATTTGACTGGCCTGCACAATCTTGACCTCAACCTTATGGAACACTTTTGGATGAATTAGAGCAGAAACTGAAAGCCAGGCCTTCTTGTCCAACTTCTTCTATTCCTTTCGGTTTGTCCCTTTAGGGGTCGCCAAAGCGCATCATCCTTTTCCATGTAAGCCTATCTCCTGCATCCTCCTCTCGAACACCAACTGCCCTCATGTCTTCCCTCACGACATCCATCAACCTTATCTTTGGTCTTCCTCGAGCTCCTTTGCCTGGCAGCTCCATCCTCATCATCCTTCTACCAATATACTGACTCTCTCTCCTCTGGACGTGTCCGAACCATCGAAGTCTGCTCTCTCTAACTTTGTCTCCAAAACATCGAACCTTGGCTGTCCCTCTGATGAGCTCATTTCTAATTTTATCCAACCTGGTCACTCCGAGAGCGAACCTCAACATCTTAATTTCCGCCACCTCCAGCTCTGCTGCCTGTTGTCTCTTCAGTGCCACTGTCTCTAATCCGTACATCATGGCTGGCCTCACCACTGTTTTATAAACTTTGCTCTTCATCCTAGCAGAGACTCTTCTGTCACATAACACGCCTGACACCTTCCTCCACCCGTTCCAACCTGCTTTGACCCATTACTTCACTTCCTGACCACACTCACCATTGCTCTGGACCGTTGACCCCAAGTATTTAAAGTCCTCCACCCTTGCTATCTCTTCTACCTGTAGCATCACTCTTCCCCCACTACCTCGCTCATTCATGCATGTATATATTACTTCGGCTAATCTTCATTCCTCTGCTTTCCAGTACATGCCTCCATCTTTCTAACTGTTCCTCCACCTGCTCCCTGCTTTCACTGCAGATTGCAATGTAATCTGCATACATCATGGGCCACGGGGATTCCAGTCTAACCTCATCTGTCAGCCTATCCATCACCACTGCAAACAGGAAGGGGCTCAGGGCTGATCCCTGATGCAGTCCCACCTCCACCTTAAATTCATCTGTCACACCTACAGCACACCTCACCACTGTTCTGCTGCCCTCGTACATGTCCTGTATTATTCTAACATACTTCTCTGCCACTCCAGACTTCCACATGCAGTACCACAGATCCTCTCTGGGTACTCTGTCATAGAGTTTCTCTAGATCTACAAAGACACAATGTAGCTCCTTCTGACCTTCTTTGTACTTTTGCATCAACATCCTCTTGGCAAATAATGCATGTGTGGTACTCTTTCTTGGCATGAAACCATACTGTTGCTCACAAATACTCACTTCTGTCCTGAGTTTAGCCTCCACTACTCTTTCCAAAAACTTCATTGTGTGGCTCATCAACTTTATTCCTCTATAGTTCCCACAGCTCTGCACATCACCCTTGTTCTTAAAAATGGGCAACGCACCCACACAGTCTGCTCATTAAAATATTAAGTGTTGTGCAAAAAAAAATAAAAATAAAATAAATTAATAAGGCAGTCCTTACCGGTGTCCCACTCAGTTTGAAAAAAAAACAAAAAAAAACCAGGTAATTTTCTGACCTGATGTTTGAAACAGAGGTTTAAGCTCTGGCATTGGTAGTCCAATATTTAAGGTTAGATATATTATCTTCCATCTTTGCCTTTCATATGTCATGAAGCAAAACGAAATATGTAACACACAAATATAAAATGCATACATTAACCTGACTATGGAAAATTAGAGTGCATTTTAAAAGCATATGAAAACATTATACTGGAAATGTGAAGTGTGAAGGAAACCGGCACTTGCCATGTACAAGCCTCCTCAACCCAGTTAGTGATGATTGTGGAAGATGAGGTGACGCTCCTGTTCACGCCGCATTTTGCGTCTCACCCTTGTATTTGAACATGTATTTGGACAATGAAATCATTGACATTACTGGATTAAAAAAGAAAATCAATATAGAGCACAGACCAGAGAACTAAAATTGATTAAAATTTAATTGAAAATCATTGTTTATTTTTTAATCTTCATGATGTATGAGAGACTGGCTCCTCTGAACACATGTCCCTAGTGTCTTTTTTCTACCCCTCAGTGTATACTATATCCCTGACCTCATAGTACAAATGTTTTTGTAACTATTTTTTTTCCAAAATATTTTAAAATATGTTCCCTAGTTATAGGGGCAAAGTATACAAAAGCAGTACTTCTGTGGCCCCTGTGACAAGTGATTATAGAGTCATTAGGTTTGTAGAAGGAGTCACTTTGTGTATCTCAAGATAAGGTTTACACAAATATGGAGAGGGCAAATTCTTGGTCACTAAAGTACCTGGAACGTTCCTGTTCCCAATCAGTAAAAATCATGAGTTAAGGCTATAAAACCAGAGTACTACCCCAGCAACACTGTATAACACAATTGTAGTCAATTGCTTTCAACACTAATATATCCCTAAAGGCTAATAATTTGACTGTTAAAATATCCCTAAAGGCTAATAATTTCCCTGTTAATATATCCGTAAAGGCTAATAATTTGACTGTGTGTACCTTTTCAGAGCCAAAAAGCCACAAGTCAATGCTCTTTCTCAACAGAATACATTGCGTTTGATTATTGAATTATATAAATAATGGTGGCCGACAAATCCCCATCAAGAAATAATGTCTTTTCAATGCATATTAAAGGGCTGTTGAACTTCTGTGCTCAGCTCTTGAGCTTGAAAGAAAGTTTGTGTGGAATGACTGAAAAATTAAAGCAAATTCATGCGGCGACAGGAAGATTTTTGTTTTTTGGCAAGAGTCAGAACTCATAAAGTCAAACAATGTAAACAGCTTAACAGCATGAGAAGAGCTACTGATAGACAGATAGGAGCAGTCAGCGGAAAGGGATGGGAGAGGTAAGGAGACAGGGACACAAGCAGCACTTGAGCCTCATAGACAAGGTCGACATGCCAGAGGGGGGCCGGGACAAGGATCCCATAAAGCAGATAAAGAACAATTCCAGGAACAACAAGACTGGAGCCTCTCCTTGGATGTGAAGAATAGAAAGACCAGCACACACGCTGCATGAAGGGGATGGGCTGAACTTTAATGCAGCAAGGAAAATAGAGTCACAAATTAATTTGCTAAATATAACAACACTTGCCATCAAAGTGTTAATGCTATGACTCTTACAAAACTGTTTATTGTCTGCCAAGGAAATGTTGTAAGGCTTAACTGAACTAGAACACAAGTCAGTAAGGTACAACCCCAATTCCAATGAGGTTGGGACATTGTCCATCCATCCATCCATCCATTTTTTGAGTTGCTTCTCCTCACAAGGGTTGCGGGAGTGCTGGAGCCTATCCCAGCTATCATCGGGCAGGAGGCGGGGTACACCCTCAACTGGTTGCCAGCCAATCGCAGGGCACATATAAACAAACAACCATTCGCACTCACATTCACACCTACGGGCAATTTAGAGAAAACCCACGCAGGCACAGGGAGAACATACAAACTCCACACAGCCAGGGCCGGGGATTGAACCCCGGTCCTCAGAACTGTGAGGTAGACGCTCTAATCAGTCGGCCACCAGGCCGCCATTGGGACGTTGTATTAAACATAAAAAAAACAGAATACAATGATTTGCAAATCATGTCAAACCTATATTAAATTGAATACACTACAAAGACAATATATTTAATGTTCAAACTGATAAGCTTGATTGTTTTTAGCAAATAATCATTAACTTCGAATTTTATGGCTGCAACACGTTCCAAAAAAGCTGGGACAGGGTCATTTTTACCAGGGTGTTACATAACCTTTTCTTTTAACAACAGTCAAACGTTTGGGAACTGAGGACACTAATTGTTGAAGCTTTGTAGGTGGAATTCTTTCCCATTCTTGCTTCGTGTACAACTTCAGCTGTTCAACGGTCCGGGGTCTCCGTTGTCGTATTTTACGCTTCATAATGAGCCACACATTTCAATGGGAGACAGGTCTGGACTGCAGGCAGCCCAGTCTAGTACCCGCCCTCTTTTACTACGAAGCCACACTGTTGTAACACGTGCAGAATGTGGTTTGGCATTGTCTTGCTGAAATAAGCATGGGCGCCCATAAAAAAAGACGTTGCTTGGATGGCAGCATATGTTTCTCCAAAACCTGTATGCACCTTTCAGCATTAATGGTGCCTTCACAGATGTGTAAGTTACCCATGCCATTGGCACTAACACAACCCCATACCATCACAGATGCTGGCTTTTGAACTTTGCATCCATAACAGTCTGGATGGTTCTTTTCTTCTGGCCCACAATTTCCAAAAAGAAATTGAAATGTAGACGCGTCAGACCACAGAACACTTTTCCACTTTTCATCAGTCCATCTTAGATGAGCTCTAAGATGGACGGCGGCGTTTCTGGGTGTTGTTGACAAATGGCTTTTGCTTTGCATAGTAGAGTTTTAAGTTGCACTTACGGATGTAGCGCCGAACTGTATTTACTGACATTGGTTTTCGGAAGTGTTCCTGAGCCCATGTGGTGATATCCTTTACACATTGATTTCGGTTTTTGATGCAGTGCCGCCTGTGGGATCGAAGGTCACGGGCATTCAATGTTGGTTTTCGGCCTTGCTGCTTACATGCAGTGATTTCTCCAGATTCTCTGAACCTTTTCATGATATTATGGACCGTAGATGATGAAATCCCAAAATTCCTTGCAATTGTACGTTGAGGAACATTGTCCTTAAAATGTTCGACTGATTTTCTCACACACTTGTTCACAAAGAGGTGAACCTCGCCCCGTCTTTGCTTGGGGAAGCTCCTTTTATACCCAATCATGGCACCCACCTGTTCCCAATTAGCCTGTTCACCTGTGGGATGTTCCAAACAGGTGATTGATGAGCATTCCTCAACTTTTTCAGTCTGTTTTGGCACCTGTCCCACCTTTTTTGGAAAGTTAATGATTATTTGCTAAAAACAATAACATTTATCAGTTTTAACATTAACTTTGTAGTGTATTCAATTAAATATAGGTTGAACATGATTTACTTATCATTGTATTCTGTTTTTATTTATGTTTAACACAATGTCCCAACTTCACTGGAATTGGGGTTGTAATTACAATCAGTAATTATCCATCCATCCATTTTCTGAGCCGCTTCTCCTCACTAGGGTCGCCGCTTCTCCTCACTAGGGTAACTCATTAAAAATAATCTTTTTAATGAGTTAAAGGTCCATTTGTTTAGGTCTGTCAGGCCAGATGCCATAATAATGTATTATTAAAAACAAAATGTCCCTTTCATTCAAAATGGCAACAAAGAATATGAACTAAAACAAGATGTTGTTTCAATTTTGGCATAAGTTAAAATAAATAGTTAGATAAAACTGAGAGGGGGATTTGCTCTTTTTCCTTGCCTTTAAGAATTGTGTACATTTTCACGAGCGTAGTAATGCATTCTTTTGTTTCTGCATATGAAAATGACACCTTGTGCTTACCCAAAATCCACACCACTCTAAGTGAGCACTCTATTGCTTTTTGTTGTATCTTAGATGTGACAAGAATCCAGATTGCAGATTGATATGACGATTTCAGTGCATTTATTTTTCTTGTTCTTTCCTCTGAATTTTGAGGAAATGACACTTCAAAATTCTCATCACGCCATTTCAAGTTGGAAATCGCAGCTATCGTCTCTTGGCATATTAAGCTCATTGGTCTTGTGCTAGTTGAAGGGAGAATGCACATTTTTCAGTCCATTCTTCTTTGAACTGGCAATTTTCACTCTCCACTTTTGTTTTAGCAGCGAACTTGGAACAAGCTTCTACAGCTGACCAAGTCTCAACAGTATGCCAACTGCTCCAAAAATGAAAGCGAAAGTTAAAAATTGCACTCACAGCAGGAAGTCAGTGTATCGTTAGGCATGGAGACAAGTCATATGTTCTGACCCAACCAAAAAGTCTAAATAAAGGCACTTACTCACTACACTTGGTTTTTGTGGCACTTACCCTGTGCACATACAGATTCAGCCACAGGGCGCTGCGCCACTTTGTCACGACACCACAAACACAAGACGCTGCACTAAGGGCAGTTTGAAAAAGCCTTAACAGAACAGGGACCACAAATAGGCCGCCCTTGGCAATTAATAGACAACAACTGTACTGCTATGCCTATACAGCAAGATCCAAAGATTCATACTGTATTTGGATGCTTCCACTTCCTCATAGTGAGCTGTGCAGGTTTACAAAATATGTTCCTTACCCAAGATTCTTTGTACAGTTTTAAGCTATTTGCATTCACTGATTAGCACAATTACACACTCGACTTCACATTGTCGTTGTTTTAAGTTACAGTACAGACTGCTTTCTATGTTATGAAGGAACTAGAAGGGTTTCTTCTTGTTTGGGGTTAACATTCCATATCCTTTTCCATTGAGGACATTGTTCCTTTTACCACTGATTAACATCTTGTTTAAACAGCTAGCAGACACAACGCACTGTTGGTACTGTATGTTCATAAATCCTTCGGTGCTGATCAACACAATGGCCTACATTCCTGAAATTTAAAGGAAGTCCCTTATATCAGTGCATCTGCACACTTCTAGGAACATCATTATTCTATGAATATGACAAAGAATTACAACCTTATACATGTATGTCTGTTGATTTCATCAATGAGAGGGGTTCTTCCAGTGAATCGCCTCTTGTCATGCATCACTGGGCCTCTCGTCAACCTGTCTCCTGCAGCGTCTTTTGCAATGTTTTCTTTTTCACAACATATGCTCTGGTTTAAATCCACAATAGTCATTAAAAGTAAACATCAGGGTAAAATTATTTGACCGGCCTCCTGCATGGTCACTCTATGTGGGATGATTAGCACACTTTCTTCTATCTGGGCAGATGAGGTGACTCACCACCCAATTAGGAAGTGGCTTAATGTTCATAACATGAGTGCCTGTGTGATGTCATGCAACAGAGATCTCCCACTGCACCTCCTTAGAGCGTCTTCAACTTTGTTATTCTGAACCCACCAGAGGACCAAGGCTAGTAGAGGCTTAGGGGTGAGTCTAAGGACACATCCCCAAAACATGAGAGATGCCAATATAGTCACGCTGTATAAGAACAAAGGTGGTCGTAATGATTGCAAAAACTACTGTGGTATCTCCCTTTTGAGTATAACTGGCAAGGTCTTTGCCCGGGTCAGCCTGTCCCGCCTGCAGATACTCGCCTCGCAAGTCTACTCTGAGTAACAGTGTGGCTTCGGAGTTGAAAGGACATGGACATGATGGACATGATCTTTTCTCTCCCCCAACTGCAGGAGAAGTGTTGAAAATAGCAGCAGCTGTTGTTCCTCGCTATCGTGGACTTTACCAAAGCCTTCTACTTTGTTGAATAGGGCTTGTCCAGAAGGCTCCCTGAGATGGTGTTTCCCACTTGGTTTCGCTGTGCCCACCCATAGGTCATTGCATTATTATTTTCTTACCTTTTTAAAACATTGTGTGTGTGTGTGTGTGTGTGTGTGTGTGTGTGTGTGTGTGTGTGTGTGTGTGTGTGTGTGTGCATGGTGGGAGGGGATTGTGAGATGCGTATCATTGTATGAAAAGTGTTCTACAAATAAAGTTTTATTTGATTTGATTTGTCCAGATCATGCAGAGGATCGGTTGAATCACCAAAGCTCCTTGCAACCATCTCCTCGTTCCACAGGAATACGCAAAGCATGGTTTGCTTTGATGGAACCACCTTAGATGCGTGTCCAGTCATCAGTGGAGTGAAACAGGGTTGCGTCTTAGCACCGACTCTGTTTGGGATTTTCTTCTCAATGCTCCTTCGTCATGCCAACTGTCCTGAAGGTGTTTACATCTACACGAGACCTGACCTCACAGTAAACTGCTCAATATCGCCAGACTTTGCGCTAAAACCAAATTCTACAAGGTCCTCATACGTGAACTGCTGTTCGCAGACAGTACTGCTCTAGCATCACATATATGGAGGGCTTGCAGCACTTGGTTGACAAACTATGTCAACCAAGGAATTTGGGCTCAGGATCAGCATCAAGAAAACTAAAACCATGGCGCAAGATTATGACTCCTCTCCTGTCATCACCATCAACAATACACAACTGGAGGTTGTGGACTCCTACCTATGGCTTACTGTTTCAAACATCCTTTTGCTGGACAGTTGGAACATCTCCAGAATTGCCAAGGCAGCTGTTGTCAAGGCCAAGCTCACCAAGCGAGTGCGGAACAACTATCTGTTGAGCAAAAAGACCAAACTAACGATCTCTCACGCTTGTGTCCTGTCCACACTTCTTTACGCCGGTGAGGCCTGAGCTGCCTACGCCAGCCAGGTGAAGAGGCTCAATGGTTTCCACCTCCATTGACTTTGGTGTCTTCTACATATCAAATGGCAGGACAGAGTCCCCAACATTGATGTCCTAGAGCAGGGCTGCATTGGCAAGTATTGCTGCATTTACAAGGCAAAGGCGCCTCCGGTGGCTCGGTCATCTGCACCGTACGATGCCTGACCGCCTGCTGAGAGAAATTGAAGAGAATATGAGGGTCTAGTTGGTGAGAAAGCGTGCAGGAAGGAAAGAGCATGTAATTTCAACATGAAGACCTTCAATCTTTATCTGCGACACCTGTTCCAAAGACTGTCCAGTCAAGGATTAGCTGGAAATAACCACTGCTGCTTCAATCCCTGATGCACTAAACTATCGCCATTCTGGGACAAAGATGCGAGAGAGAGAGAGAGAGAGAGAGAGAGAGAGAGAGAGAGAGAGAGAGAGATTTGCATTAGCTAAAAGCATTATCAGTTAGTTTTTTGATAACAGGCACATACTCAAATTAATTGGACTGTGCAAGTGCATATTATACACAAGAAACTAAGGGAGTTATATTTCAGGCAGTCGGCAATGGTGGACGACTGGTTAGCGCATCTGCCTCACAGTTCTGGGCTTCAAATCCCGGCCCCGCACGTGTGGAGTTTGCATGTTCTCCCCGTGCCTGGGTGGGTTTTCTCCGGGCACTGCGGTTTCCTCCCACATCCCAAAAACATGCGTGGTAGGTTGATTGAGGACTCTAAATTGCCCATAGGTGTGAATGTGAGTGCGAATGGTTGTTTGTTTCTATGTGCCCTGCGATGGGCTGGCGACCGGTTCAGGGTGTACCCCGCCTCCCGGCCGAAGATAACTGGGATAGGCTCCAGCAGCCTGCGACCCTAGTGAGGATAAGCAGTAAAGAAAATGGATGGATGGATGGATGGATGGTTATGGTTGGCAAAGATTTACAAGTGTAGCTGTACTCGTCAGGTAAATGGAAACTCCTTTATACTCTACACACAGATCCTTTTTCTGTTCATCCCATTTAATGTTTATCCACAGCTTCCTTGCAGTCGCTCCTGTCTGACAAAGAGCAGCACTCCAAATCATGGCACAACAACCTCTGATCAGAGTCTAGTGTTGTTTGATCCATGAACCAGCCTGACATGTGTGATTGAGTTTCACAGGATCTCGTGGGTACCAGACTCTTTTCCTGGGGCTGCACACTTTAAACACCCGCCTATTAGAGACATCCATCCTTCTCGGAAATGAACTCCTCGCTAACGCAAGTGGTTTGAGGTTACATCTCAGCTCCACCAACAATAGCACTTTGATGTCCTTGGACGTGTCATAGTGATATACATTGCATGAGTCGTCTGAGCTTGTGCCTACCACATAGCTGACATGTCACCTGAATGGAAGTCGATACATTGTGATGGGTCTGTGTATTTGGGTATACCAAATAAAGAGAACTCTTCATCAGTAAAAATACCGTTGGACGAATCTTCATCTTAACTCATCTTCTGGATGCGCCTGGCTCACAATCTCATCCAACACCGGGGACATCCAATCTCACAAAAAATCTCACACATCGACTCCAAAATCTTGCGTGGGTTTTCTCTGAGTACTACAACTTATTCCCACGTGCCCAAATGATGCATGTTAGGTTGACACTACGAGCGCTCTAATTTGTTCCTTAGGTGTGAATGTGAATGGTTGTTTGTATGTGCCATGCGATTGACTGGCAACTAGTCCAGGTTGTACCCTGCCTCTCATCCAAAGTCAGCAGTCAGTGGCATAGAAAATGGATGGATACTCATTATAGTCCCTCACGGGGACAATTCGTCTCACATTTTTGTGTTTCACACCACATAACCAATCGGCAACAATAAACATTTATTTTGGAAGGCATCCATTATTTGAAAAATGTTTCTCTTCGCATTGGGGCTTGGTCCCCAATCCCACAAGTGGCGACGGTTCACTGTACAGTATGTACTGTACAAGCAACAAACATTTTTACCATGACATCTCCCGTATTTCCAGACGGCAAGAGACAAAGCCTTTAAACAGTGGCAGTTGTGTACTGAAAAAATGTTTTTCAATTGAATTGTAAAGGTTTTAGGTCACGTTAATGGTGAAAGACGTTTTACAATGATTTATCTTGGTTTCATTTTTCATATCACAAAAACATGGCATTGAACAGGGGTGTGTAAACTTTTTATATCCACTGTAAATGGCCGTGCAACCCCAAGCACAACAAGTTATTATCATTGTTTCAATTCAGGTCCTCGGTAGTCAAAGCGGTCGCCAGTCAATTGCGGGCCACATATAGAGAAACCACTATTCTGTCACATTCACATCTATGGACAATTTAGACTAGACTTCAATGGAGTTGACACGCATGATTTTGGAATGTGGGGGGAAGGCGTAGCACTCAGAGAAAACCCACGCAAGCATACGTGGCGATTGTGTTGGATTGGTTGCTCCTGGACAGGAAGGCCAGAGCTGAGATTCTAACCCAAAACCTTAGACCTGTGAGGCAGATGTGCTTACCACCTGCCTACTATTCAGGAGTCACTGTGACTACAGTATTCCATAATACTACAGTATGTCTTCTTTAGTAAATGTGAGAAGTTTTGGGCGATAGGACCCAGAGGATTTGAGAGCCTGGCGACCTGATGACAACCTGCACCAACTCACCTTTTTTTTTTTTTATTTTAGTGTGTGTGTGTGTCTCTCCAGTGTCCACTTGAGAAGAAGTCAAGAGTGAAACAAGAAAAGTTGAGCGTGTCATTGGCTGGCAAGAAAGCATCGAGGCAGCAGGGGCAGACTTTGCTATAAAAGTCATGACGCAATCCACGCGCGCACGCACTTAGATAGACGGGACTCGAGCGGTCATCTAGTCGTCTCACCCACCCTCTGGACAACATGAGTGCCTCTGTGGCCGTGTACCGGAGCATCTTCACCGAGGACCGCTTCAAGCAGGCCTACGGCTCCGAGGAGGACAACACGAATGGAGGTGTGCGGCTGCGGGACAAGCTGGCCGAGCGGTGCAGGTGTTCACGGCGGGCGTGCCTCCACCTGCTCCGTCAGAGAGTCCCGATATTCAACTGGCTGCCGGGATACCGCTTTAAAAAATGCTTTTTAGGAGACACTGTCGCCGGACTGACAGTTGGCATTCTCCACATCCCGCAAGGTTGGCGATGATCAATTATCAACGTTTAAGACGTTTATTATAATGAGCACAGTAAAACAAACAAATAAACAAACAAATAAAATCAAGCAATCAATGAAATAAACACGTTAGTAGAAAAGATAAATAAAAATAATTAAAAAGGACAGTCAAAAGCAAGTTTATTAGATAGAGGACTTGATTGACATATTTTATATGTCACACATTACCATTACAATTATTAGAAGTAGCTTTACTTAATAATAATTACTATGATGTTAATTGTAGTAGCACCCTAGTAGTTACAATACTTCATTTTAAAAATATTTTTTAAAATATATGTTTATGTAATATATTTGATTTTATTTATTATGTCAGGTTAGCTATATGATTTATTATTGTTATATACATTTACAATGTTATTTATATTTACAATGTCACCCATTGCAGGGGTGTCAAACTAATTTTTGTTGCAGGCAACATTGCAGTTATAGTCCATCGGTCTGAATGTGAGTGTGATTGCTTGGTAGTCTATGGTATAGAAAATACTAATAATAAAGACTATTGTACTACAGCAACTACAACTACTACTTATTGTTGTGCATTATTATATCCATCCATCCATTTTCCTTACGGCTTTAGCTCACTAGGGTCGCGGACGTGCTGGAGACTATCCCAGTTGACTCCGGTCGAGAGGCGGGGTACACCCGTGACTGGTCGCCAGCCAATCAATCGCAGGGCACATATAAACAAACAACCATTCGCACTCACATTCACACGATTTAGAGCAGTGGTTCTTAACTTTGTTGGAGGTATGGAATCCCGCAAGTGTCATACGGGCATTCACAGAACCCTTCCTAATTAGAAAAAAAAGATGGTTTATTTCAAATTCAAAAGAGCTGTACTGCGTATTTTATTTTCTGTGTAGCTTCTCCGTCATCCATGTCATGGTAATCCGCAAAGGTTGAATCATGGCGACAGGACTGTTCTTGTTTGTTTGTTCAACAAAAACAAACTGTCCAGTTGCCATGTTTCAACCTTTGCAGATATATATTTTATTTGTGGACAAAATGAACCACGCATCAGTTACACACAAAATCATTATGTTCAAAGAACGATAGCAACAAAACATGAATTTCACACAAAAAAACACAAATAATTCAATTCTATAAATATTACCGTAAATTAATGTGAATTTTGCTGTTGCCTTTCTTCTTGGCAAGTGCCACTCTCATATCATTTTCACAACAAAGTCCATTGTATTTCTTTGTGTTATTGCTAAAATCCCTGAAAAGGGTTCATATGGAAGAGTAATTTTTTTGGGCTCTTTTTTTTCAAATGTTGCGTATTAATAGTACATGCATTGATGTTGACAAAAAAGTAAATCTCGTGAAAATCGGTTATGAAATGAGCAATTTATGATTTATTTTCAATAAGCGTGCATTGCCCTTGATGGGAACATTGCCCCCACCAACGTGACCGCGTCATTTAGCAGGGCCGCTACAGCGCGCTGCCGTATCTAGTATGCTTTCTATTCACGTCTAAGTATTGCTGTTTCCACTGTAGAAGCATTCCGCAAACGCCCACCATTACACAACGTTGCGTTTTGAACGGCGTGCTTTTATGGACACACGCACGCACACACTGTGTGTGTCTTGTCCACCGTTGAACCCCTGCGACTGCCTCACCGAACCCTTGGGGTTCGATCGAACCCAGGTTAAGAACCACTGATTCTGTCTTCAATTAACCTACCATGCATGTTTTTGGGAGATGGGAGGAAACCGGAGTACCTGGAGAATACCCACGCAGGCAAGGGGAGAACATGCAAAAAAACTCCACACAGGCGAGGCCGGATTTGAACCCGGGTCCCCAGAACTGTGAGCCAGATATGCTAACCAGTTGTACACTGTGTCGCCCCTGCATTATTATAATTGTATTAAAAATTTACTTTATTTCATTATCAGTGTACACTGGTGCCTTGGGATATGAGTTTAAATTATTCTGCAAACATGCTTGTAGGTCAAATTAAATCGCTTAATCTTAAATCATCTTTCCCCATTGAAAGGAATGTACTGTAAATGAAATGAATCCATTCCAGCCCTGCCCCTTAAACCCTCGAACCAAAAATTAGTTTTTTTAAAACGTGTTTTTTAAATAAGAAAAATTGTACTCAACAGTATTGTACTGTATATAAACATACACAAATAACATTTGCTCTCCACGTAACCTGCAAACACGGAAAATACGAGCATAAAACACTACTGTAGCTAATGTATTGTCTTTCCTTGTGCTTATTCTCCTAACCCTTATTATTTAAATCCATGCTGCTGATAGAAACTGGGATTTTGACTTTTCTCCCCAACACAGGGATGGCTTTTGCACTTCTCACTTCTGTAGCACCGATATTTGGTCTCTACACGTCCTTCTTCCCTGTGATCATCTATATGATTTTTGGCACTGGTCGCCATGTATCCACAGGTAGGGATACAGTCCATCTTCAAAGAAATATTACTTATTAGCCATACAATCTGTGTCACTGTCACTGAGGTCAAAGGATTTCTCGCAGGTACATTTGCTGTGGTAAGTCTCATGACTGGCTCTGTTGTGGAGCAGCTGGTCCCCACACCTCTGGAGCTGAACTCAAGTTCTCCCGAAGGGGCCGATTTTGAGCTCCAAAGGATCGGTGTGGCCTCAGCTGTAGCACTTCTCTCTGGAATTATTATGGTATGTAAGGAAATTTGTGGACCATCACAGAGGACAAAGGCCACTGCTATTTGACCCAAGTTTACTCAAAAATGGATCATAACCCAAGTGAACTATTTTGTGTTCCAGCTTTGTATGTTTGGTCTTCAGTTGGGCTTCCTCTCCACCTATCTGTCAGAGCCAATTGTTAAGGCTTTCACCAGTGCCGCTGCTTTCCATGTCACCAGCTCACAGCTGCAAAGCATGCTAGGGCTCCGCCTTTCTCGCCACACGGGCACTTTCTCCATCTTCAAGGTGAGCAGAGCTTTTTACATGAGACCCTTGTGGTCAGTAAGGGGAAATAATGGGCAGTAGAGAAAACTGTGAATACCACCTATTCATGTGTTTACTGTGGAACCTATCATCAGCTGTTTGCTGAAAAAACTTATTTATTTGTACTCCAGCAATTCCACATTTATCGTGGGGGTCACGTTCAAGGCGTTCAAGGCTCATTAGACATTAACCTTTTAGCTCATGACCCACTGTGGCTCGTGGGTTCCTGGAGTTAGTAGCCACTCAGGATTTGCACTTGCCAAAATTTTTCCTGCTTGAAATAATAATCTTAATCATAATTATTTTTATTTATAGGCACCTTTGAGGGCACTCAAAGGTCACTGTAAAAACATCATGAAAGAAAACAAGCAGTACAATAAAATAATAGAACATAACACATAAAAGTGAATAGGCAGTCCGGAATAGGTGAGTCTTGAGTCTGGATTTGAGGAGTGCTAATGAGTCGGTGTTTCAAATTCGTCAACGGGGGTGGGTTATGATATGTGATTGGCTACCACCTGCCTGCTGCTCAGCAACTTGTGTATTCAGACTTTAGCGTCTGTGATGGAGAACCTGCCTCAGACTAACATGGCGGAGCTGCTGATCTCCTTGGTATGTTTGGCGGTTCTGGTCCCAGTGAAAGAGATCAACATGCGCTACCGACAGCGCCTGCGTACACCCATCCCTGTGGAGATCCTCACGGTCAGTTCAAGTCATGTCCATAGTAGTGTGAGTCTGTGTTACTAATAAACACGGAAGTGTAAGTCAACCACTGCATCGCCTGGCAATGGATATTACACGTTTCGCTCAATCGCTTCGGTTCATATCTCAAATCAACTTCAACATTTGCGAAACAGTAAGTGCATTACTCCAAACAAACATACATACAGCAAAACACTATGAATTACCTGGAAAAGTTAATAGCTTCCTCAAAATCCTGAGTTCATTTCTCTAAAGTAAGCAGGCCTATCGGTGTCCATGAACATGTCAGCGCCATCAGAATGAGTCCTTGTGTCATTGTGTTTGGATAACTTATATTTAACAGTATAACAGTGTACTCTAAAGGGATGTTCTCATGTAAAGTATGGCTAAAGTTTTAATGACAATTATTCTAAATTGTAATTTACACCTTAGTGGATCTGGGAGATTGATTGCAAGAGACTGGACAAGATTGACATTTACATTTATGCTGTTTGTTCTGTAATTTGTTGATAGTCCTTGTCATGGCAATGCATAAAGAAAAAGACAGCACTGCATAGCGCAAAGAACCCCCCCCCCCAAAAAAAAAAAAAAAACAACAGAAGTAGAAATATTGAACACTAGTAGAGTCAGGGAAAACAAAACATGCAACGCTGTAGGAATTACAGTGCAGTCTTCCTACACCTGACGTTTCTGGCTTTTGGGCCACAAATTTGTATCCACATCACAATGGTTATCTTCTCCTGCGATGAGCTATTTCAGAAAACTGGTTGATCATTGGTTGATATAAGGATTCACACATTTCCTTTTGTTAGAGAAAGTCAATATTCACCTTGCAAAAAAAGTCTGCTGGAAAGTCTAATGGGAATGTATAGAAATATGCTTGATATATGACACCTTGTTGAACCATTTTGCATGTAAATACTATAAACTAATCCTTAAATGTTGTGGATCTGATCAATTGAGAGCACTGAAACACTTTGATCAACATGACAAAAGCAATTGATAATTAAGGAAACTGCAGAGAATTGTCCATAATCATTTGAATGGATGTGGCTGAGCATTTGCAACTTTGCCTTCTGCTTTTTTGATGTGCACAAATGACACAATGATGTGAAGATTAAACAATTAGTTTTGAAAATGTAAATTCTGATCTGAGAAATGTACCAAAGCGACTGAGAAATCTGAGAAATCTTGCCGTATCTTGGGTAAACAGTGACATTTATTCCGAATAGTACAGCATCCCGTCTTTTACGATCACTGGGCTTTATCTTGTCAAATCAAACGCTGTCGGAGAGGCAGAACGAGAAAAAATTTCGCTGGTAAACATGACCAGATACACACATTACCATGGCGACGATAACAACAATGGATCGGGCCAATGAATCGTATTGTGCTGGTGGAAAAAAGAGGGAAAGCGTAGTGTCGTCACTGGTGCTTGGGCGTGGGCTGTCCATTCAAGAAGAACATGAGGTATGTCCGCGTACTTTTAATACAATACGATGCGCAAGCAGGCAACATAATGTTACCTACCCTAGCAAGCTAGTGCTAGCACAAACATTTGTATGTAAACAAGCCGGCGTTCTGTCGAACCATGCTCTCAAGCTTTGGTAAACGTTGGTTTTTGCGCGTGAGTAAATGTTGACAACAGCGACCAAGTATGTTGACACCAGCAAGCACGAGAGGCGATGCGCCGGTAGCAGTATGCAATCCTATTGGTCAACGTCAAGGTGCGCTGTCGCAGAGTTGTCGATATGTCACACTACACGGAAGATATCCCCAAAAAATCAAACATGATGGACTTTTCATTTTGGCTTCGTAGGGTTATTGTTGGGTCAAATCGTTGGTCGTGTATTATTTCACACTACAAGACATTTTGTCGTTTCCGACAAAATATCTCGGCCCCAATCTGGGAACTCGCCCACGACAGCTAATCGGGCCAGTATTGAGGATAAAATCCTGTAGTCTGATCTAGACTTGACGAAACAATACTGCTGCTATAAAACTGGTATTGACCGGCATTGACCTAACAGGAAAATATTATGAGTAGTAAAAGAGTTGTCTTTGTATTTAGCACATTTTTTTCCATGTCAAAATACCACTTTATTGGACTTTTTCCCGCAAGATTCAAGGCAAAATCGTAGACAAAATCACAATGACATTGCAATGATGACTTGATGTTCTCACTATGTTGATTACAGCCACTAGGGGCCAGTGAATTAACATTTTGTGTTTTTGTTTATGCTTCTTTAGGTGATTATTGCCACTAGTGTGGCTTATGCTTTCTCTCTGGACTCCTTTTACGCCATTGAGATTGTTGGCCACATTCCAGCAGGGTAATTTTTCAGTGGTAAAAATCTTGAACAGCACGAACAACCCAACAGATTTACGTTGTTTTACTTGCATTTGTCCTTTCTTCAGTTTCCCAAGGCCTCAGTTGCCTTCCTTGCACACATTTCCTGACATTGCTGGCGACACTGTTGCTATCACCTTTGTTGGCTATGCTGTGTCTGTGTCACTGGCAATGATCTATGCTGACAAGCATGGATATTCCATCCATCCGAACCAGGTAAAGCCCAGAAATGCTTGCTGAAGCTTCTTACCAGTCTAGTAACTTGAAAACTTGTGGTTGCAGGAGCTGCTGGCTCATGGTATCTCCAACACTGTGTCGTCCTTTTTCACCTGCTTCCCAAGTTCGGCCACACTCGCCACCACAAACATACTGGAAAGTGCAGGTGGATACACACAGGTAGGTCATACTTAGGGCAGGGCGATACACCCTAAAATTCATATCACGGTACAAATAGAATCCCTTCACCGTCAATATTGCCACAGTTAACTTGAAAAAGTAACTTACTTTACTGATTACTTGATTTCAAAAGTAACTAAGTTCGAAAAAAGGAACTTTTTAGTTACTTTCAGCAGCTGTCATGGGGCATGAATAACACTTATCCACAGTACAAAAAAGCATTAGCTTAACTGTATCCATATGCCACATAATGTATGCCACACAAGTTACAGAATGATGTCATCAACATGAACAAATAATTTAAATAGTGTCGTTGAAGCCACATTAAATGAGCAACTTAGTCCAGACTTGACATGCCAAATAGCCACCTACATGTAAATGTAAACAAGCAGACCATACTCAGTACACTTCTTTAAAGACTCTTAAGTGAGAGAAGATAGATAGATAGATAGATAGATAGATAGACAGACAGACAGACAGACAGACAGACAGACAGACAGACAGACAGACAGACAGACAGACTGTTGCAACGCTGCCGATTGTGAGAGAAGCAGCTAACGTTTGCCTCTTGCTGTTCGCCGTCACTTTTCGTCTCTCATTTGCTCTCAGAGTCCGTTCAATCCAGGAATAGTAGTACAGTACTTTACTGCGCCTCATGTAAAATGTCTGGGACATATGAAGGGACAGCGTTGCTACGTCACTAAGGTAGCTAACGCACGGGACGCTGTAGCAGCTGCGCTGGAGTGCGGTAGAGAGAAAATCAATAGAGCGACTGGTGAATCAGATCAATAACACGTTATTTTAATGTTTGTTTCACAATCGCTACGTTCGACAACAGCACACCTCTCTCTCTGTCATATTGCATTGTTTTGTTTTAAATAACATTATGTTATATTATTTACATAGAGATAGTTAACCAAGTGACAGATGCAGTCCTTAGTTACTGTAGGTGCAATCGAACCTGCCAGAGTACAGAAAAAAAAGAATACAGTACTCTTAAAGTTAATCCACACAAAAATGAGTGGTCATCACTGAGTAATCATTGAATTGAAATTAAAAAAATTATTTTCCTGCCTCACAGTTCTGAGGACCCGGGTTCAAATCCGGCCTCGCCTGTGTGGCGTTTGCATGTTTTCCCCGTGCCTGCTTGGGTTTTCTCCGGGTACACTGGCTTCCTCCCACATCCCAAAAACTTGCATGGTAGGGTAATTGAGAACTCCAAATTGCCCGTAGGTGTGAATATGAGTGTGAATGTTTATTTGTTTATATGTGCCCTGCGACTGGCTGGCGACCAGTTCAGAGTGTACCCTGCCTCTCCCCCGAAGATAGCTGGGATAGGCTCCAGCACGCCCGCGACCCCGTGACCCTAGTGAGGATAAGCGGTGTAGAAAACGGATTGATGGATATAAACAATAGTAGAACAACTTCAGCATTGTTTCCCAACCTTTATTGAATCCAAAGGTAAGTATTTTACAAGAGAAAAAATATCACTCATGTAAATGTGTAATTATTATAGCACACCGACCGCCTTGGTTGCATTACGATTTTCAGTGAGTGATGTAGCTTCTGTTGTGTTTGTTTCTGCAGTTCTCTGGCTTGTTCACCAGTCTTGTTGTACTAATTGTTCTGCTGCTTATTGGACCTCTGTTCCACTTCCTACCTAAGGTGTGTTATTGTCCAGGTATCAGAGGTGAAGGAGTAGAGACATAGCTCACCAAATTTTGCTTGTTTTGTTTGTCCACAGGCGGTACTGGCATGCATCAATGTGACCAGCCTCAGGCAAATGTTTCTGCAGTTCCAGGACTTACCGGAACTGTGGAGAATCAGCAAAATTGACTTTGTAAGGCCACAGGAAGAGTGAAGGACTAGATGTTATTGGATCTATTCTGGAATGTGATCCCCAGGCACGACGAGACTCCCTTGAGCAGGGATTGGAGATGGCTAATTAGTTCCCCGGTTACCATCCAATCAACAACTGATTCCCAAAGCCCAGCTAATTGGGCTTTTTCAATTTGTATTGAAGCTGTGGTCATCTTTCTGTTAAGAAACAGAAACAAGATGTACCCATAAATTCTGATCACGCGGTTGTCTATTGATGCAAAATGTGTCCTGGTATCATTTTAAGAATGTTACATTTATACAGATGGTTTGGGTGGTCACCTGGCTGTCTGTTGTGGTTCTCAACGTGGATCTTGGCTTAGCCATCGGGGTGGTGTTCTCAATGATGACTGTAATCTGCCGCACGCAAAGGTACATTTTAAATTTTATTTTTTTTGTATTTCATGGAAATACTAATACCTCAAATTTGTATTACCTTATTTTCTGCACATCATAACGTTAGCCACGTCCAGTAAAAGAGCCATTTGTTTCTTCCTAGGTGCAAGTCTGTCTTCTTCACAGTGATTTATCTTTTTTGTACGCAGCACTTTTGTATTGGCTCTTTTTCGAGATTAAATGTACGTAATATTGTGGCTGATTAGGTAAATGGTAAAAAGCTCGCTTAACGTCTGTCAGGCTTGTTGATTGCATCCACTGAACCATGGTTCATTCATCAGGGCTGGTTGCTCCGTGCTCGGTCGTGCCAGCAACACAGAAATTTACAGACCTCTGGAGAATCATAGCAAGGTGAGAGGATGCCAGAATACTGAACTGTAAAGTGAAAATAACATTTTTTTTCTAAATTTGAGAATCAACAGAGGAGAGTCATGTTAACAACTCTACTGAATCTGAATGACTGAAAAAATTGCCAAGTATATAAAATAAGGCTTCAAAATCAAGCCATTTTCTCCACTCTTAAACGCTGCGGGCATGTCCGCTGAATTTGTGGCACGATTCCCCCCTCAACTGTCAACAGTCAACTGTCAAGCAAGCACCATTACTATGACCTGGTAAATGGATGCTAGAATCTTTTGTATGCCTAAATGTACTGTAACCCCATGTTTGACCCGTGAAAATATATCCCCCAAAGATGGAATATATCTCACTGGGTTGTTGCGGGGCTTTTCCACAACTGGACAACGAGGTTCTCGAAAGCTACCATGTCTGCATGAAGTCCCAGTCCACACGCTGTCTGACATGTCAGATTTTTTTTTTTCTCTCCTCGCTCTTCCACCTTTTTCTTTGTGAGGTGCTCGTACCCACGGCCGACAATGAGGCGCTCTAAAGCGGCCACACCAGCGGACTGTCTGGGGAAGATGCATTCTGGGGGTGCAGGCAACACTAGCTAGCTAACTGCATGTCACAATTGCGCCGGATAACCACTGATGCAATGCAAACGAAGGTGCTCCAGTTCTTATAAAGTGGGAGAGGGGGGACTCATGTGGGACACCCAAGTGTGTCGCGGGGCCAGAAAAATCAAGAAAACTAAAACGGTTTTGATGCTACATCTCCACAATTCAGAGAGATACTTATAGTTCTCAGTCAGGGCTCATGTTCTTAGCAATCATACCATACAGTATGTATAATGTATTTAGAAACAAATCTCTGTATTCACTTTACAGGCTCTTTAAGTATAAATTTAAACAGATATTTTGTTTAGCAACATTTCAGTCTCCTACCTTATGGATATTTTAGAAAGCGGCTTGCATCTTGTCTTCCCTCCAGTGCTATGAGGTGCCAGGGATGAAGATCCTGACATACAACGGACCTATTTACTATGGAAACCGTAGTTTTTTTAGGAAGGAGATGAGTAGGTTGTTGGGCCTGACGCCAGAGAAGATCCGCAGCCGAGAGAAGGCCCGAAAAGCTCTGGAGAAGCGTGAAAGAGAGACCAACGTTAACACGGTGGTACGTCTGCTGCACTCACCCAATGACCACAGTCAGAAATAGGCACTTAATATGGTAAAATTGTATAATTATTTTGTATTTCTGGTTTTTGTCGTTCTTAAGGAAAGAGGAATTGCAAACGCATCATTTTCTTCAGAAAATGAGTTCTTTAAATCAGGTAAGTGATGATATACAGTAAACACACACACTCACCTATAGAAAAAAAACACAATGTAAATGTATGATAATCTAGTCAAGTCTTCCTTCATTAGGTACAGCTGCACATACGATCCAATACACACCAATGTACAGTGTGTGCAAAATTCTGCACTTACAAAGATAACAATTGTTGTGGAATGTGTTAGATTTTGCAGGTACACTTAAAGTCTGTTTTGTCATTTTAAACATGGAGACATGATTCAGTTATGGCATTATTGTACTTCTAATGTTTTGAGATGATTGTAATTACAATTAACTCTTATAATTCACCGGAATGTTTTTTTTTTTTTTTTTTTTTCCCTCTCGCTGTCTGCAGAAGCATCCGAGCATGAGGTCCAGGTAGTGCTAATCGACTGCAGCAGCGTGATATTTGTTGATGTTGCAGGAGCGAGACTCTTTACTCAGGTTAGTGTGCAAAAACAATGTCAACGTCTCTTGGCGGTGCCTCATGCCAACATATTGCGTTTAATAATTGCAGATGTGCATTGAATGCCAAAAAGTTGGAGTTCATGTTTATTTGTCCAACTGTAATGGTAAGGCCTTTGCATGTTTTTATTGTTTCATAGTTGTTATTCTTGGGTTATGGTGAATGTTCTTGATAGATAACTTGTGCATCATACAGAATAAGTTCTCTGTTCCCCCAGAGAGTGTTTTAAAGATCCTCACATCAAGCGGTCTCATGAACTACATGAACCCCCAGCATATTTTCGTCACTGTACACGATGCTGTGATGTACATTCAGCAGCAGAAGGTATGATAGAAAACAGCAATAACCACATATTGGATTTAAAGATGTGTCAATTGCTCAAACTATTGCCATTTATTGTAGGAAAAACATCCAGAAAACACCACGACTGTTTGGGTGTGATGCAAAGTGGCAAAGTGCAAAGGCAAACCGATGATGGCTCATGTTCCTCAATCAAGTGCTTGGGACAGAAATAGGACAATCACAATCGGACTTGTCAGTCCTGCATTGGACGCATGTTGTTAATTGTGTTTCTAAGAAGCAGTAGCCTGTTGTAGCATTATTGAGGCTTTACAGTGTTACTTATTGTATGTAAGCAAAGCATCGCCATGCCATCTATGCTGGATTTTTAACAGAGAATATTATTTGATTGTACTCCAGAGCCAAATATACTGAAAAGTGCACTGAACTGCTTAAATACTTTGTATATTTATATATTTTATATGTGCTTAAATATGAACACGTGTACAGGACATGCCGTGCAATACTGTTTGGTATTTTTCTGCAACTGTTCTCCAGCGGCTGTTTTTATAACAAATATATCGCTTTTCAAGGATTATGAGACTATATTTTATTAAAGGAAATGATGAGTTTCTTCACCAATACATTATCTGGTGACTTTTTTTTTTGTTACATTTTATTACAGGTTAGGAATGTGAAGCATGCCAGGCTCTTGGATTATAAAACTTGATGAAAAACAGACACACGACTCTACCACAATATCCGCATGATTGTGACACGGAAAGCCTGAACAGAAACAAATAACCTGTGCTGTGATCACACTGAAGGAAACATTTTAATCAAGTGAATTTTTTTAAGTCTACCAAAACATTACCTCATCTGCTCTCTGCTGCTCTCTTGTGGTCAAAAGAGGTGTGTCCTCGCGTACACTGTAACCTTGACCTAATAAAACTGCATAAAAACCAGGACAGAAAAGACAAAAATCTAATTATGTTCTCGCTTGATGTTAGATAGCCAATTTATTTTTTTCCAGTCCACATTTCAAAGAGCTCTCTAGACACTGTACCCTGTGGATTTTCCCTTTTAAGCTCAAGGAGTGTTTCTCTAATTGGCAGGAAGTAGACCACTCCTATTAGAGGATGGTACACAAGGTTCTGGCCAACTATGTACAAGCCAGATTCTACAGGCAGGCCTACTAACATGCTACACTGGCCTATATTTTAAACAAACAATTAACGCAGACACGCAAAAACATGCTTATTTGTTTGCTCTGCATTACAGTATTCTGACTGGTACTTTATTTCCATTAGGAAGAACATCAAAACTGACTCAAAATTTAAGTTAAATACCAATAAGATCGAATTCGAACTACAATGTGAGCAAGAATACTCAACTTTATTAATAGAGCACTTGTAACATAAAACGCAAAAAAATCATGAATGCTTACTCAGTCATTTTTACAAAATAGCAACAATCAGAAATAGCAGCAGTATTGTGACAAACTTAATAACTGAAAACAATAGCAATAGAAAAAAAAAAAACCTGCTTGATGTCATGCATCAAATAATTTAAGACCCACACATCACCATTACAACAGAATATTTGTAAACGCAAAAGAATTGCAGATCTACGGTATCTGTGGCCACCAGTTGAAAGAACAAGAGGCTCACCCTTCTCACTGAAGGGACAGGAACACATCACGTTACATTACATACAATTAAAAAAAAAAAAGTGGTTAAGTTGGCAAAAAAAAAAAAAAAGCTTCAGTTTAGCACAGTCAAAATACTAGCAAAATATGTCATCTAGTTGCCATTATTTCTGATAAACGGTTGATACAACCAAACATAACGCACAGGCACACACTGTTTACACTGTAGTCAAGCATTGTAGTATCGTACAATGCATTAACTTGTATGACTCATCCCTCAAATAATATTCACTACAGTATATGGCTGACAGGTAAGAGCTACAAGTGAACTCATTTCAATGAAGTTTTAGTTTCCTTTGGATGATCCTGACTATCTTATTTTGTAGTGCCTTTAATTTGATTAAAATACATGTAGAAAGAAAACAGGACTGAATTGGTTTAGAATAGCGGCGCTGAGGCGAGGCCTGTGAAAATGACAAAGGAAAAATGCTTGAGCCTAATTATAATAGAGTGAATAGAAGCGAACAACCCCATCATCAGCGCGTCAATGAGCGGTTTCCTCTGGAGTGAATAACACCAAAGTGCCTTTGGAAAATGCTCTTTGAGCGCCTTGAAGCAAGAAAAGGTGCTACATACAGGAATGCAGTAAAACTTCCTGAAACAATTGCCATGCTGGAAATGGCAGAAATTACGACTCTTGGGGCATGTGAATGTTAACATTTACCTCGTCAACACTTAAGAGCACATACTGATAGTCATAAATTATAACCGTGACTGATAATTATGCTACCTGGCAGCTTGTAGAGCACTATATTCTTCTCACTTTCAGACTGAAACAGATATTTTCCCTACAAGTTTGAAATATTTAAGCTCACACAGGACAGTGTGATGATTAATGAAACAAAAATCCTCTATAATGAAACCACACAACATGTTTTAAGAAAATCAATTGTGGAATATGTTTCATGGCAAAACACTAATTCAACTGGGTACACATTACAATGTTACTTTCAAAATTGTTGGCGTGTTGAAGAATATATTACAGTTTATACATTTTCATTTAATAAAACCTGAGGCAAATATTCACGAGGGAGACAATATTTGACATTGTTATTCTCTACTGACTGACAATGTGGTGGGTGAAACACACAAATGCATAATAAGCTCAACTTTAACTCACAACATAGTGCTTAATCAAATTTCTGTCTCTTAAAGGAAACCAGTATGAGGGGGGTTGAGGGACTCAACTAATATCCTACTCTCATAAAAACCTTTGAAACTTGACTCAAATGAGTGATAACGAGTGAATGTACTGTACTGCTAACAGAAAGGTGGTCCCTGCATCATACACCAACTGTGCAGTCAATACACATTAAAATATGAAAACAAGGTAGAAAAATAATACTATAATGCAATATTAATTAGTACTTCCGCTCACCAGTGACGTTTGTAGGGTTGTCGTTATAACATTTTTGGTGCGCTTGAGGACGATAAAGGGTAACACCCCTGTGCCTTAAACAGTGCTAATAAACCACCAGTAATATGAAGTTGACAACTATATTACGCCATTGAGTGTCACAGGACTGAAGCCTTATTCGCTTACTGCCTGCCGTTCTTTGTTCAGATGAGCACATTCTGGCATCATGGCAGAAAAAGAACAATTACTCCCCTTTAGATATTTTCATATTAATCAGTAAGATCAGTAAGCTGAGATAAAGTTGGAATGAAAGACAGTCATTTTATTTTAGATTGATGTAGTCTAGCCACCTAAGAGGCCTACTGCTTTTCATTTATTTGTATGACAGGTAAGAAGGTTGAGATGTTACTTAAAGCTCACATAGTTACTACTAGTGGTTTTATGATGGTGACGCTGACACTTTTACAATTATAGTTGAACTTAATAGAAAATAAAGTTGGAAGAGAACAGATGGTGTTCGGCTTTGGAGGCTCCAGTCTATATGAAATATTGTCTGGGATAGTGTCCAGCACGTCCGCGACCCCAGTGAGGATAAGCGGTACAGAAAATTGATAGATGCGCCTCAAATATCAACCACAAGGTGGCGCCATTGGCCGATCCATCCTGTGGAGCCCATGCCAGCAGGCCACAGGCAGAAGCACACAAATATGCCTTTTGAGGCATTTGAAAACAAGAGTCAATTTTACATATAGTGCGTGACGTCTGTTAGATACTTCCCACTATACAATTTAACATATTTGGGCAAATAAAATAAAAAAAACAAATACAAAATTCACTTTTCTAAAACAATCACAGTAGCTATTGGCATCAAAAGGAGGAGCAGGCTTCATTCATGCCTGGTCATGCATTTGAATCTGTTCGTAAAGTAGAAGACTTCATCATGAATCTGATTTTCATCCTTGCTGTTGGAGTATCGAAACCTTTTATAGGCCTTTTCGGATTTTGTTGCACTCCATGGCAGTTTGATCTTTGACGCGTGGTTTATAATGACATCACTGCAGGAGCCAATGTGCAGAGACCCCAGCCCGTCAATGAAGAACTCTGTGGGGAGAAAAAGAACACACACACACTTCAATCATAAAGCAATTTTGTCATTACAGCTATAGCAAGACCGAAAAAAAAAACCCTCATTGAACACTTCATTAGGGACAATCAACTGAAGATACTGGATATACCAAAGTTCCACATACACACTCTCGCTCACCCAATCACAAATATTCAAAAGAACGTTGGATTTGTAATCAGATCCTCTCCTGCTGAACGAGAGGATAGAAATGCCAGCCACTCACGATGGTTTTCGTCAAGCTAGGAATAAACACGGTATTTAAACCAGTTAAATCCGTAACAACAGCTCAGCGGAACATCGCTATACCCAACTGCTCACAGGTGGGTAAGGCGCGCATAACAGAATGAGCAGCACAATGTCCGTCGAACTGAAGCAAAAAAAAAACATGTTTAATTATTTACCTTATATCTAATTATGTAATTATTGTAAAAACATACAGTACCTTCATAATGTACAATATTATAGAGTGCGAGGTATTTATATAAAAAAAAAAAAAAAAAAAAAAAAATCAAAGATTTTGGTTGTTTTTTTTGAGGGGATACGGGTGTTTTGAGCAGTGAAGGGATGCATTATTGAGGGGGCAGGCAGAAGTGTTCAGGGGTCTTCAAGTAGCAGCATATTTTAATTTTATATTATTATCGTTATTTATTATGATGCTATCTTAGGGCTCGCTACACGGCATATTTCACTACTGAACTACTTTCACTCTAATAACACACATGGCGCGAGGCAAGTGACTAAAGGTATAGCCAGCGCTGGTGCAAATTGGCATATGCAAAGTGTAATTATTAATATATAGTATTTGGAGCAACAGTAAAAATTGAAAAATCGTTGATGAACGATGGGGGCAGGGGGGCGGCGCAATCTAGGGGCCTGGGGTTTGAAGGCCAGCATTGCCGCTGAACACAGTTAATGACTGTTAACAGGGCAATGTTATTTGTGTGTCATTACTCATTTGCCATTAAAGCACACAGTCGAAAAAAAACTTCTACCACTTGCATCGCAAGCTTCACTTCTCTAGCCATTGTGATGTTACAACCCATGCACAAATAAGGTGAACTGGACCGCTTGAATAACAATACAAAAATGAGCAGAAAAACAAAAAACGCTCAAGGTACCCCGATTTAATAGATTAACCCACTCTATGGCACTTATGAATATACTTGCAAATTAAAATTTTGTGTAACTTTTTCTTATTTACTTCATTCAGTTTTCCCCTTGAATATAATTCCCATCTCTTCATAAATTTATTTCGTTGTGTGGGTGAGGACAAAAACAGAAGAACTAGACAAGGGCACATTACAAGATCAGTCAGGAGACTTTACAAAGCAAATCTATCAAAACGATGTTAATTCAGCAAGACTCAAGTAACCAACATAACACTTCTGGTTTTGCTCTTATTTTGAAATTCAAAATCGCATCAACTCCAGTGACGGATTTAGGCTAACTTGACGATCGCCACACTGTGCAAATTACGTAATTTCGACTCCTCAAACAACATTATACAAACATACAAAATTAATAAATGTTTAAGGCACTTATTTTTTTTTTTAAAGATTAACATACTTCCCTAAACAATACATTACGGTGACTTTGTGGCTGTCTCTATAGTCTCCCTTGCAGACAGCTGATCACAGGACGAAGCAGAGGAGTTGAGGAAGCATCCGCGGATTTGATTTGAGGGTATGTTTGAGAGAGCCGTGCCCCCCTCTTCCCCCAGCATTTAGCAGACCCTAGTTTTGAGTTATAAGCCTGGTCATATAACAAATCACACTCGTATCTCGAAGGCGCCACTGTATTTGTATAGGCAGAAATTTTGATGCAGCTCAATCATTCGACATTCAACTTTTGTGGCCAGGAGTCAGAGCTACTCACCCAGATGGCCGCGTCGAGCCAGGCGGGGGTTAAAGCCAACCTGCTGCACTTTGTCTGTTCTCCCCATGAAGAAGTTGATGACAGCATCAGCGACCACACAATTAGGAAATCCCTCTATGGCATGATGATAACCGCGTCTAATATGTATACAATCACCATCTTCTCCCCCCGTTTCCACTGAAATAGTGTGACGGAAGGTTGAAGTCCAGCCTGTTAACTCTCGAACCGCACCCCCAACCTGTGGCATTTAAGACACAAAATAAGGTTAACGATACATTAAAAAAATAATAATAATAAATACAAATGCAAGCATAGATTCATGATAGAAATTATGCAGCTGACTGAGGATGTTAGCAAGGAACTGAAGGACAGTGTCGTTAACCTAACAGCATAGTAGCCAAGGCCATATTTGAACATTTTTGGAAAACAAGGAGGAAATTTTAACAAACATGAAGAGTTCAGTTGCTTCAATCTACAAATACTGTTTATAAAGAAAAACTATTTTTAGTAAGCGCGTATTATGTTGTGACAGTAATTTGAAAATGACTTGACGTGATTATATTAGGCTAATGACTTGAGCGACCTACAGTGGGTACGGAATGTTTTCAGACCCCCTTACATTTTTCACTCTTAGTTATATTGCAGGCATATGTTAAAATCATTTAAGTTATTTTTTTCCTCATTAAATGTACACACAGCACCCCTTTATGACAGAAAAAAAAACGTAATTGTTGACATTTTAGCTCATTTATTAAAAAAGAAAAACTGAAATATCACACAGCCATAAGTATTCAGACCCTTTGCTGTGACACTCATATTTAACTCGGGTGCTGTCCATTTCTTCTGATCATCCTTACAATGGTTCTACACCTTCATTGGAGTCCAGCTGTGTTTGATTATACTGATTGAACTTGATTAGGAAAACCACACCCCTGTCTATATAAGAACTTGCAGCTCACAGTGCATGTCAGAGCAAATGAGAATCATGAGGTCAAAGCAACTGCCCGAAGCGCTCAGAAACAGAATTGTGGCAAGGCACAGATCCGGCCAAGGTTACAAAATTTTTTTAGCTGCACTTAAGGTTCCTAAGAGCACAGTGGCCTCCATAATCCTGAAATGGAAGACGTTTGGGACGACTAGAACCCTTCCGAGAGCTGGCCATCTGGCCAAACTGAGCAATTGGGGGAGAAGAGCCTTGGTAAGAGAGGTCGCGTCGCACACCGAGGGACCCAGGGCGGTCCGCCGGCCACACCGAGGCACCCCGACAACCAGCCACCCAGATTAAAAAATAAAGATAATTCTGATATAAAAGGTAACCATAAGTCTTTAAACTCTGCTTAAAAACTAAAGTAATTGATGCCCCCTCAACGTGTTTCATAATTGCCTATATTAATAGTTGAAACTAATTATATTATTATGATTGCAAAACAGTTTAATATAACCTGAAACACATCTAACATTTCCTTTAAAATGGCAGGCAGAATTTTATTTAGGAAAAATGTAAATTGAGCTCTTCCCTGATATACAAAGCTTTTCGCTACATCCAGATGGATCACTTAAATATACACTATATTGCCAAAAGTATTCACTCACCTGCCTTGACTCAGATATGAATTTAAGTGACATCCCATTCTTAATCCATAGGGTTTAATATGACATTGGTCCAGCCTCTGCAATTATAATATCTTAAACTCTTCAGGAAAGGCTTTCCACAAGGTTTAAGAGTGTGTTTATGGGAATTTATAACCCTATTTCCAGAAGTGCATTTTTGAGGTTACACACTGATGTTGGACGAGAAGGCCTGGCTCTCAGTCTCCGCTCTAATTCATCCAAAAGTGTTCTATAGAGTTGAGGACATGTTCATCCATCTCAAACTCTCTCATCCATTTCTTTATGAACCTTGATTTGTGCACTGATGCACAATCATGACCTTGATTTGTGCACTGATGCACAATCATGACCTTGATTTGTGCTCTGATGCACAATCATGACCTTGATTTGTGCACTGATGCACAATCCTGTTGGAACAGAAATGGGCCATCTCCAAACTGCTCCCACAAAAGTTGAAAATGTCCAAAATATTAGCCCCTGAGCTCCAGTGAAAGGAACTCTGAATGCTTCAGAATTCCAAGAGATTTTGGACAGTTTTGGGGATTACCCCTTCTGTTCCAACATGTCTGTGCACCAGTGCACAAAGCAATCTCCATAAAAACATGGTTGAGAGAATTTGGTATGGATAAACCTGACTGGTCTGCACAGAGTCCCGCCCTCAACCCGATAGAACACTTTTGGGCTGATTTGAGTGGACTGTGAGCCAAGCCTTCTCATCCATCATCAGCACGTGACCCCACAAATATGCTCCTGAAACAATGGGTAAAAATTCCCATAAACACACTCCTAAACCTTGTTGAAAGCCTTCCCTGAAAGCCGTTATATCATATTAACACATATGTACTATATTTAGAATGGGATATTAGTACTTAAAATTATATATGACTCAAGACAGGTGAGCGAATACTTTTTGCAGTATAGTGTACTTCCTTGACACCGATTTGCTAGTTTCCTATTCAGACAGGGTTGTGATACCATCTTGTCGCATCTCAGAAAGAGCACAAAATGGAAAATAGTCCACTTGAGTCACGAGTGACCTGAATTACTTTTACGGGTTACAAGCTGACATTGGGTCGATGTTTTTCTTTTGACTCATGAACTCGACTCAACTCACTTCATAACATTCAACATTTTGGTAGATAGTGGACAATTAAAAAAAAAACAGGCTTTAAGCTGTTTATTTGCCCTTAAACTAAATATAAAACAAAGACTGTTACAAGAGTTCATTCATTCATTCATTCAGGCGTGCTGGAGCCTATCCCAGCTGACTTTGGGCGAGAGGTGGGGTAGACCCTGAACTGGTCGCCAGCCAATTGTACCACATATAAACAAACAACCATTCACACGCACATTCACGCCTACGGGCAATTTACAGACTTTAAAGAACCTACCATGCATGTTTTTGGGATGTGGGAGGAAACCGGAATACCCAGAGAAAACTCACGCAGGCACGGGGAGAACATGCAAACTCCACACAGGCGAGGCCGGATTTGAACCCGGGTCCTCAGAACAGTGAGGCAGACATGGTAACCAGTCAGCAACCATGCCGCCAGTTACAAGAGTTGTGCGTTTAAAATAACCACCTAACTTTGCCTTCGAGTCTGCTAGCTTAGATATTTATACACAAACAGTGCATCAACACGTGTAGACAGACAATCTCACAATACTCACAGGCATCTGCAAAAACTCATTTTACTGCAGTTAACAGTAGTTATGAAACTCTTGTTTGTTTGTGTCAGCATGACTGTATTATTCTGCCCCCAGTGGCCAGTTTGCACAAAACAGAAGGAATCACAAATAATTAATCCTGAAGCACAAACCTTTAAATCTTTACATTTTATTATTGCATGTTTTATTAAGTAAACTATTATAGAGTGCAACAGTATTTTCCTTATTTTAAAAAAAAATCATGGGGCTTTTTGGGCAGGCTGGAACAGATTAATGGTATTTCCATTAATTTCAATAGGGAATGATACTTTGAGATAGGAGTGTTTTGAGTTACGAGTGTAGTCACAAAACAGAAATACACTTCAAGGCATCACTGTTGGTGAGTTTTTCAGCGAATATGTGGCTATTAAAATTGCCGTAAATGTGAACAGCCACCTAGCACCACTTGTTTATATATATAAAAAAAAAAAAAAAAAAAAAAAAAAAAAAAAAAAAAAAGGGGGGCATCTTGAGATGCAGCATTTATTTAAGTGGACAACACAATACCAGACCAATATTTGATATTCAATGATTCAGAACAAAGCCATAATTTCATTCTTATTTGTCAACGCATCGGTGACAACTGTTAGTTATCTAGAGGAAGTCACAACAAAGGCAGTGAGTTATGTCAGCTCCACAGCGTTCTGCGGCTTTGGAATATAAAAATGCTTCTGTGTCTGTTTCTGTACATTTTGTTCAATAGGAAGAATGAACAAGGGAAGTTGCAGTCTGCCGTTTGTTGCATATTACTTATCGTGTCCTTACCGCAATTGTGCAGCACTATGTATTAATTCCAAAGGTGGGTAGTAATGCACTACATTTACGCCGCTATATTTAATCAAGCAAGATTTTGGATAAATTGTACTTGTTATAGTAGTTTTAATTCAGCAAGCTTTTTACTTTTACTGGAGAATTTGTGTTATGAAGGAACGGTACTTTTACTATGTTACAATAATCTATATCAGAATCAGAATCAGAATCATCTTTATTTGCCAAGTATGTCCAAAACACACAAGGAATTTGTCTCCGGTAGTTGGAGCCGCTCTAGTACAACAAACAGTCAATTTACAGAACACTTTGGGGACATAAAGACATTGACAAAAAACAATTGTGCAAAAAGATGCAGAGTCCTCTAGCACTTAGAGCAGTTCGAACGACTAATATTGCAATAGTCCGGTGCAATGACCATTGTGCAAAGGGCGCTGAGACTTCAAGGAGTGTATGCGGTTTAAAGTGACGAGTAGTGCGATCATCTGGGACAATGTCGGTTGTGCAAATGTTACAGATACTCCTCAATCAGTGTGCAAATGGAGCAGATGCTACTCTGGCATGAGTGGCCAGTATATGCAAATAGTGCAGCATGGCGAGACAACTACAGTGAGTGCACAAGTAATACATAATACATAATTGGCCCCACAGAAATGTGACAACGAACTCAAGTCAAAAAATTGCCAGCTTGTTGTAATGGAATTATAGGTTAGGTGTTTAAGAAGTTGATCGCAAGAGGGAAGAAGCTGTTGGAATGTCTACTAGTTCTAGTTTGCGTTGATCGGTAGCGCCTACCTGAGGGAAGGAGCTGGAAGAGCTGGTGACCGGGGTGCAGACGGTCCGAGAGGATTTTGCACGCCCTTGTCTTAGTTCTGGCAGCGTGCAAGTCCTCAATGGTGGGTAGGGGGGTACCGACAATCCTTTCAGCAGTTTTGATTGTCCGTTGCAGTCGGAGTTTGTCCTTTTTTGTAGCAGCACCAAACCAGACTGTGATGGAAGAACACAGGACCGATTCGATGACCGCTGTGTAGAACTGTCTCAGCAGCTCCGGTGGCAGGCCGTGCTTTCTCAGAAGCCGCAGGAAGTACATCCTCTGCTGGGCCTTTTTGAGGACGGAGTTGATGTTGTTCGCCCACTTCAGGTCCTGAGAGATTGTAATTCCCAGGAACTTGAAGGTCTCGACGGTTGACACAAGGCAGCTGGACAACGTGAGGGGCAGCTGTGGCGAAGGATGCCTCCTGAAGTCCACGATCATCTCTACCGTCTTGAGCGTGTTCAGCTCCAGGTTGTGTCGCCCGCACCACAGCTCCAGCCGCTCCGCTTCCTGTCGATATGCAGACTCGTCACCGTCCTTGATGAGGCCGATGACAGTGGTGTCATCTGCAAACTTCAGGAGCTTGACAGTCGGGTTCGCTGAGGTGCAGTCGTTCTTGTAGAGAGAGAAGAGCAGCGGAGAGAGGACACAACCTTGGGGCGCCCCAGTGCTGATGCTGCGTGTGGATGAGGTGGCCTCCCCCAGCCTGACCTGCTGTGTCCTGCCCGTCAGAAAGCTGTAAATCCACTGGCAGATGGCAGGTGAGACGCTGAGCTGGAGAAGCTTGGTTGAAAGGAGTTCAGGGATGATGGTGTTGAACGCTGAGCTGAAGTCCACGAACAGGATCCTCGCGTAGGTCCCTGCACTGTCGAGGTGTTCTAGGATTAAGTGCAGTCCCATGTTGACTGCATCATCCGCAGACCTGTTCGCTTGGTAGGCAAACTGCAGGGGGTCCAGCAGGGGACCTGTGACACTCTTGAGGTGGTCCAGCACGAGACGTTCAAAGGACTTCATGACCACAGATGTCAAAGCGACAGGCCTGTAGTCATTCAGACTAGAGATTGCAGGTTTCTTGGGGACTGGAATGATGGTGGAGCGTTTGAAGCAGGATGGAACTTCGCACATTTCCAAAGATCTGTTAAAGATCTGAGTGAAGACTGGAGCGACCTGGTCCGCGCAGACTTTGAGGCAGGATGGGGACACATGGTCCGGTCCTGTTGCTTTGTTAATCTTCTGTTGTTTGAAGATGCGTCTCACATCCTGTTCATGGATGGTTAACGCAGAAGTCAGAGGTGTGGTTGTGGTCGCGGGTGCGGCCGGGTGGGTGTGTGGAGTGAAACTGTCCTTTTCAAATCTGCAATAGAAGGTATTCAAGTCGTTGGCTAGTGTGCTATTGTTCTCAGCTTGGGGGGGATCGTCGTTTGTAATTAGTCAGCGATTGGAATGCATGCCAGACTGATTTCGAGTCGTTCGCGCTAAACTGTTTTTCCAACTTTGCTGCATAGATCCTCTTTGCAATGTTAATTTCTTTAGTAAGCTGGTTTCTAGCTCGATTATACAGGGCCCTGTCCCCGCTCTGATATGCATCTTCCTTAGCTTGGCGAAGCTGCTTAAGTTTAGCAGTGAACCACGGCTTGTTGTTGTTGAATGTCCGAAATGATTTTGTTGGTACACAAACCTCTTCACAGAAACTGATATAGGATGTGACAGTGTCCGTATATTCATCCAGGCTGCCAGCTGAATTTTCAAAGACACTCCAGTCTGTGCAGTCTAAACAGCTTTGAAGTTCCATCTTTGCTTCATTGGTCCACTTTTTGACTGTTTTCACTGTAGGCTTCGCACATTTAAGTTCTTGCTTGTACGTCGGTATTAAGTGAATTAAGCAGTGATCAGACGAGCCCAGGGCTGCACGAGGTATAGCACGGTATGCGTTTTTTACCGTAGTGTAGCAGTGGTCTAAAGTATTATTTTCCCTGGTAGGACAGTCGATGTGCTGCTTGTATTTAGGGAGTTCGTGGTTGAGTTTAGCTTTGTTAAAGTCCCCGAGAATAATGAGGGGTGAGTCAGGGTGTTTTTTTTCAATTTCGTTGACTTGTTCGGCGAGCGTTAGCAATGCGGCGTTCGTGTTAGCTTGCGGTGTGATATAGACTCCAGCCAGTATAAACGATGCAAACTCACGTGGCGCGTAAAATGGTTTACAGTTCAGAAACAGCGACTCCAAATGCGGGCTGCAGTGTGTGCTGAGCACCGTGACGTCCGTACACCATTTTTCGTTTATATGGAGGCATATCCCGCCGCCCTTCGTTTTTCCCGATGATTCCATGTCGCGGTCCGCTCGATGAATGTTAAAGCCGGGAAGCGTGACGGCGCCATCGGGTACAGCGTCGCAAAGCCAGGTCTCCGTGAAGCACATGGCCGCGGAACGTCCGAAGTCTTTACTGGTCTTTAACAGAAGATGAAGCTCGTCCATTTTGTTGGGTAGGGAGCGTACATTCGCGAGGTGGATCGACGGGAACGCCAATCTGTGTCCTCTCTTGCGGAGTTTCACCTGAATTCCGGCTCGTTTTCCTCTGTGGCGCCGCTTCCGCATCCATGCGCCGAAAACCGCGGACGCCGCTCCGGTGAGTAACTCGGGGAAAAAACTGAGCGGATTTTCGAAAGTTGGTGACAGAAAGTCCGGAGTAGCCTCCTTGATGGTTAGCAGGTCTCCCCTTGTGTAAGTGAGTCGTGTAAGGTCTCCAAAGACGGACGAAAAACACAAAAACAAAGACAATACTAGAGAGCGCGTTACCGAGGCGGCCACACTGGTAGGCGCCATCTTACATGAATATGCCGCTCGCTACGTTCATTTATCAATAATTGTGTGCACAATCTATTTTTAAACTTTAGTTTTCGACTTCCGCATTGGACGCCGTTGCTCCAATCCACCGTGATTACCACAGTGATGTTTGACTCAAGTTCACTAATCAAACAACACAGGAAAGTCACATGTCCACACACAAAGTCTTCTATTGGGCTTTGCGGGCCAATCAAAGTGAGTCGTGTGCGACTCGTGTTTACATTACAGACTATGAAAAAGAAAAGCTTTAAGATGCAATGTAGTTTTGTCGCCAAACTTGGATATTTCAGCCCACTTCTAACTTGAGAACACACCTTGTGGTAAGTTGTAAGTTTTTTCTGTTGTTTTGGCTGCGCATATGGTGGTAACATTAGCTCTATTTTTGTTACAAGAGTACAACATGCAACTTCTGTTGTCTCTCTCTCGCTCTCTCCGTCTCGCTCTCTCCCTCCCTCAGTCTCTCTCTCTCGTGCTCTCTCTCTCTCACACACACATACTGTACACAGGTGTGTATGGCCTCCCATTGAACAGGAGTTTGAATGTAATCAGTTACTTATTCAGCCACATGCCAGTTAAAAGAGGGAGGACATCCTTGTGCAAACAGATTTATTTAAATTTTATTTAATCTTTATTTACCAGGTAAAAGACCAGTTAAAACAGAACATCTATTTTGCAATGGTGACCTGGCCAAGAAGGCAGCAAGTTAAACGTCAAGTCCAAGTCAATCACATTCAAGTTTATTTCAGTTGTTTATTTTCACATACCATCTCAAAATTATATGAAATAAATCAATTGAGTTGTACAAATTCTAGGTCACATTAATGGTAGAGCAAGTTTTAAAATTATTTATTTTGGTCAAAATTATTTTATAACACAAAACCCTGGCATTTGAACAAGGCTGTGTATACTTTTGATATCCACTGCAGCGTTGTTCCGGTTTTTGTTTTGTTTGTTTTTGTGAGCCGACAGTATGGTGCTGTTTAACAAGTGACAACAATATAGTAGAAGACCATTTCTTGGAGCTGAATTTGACTTAAATAAAATCTTTATGAAATTACTAATTATGTTTTAGACTAAGTAATATTGTTCACAAATATCTGAATTTGCACATTCATATTTTATTTAGTCTTTTTTTTATTTGAGATTCATGCTCTCATTTAAAAAAATAAATCACAATTTACTCACTAGTACCACAATACTTGAATAGTTTTTTTTTTGACTGAGTACTTAGTTACTCTTACTCAAGTAATTATTTGGAGGGCTACTTTTTACTTAAGTCATATTATTCAAAAGTAACAGTACTGTTATTGGAGTACAATATTTGGCTACTCTACCCACCTCTGATTAATTCTTATGCTTGCTTGGGCAAGCATAGATGCACTGGAGGAAAACGTGGTTACAAATTGGAGCTCTCTAGTTGCAACAGCGAATGGGAGGAACAGTGATGTGTTGCAAATACAGTCCATCAAACTCACAACTTGTTGCACATAAAATTACACAATTACCTCAATTCCGCAAGGCTTCTTTGTTTGCCTAGTGCTGCTGAATACACCCGTATTTTCTTGCATTCATCTTACCAGATCCAGACTGGTCCTTTCAAGTATGTCCACCATCTTCTCCAACTTGGTGTCTGCATTGAAGAGGAAATCATCATCCACCCAAAGCACATATTTGGTGGTCACCTGAGACACTGCCAGATTTCGCCCAGCAAACCAACCCTGATGATCAAACAAGGACCTGGAATTTGCAATGCTTGCTCAAAACGACATTCAATACTTATTGAATAAATATTTACCTTTCCAAAGGGCATAATGAATTGTTCAATGTGAGGTCCAGTCACTGGCTGAGGCTGCTCATTATCATCTGCTATCACTATGGTGATGGTTGGATAATACTCTCGTATGCTGTCGATGAGGTCTTTGAGTTTATCATAACGTAGAAATGTCTTCGTCACAATGGTAACAAAAGTGCTAATATTGTTCTCTTGGGAGGGGGAAACACAAACGCACTGATTAAGTTTCAGAATATGACAAAAAAGAAGATCAAACAATACAGAAGAGAAAACATGCCCACCTTTTGGATAGCCAGTGTTGTAAAGTCTTGGGACGGCAGAATGTCCAATTTTTATGGTGAAAAATGAGCGGTGACCTTCAGTTGCAAACTGAACTGTGGAGTAGAAACCAACTGCAATAAAACCAGCTCTCATATAACTTAAGGGTCTGTTGCCCTTCCTCACCGCTACCATCATTACTGTTTGCAAAAGGAGTGCAATGCAAGCAGGCAAGCGCCACACCTACAATGTACTTCAAACACATCACACACGAGCAAGGCATAGATAGCATCGGCCTGCAGCCCAATCTAGAACTGCAGAGGCAACTACATTGACAAGCTTCTAACTCAGTGTGTTGCAACATTTACTGAGCCACGCCGCATATTTTACATCAGAAACATCTCAACTCATAATGGTGATCCCGTACTTACAAATTCCCTGAGAGTGAAATCAAAGCCTGATTAGTTGAACAAAAGCTGTTATTAAGTTGTATTACTAGTAACAGGTTGATATTCATGTAAATTGAGTGGAAGAGGGTTTAATTGTTCTCTGTTATTATATGACACTGGCAAAGATACAGTGGATGTAAAAAGTCTAAACACCCCTGTTCAAATGCCAGGTTTTTTTGTGATATGAAAAAATGAGACCAAGATGAATCTGTTTTTTCATCATTGACCGATAATCTGTACAATGCAACGGAAAAAAAAAAAAAAAAAAAAAAAAGTAAATCTTTCCAAGTTTGGAAGTAAAAATAAACATAATATGGTTTCATAACTGCGATTGGCTGGCAACCAGTTCAGGGTGTACCCCGCCTCCTGCCCGATGATAGCTGGGATGGGCTCCAGCACGCCCGCGACCCTAGTGAGGAGAAGCGGCTCAGAAAATGGATGGATGGTTTCATAAGTGTAGACACCCTGCTGTGTACAGAATTACCCAATCACATACAAACTCATGTTCTAGTGAGCACACAACTCCCACCATTTAAATTGCCTCAAAATACCTAACATTCAGGTGTACCAGTAGGCTTTTCCAGACATTTCTGCATTCTAGCAGACCCCTGAAGGTTTTATGCTAACTCTGCTGTTTAGAACTGTTCATAACTCCCTCCACCTTGACTGAAGCCCTAGTTCCATTTGAAGAAACAACTCCAAAGCACAAAGCATGATGCTGCCATCACCATGCTTCACTGTAGTTACGGTGTTTTTTTGTTTTGTTTTTTTGACGATGCGCAGTGTTTTGTTTTCGCCAAATATACATTTTAGAATTGTTAGACCATAATACATACTACGTGTTTGGGAGAACTGTGATGCAAAATATAGCCAGGCTTAGATGTTTTTCTGTGTACGATAAGGCTCCCATCCTGTCCCCCTACCCCATAGGATAGACATATGAAGAAGGGACAATGTTTTCAACTGTACTAAACAGTCAGTACTTGCCATAAAATCTTGCACCTCGCTTGGCAGCCTCCCTGATCAGTTTTCTTCATCAACTTTGGTGGGACATCCAGTTATTGGTAATGTAACTGTTGTGTCATATGATCTCCACTTGATGATGTGACCTATGGTATATGATTCCTTGGAAATTCTTTTGTATCCTTCTGACCTATACCTTTGAACAATGAGATCCCTCTGGTGCTGTGGAAGCTCTCAGTGGACCATGGCTTGTGCTGAAAGATGCTCAACAAAAATGTCAGGAAAAGCCCATTAGAACATCTGAATTTTATTTGGGGTTAGTCAGAGGCACTTTAAATGGCTGACCTCCATTTAACGAGTTTGTTTATACACACACACACACACACACACACCGGGGATGTGACATTTCAGCCAAGACGAAGACTGCCCAACAACCGCTTATCATCGCAGCATTTAAGGAGCCATTTACTGTAGAATTCGACCAGGCTGAAGCTATTATAAAAGCTTTTGGGGTATGTATTACTGAAGACATGAGGCCATACTCTGTTGTAGAAACTTTCAATTTTCAGGTTCCGCTGTATATTCAGCTCTTGCTTGTAATCAAATGCAATGTGTGATGCTTAAGTTTGAGAAAGTGTATCTGTTGCCCATTTCTTGTCATCTCTCTTTGGTTTGTGACCAAGGTTCAACCAGACGGGCAGGCCAAAGTCCTTTTATTGTCTCTGGTATGTTTACAAGGGTGCTAGTGGTAACTGTTTTCTTATCAAACGTCATCCTCTGCTCAAAGGCTGATCATTAACTATATAGCCCTGAATTGAACAATGTCTTTTAGAGTCACAGTGTCTCTGATATCTTCTCTGGGGCAGTGCTAATACGAAATTGTAAATTGGAGCAATCAACATACTGTAGCTATGTGACAAACAGTATTTGTTTAGAAAGTCTGTTTTATAAAAATATATGACATTGTTCACAGATGAGACCACTGCACCTGTGTCTGCTGTCCTGGGATGGAACACCGTGTTTGTATAGGTGAGAAACTGGAGCTGCCTGTTCAACGCAGAGAGAGAAGCACTTGAGAGGATCATGTGCATCTTTCCCTCTCCTTTAACAGAGACCTTATCCACTGTAGCAGCGACATCAAAAGTCCCCAGTGTGGAGGTCAAATATACCTTGAATGGCATTTCATGAAAGAAATAAAAACATTGACCATTTTTACATCTTGTACATAAAAGGCATGCATGTGTGGGGGGACTGAACTTACCGTATGATTCGATGTTGCTTCTTCAATAAGACCCAAACCTAAATTAAAGACAATGAAAATTTATTTACTGCCCTGAATGATGAGGTCAAGTTATTTCACAAAAAAACCCATCCAAGCATGTATTTTAGGATATAGAGTAGAGTAGGAATCAAAGTAATGCACAATATGACACGATATTTGATCAATGATAACAGGGCGTTTATAGAAATACTGTAAATTCTGAGAAATGTGAATCCACAATACATGACAATAGCTAGGTCAATGAACATGTTGGAAATGTGTCTGTTTTCCACAGCAAGCATATACAATGATACAATAATTGAAGTGAATACCAAAATACATTTTTCAGCTCAATTCATAGGGTAATGCCAGATTCACTCAGCCAATTTCAACTTGCATGTGTCACTCTGACTCATTTTGGCAAAATCATACCTTTAGTGTCAATCTACTGAAAACGTACAGTGTATTTATACAAAAGTAATGAAAAAAATAAGAAACCAAACAATGTAAATGTGCAATTATTACACCAGATCGCCAACTTGGGTTTAATTTCACGCACCCCATGGCGTGCACTACAGTTTGAGAATCCCACCATTACCTGGTATGATGATTGTGTTGAGGGGTCGCACCGCCACACCTTGGGAAGGAAACTGAAGAGGACTGTTCGCCTCATTTACAATCAGCACATCTGCAGGGCTTGAGGACCTTCATATACAAAATTATATAATGAAGGGACTTAAGGACAGAGGTGATGGGATTCAATCATTTGGTGCCAGTGAATATTCTGGCTGCACTATTTTGCATGTTGTGAGTTTAAGTTTTTTTTGTGGACCACAGAGGTAAGTCGGAAAGAAGGACAATGCCGTAGTTGAGTCGAGAAAAAACGAACGCATGGATTCGAGTTTCGGCATCTGGGCTTATCATTGAGAAAATCTTGGAGGGGTTACGTAGGTAAAAGAAGGCTATTTTGTAAATATCTTGAATGTGAGCAGTGAAGGAGAGATGCCCTAGTTTTTAACTGCAGCACGTAATTGTTCAATTATTGAGGGAGAGGTTGAGGTCTGCATAACAAGTGAGTTTGTTTTTTTGGCCCAATAACCAGCATCTCAGTTTTGTTAGGATTAAGTTTAAGGAAGTTTTGCGACATCCAGCTTGTGACGGCATGCAAAGAGGACTCAAGATGAGTGATTTTTAAGTGGTCGTCGGGAGTGAGAGGTACTGTATATAAATGTGAGTGTTGTCTGCATAACAGTGAAATTGCTTATCATAGTGACGGAGGATGGATCCTAGAAGAAGCATATATAGAGGAGAGGGCCAAGTACTAAGCCTTGTGGGAGGCCACAGTTGGTCAGTAATCAGAGAGAGAGCATCGATGAGAGATGTTGTCTTCTATTTGATAAGTAGAAGAGTGCAGAATTGCGAATACGGAGAAGGGTTGTTAGACGATTTAACAGACTGGGGTGGTCAATTGTGTCATATGCTGCACTAAAATTGAGTAGAATGAGGAGAGAAGATGACAGAATCTGAGTCATTCTGAGCATCCCAGACAGAGAGAGTGTCGCGATTGGTGCAGATTGTAATGTTGGTGAAGGAAACAGGAGTGATGAAGAAGTGATGGGTAAGTATGGCATTCAGGAAAAGAACTTGGAGGGACAGATGGGAAATGGCTGTAGTAAACACTTTTTTTCCCCCAGAAGAGGCAGCAACATAGGGTGAGGTACAAGAGTGGAGGTAGAAGCACGTCTTGTGCAGACAATGTAATATGAAGGAGGTTACTGACTGTACGTTAGTGGTAGGGGAGTCTGTGGCTAGACAGCATAGGATGGTGGTGTGTAAGATGACTCAGGTGGTGGGGAGGAAGATTAAGAAGACAAAGCCACAGCAGAGAACCATGTGGTGGAAGCTGAGAAAGGAATAGTGTTGTGCGGCTTTTCAGGAAGAGGTGAGACAGGAGGAGCTTCCAGAAGACAGGACCACTACAGCAAAGGTGATCAGAGAGATAGGCAGGAGAGCACTTGGTGTATCTTCTGGCAGGAAAGGAGAGAAAGGAGACTTGGTGGTGGAACCTCAAAAGTACAGGAAATCATACAAGGAAAGAGGTTAGCTAAGAAAAAGTGGGACACAGAGGACCGAGGAGAGGCGAAAGGAATAAATTGAGATGCGACGTAGGGCAAAAGGTAGAAGTTGCAAATGCTAAACAAGAGTCACATGATGACATGAATGCCAGGTTGGACACTAAAGAAGGAGAAAATGATCTATAAATGTTGGCCAGACAGAGGGATAGAGATGGGAAGGATGTGCAGCAGGTTAGGGTGATTAAGGATAGCGATGGAAATATGTTGAGTGGTGCCAGTAGTGTGCTAGATAGATGGAAAGAATACTTCGAGGAGTTCATGAATGAGGAAAATGAGAGAGAAGGGAGAGTAGAAGAGACAAGTGTGGTGGACTAGGAAGTGGCAATGATTAGTAAGGGGGGCGTTAGAAAGGCATTAAAGAGGATGAAAAATGGAAAGGCAGTGGGTCCTGATGACATTCCTGTGGAGGTATGGCAGCATCTTGGAGAGGTGGCTGTGGAGCTTTTGACCAGCTTGTTCAATAGAATTTTAGTGGGTGAGAAGATGCCTGAGGAATGGCGGAAAAGTGTGCTGGTGCCCATTTTTAAGAACAAGGGTGATGTGCAGAGCTGTGGGAACTATAGAGCAATTAAGTTGATGAGCCACACAATGAAGTTATGGGAAAGAGTAGTGGAGGCTAGACTCAGGACAGAAGTGAGTATTTGTGAGCAACAGTATGGTTTCATACCTAGAAAGAGTACCACGGATGCATTATTTGCCTTGAGGATGTTGATGCAAAAGTACAAAGAAGGTCAGAAGGAGCTACATTGTGTCTTTGTAGATCTAGAGAAACTCTATGACAGAGTACCCAGAGAGGATCTGTGGTACTGCATGTAGAAGTCTGGAGTGGCAGAGAAGTATGTTAGAATAATACAGGACATGTACGAGGGCAGCAGAACAGTGGTGAGGTGTGCTGTAGGTGTGGCAGACTCATTTAAGGTGGAGGTGGGACTGCATCAGGGATCAGCCCTGAGCCCCTTCCTGTTTGCAGTGGTCATGGATAGGCTGACAGATGAGGTTAGACTGAAATCCCTGTGCACCCTGATGTTTGCAGATGACATTGTAATCTGCAGTCAAAGCAGAGAGGAGGTGGAGGAACAATTATAAAAATTGAGGCATCCACTGGAAAAGAGAGGAATGAAGAAGTAAGACAGAATATATGTGCATGAATGAGAGGGGTGGAGGGGGGAGAGTGAAGCTATAGGGAGAAGAGATAGCAAGAGTATAGGACTTTAAATACTTGGGGTCAACAGTCCAGAGCAATGGTGAGTGTGGTCAGGAAGTGAAGAAACGGGTGGAGGAAGCTGTCAGGTGTGTTATGTGACAGAAGAGCCTCTGCTAGGATGAAGGGCAAAGTTTACAAGATAGTGGTGAGGCCAGCCATGATGTACGATTAGAGACAGTGGCAGTGAAGAGACAAAGGAAGCAGAGCTGGAGGTGGCGGAAATGAAGATGTTGAGGTTCACTCTAGGAGTGACCAAGTTGGATAAAATTATAAATGAGCTCATCAGAGGGACGGCCAAGGTTAGATGTTTTGGAGACAAAGCTAGAGAGAGCAGACTTCAATGGTTTGGACACATACAGAGGAGAGATAGTGAATATATTCGTAGAAGAATGATGAGGATGGAGCTGCCATGCAAGAAAGCTAGAGGAAGACCAAAGAGAAGGTTGATGGATGTCGTGAGGGAAGACATGAGGGCAGTTGGTGTTAGAGAGGAAGATGCAGGAGATAGGCTTACATGGAAAAGGATGACACGCTGTGTGGAAAAAGAAGTTTCATTACTATGAAGTGTCCTAAAGCCGGATTGAAAAGTTTCAAAATGATTGAGTTGAGCTAGTTGGTGAATTTTTTTAAAACAGTTTTTTTTTTTCCGCAGAACATTTGAGAGAAATGGAAGGTTGGAAATGGGTCTGCGATTCTCAAGAAGCATCAGGGTCGAGGTATGGTTTCTTTGAGCAGCGGTTTAATTTAAGCAGATTTTGAATGAGGAGGTAACAATTCCAGAGGAGAGAGAGTTATTGACGATGTTGAGATGATGAGGGCCGAGTTCACACATTTCAAAAGGACTAAACAACAGAAAACAATTGAGTTAGTGAACTCAAGGAAAGCAAGAATGCTGCCAAGTTTCCAATGCCTTTTGGTTTTGGTTTCATTTCAACAGACATTGTGAGAGGTGGTGTGGTGCAATTTCTGTACACTAACATCTGTCAGGGCCTGATGATTGATGCAGGTTACAGGTTTTACTTGTCGGACTGCAAGATGACACAAGGATGGGCTCTTTTACAATGACTTATTACCAATAAGAACTGTCTTTTTAAAGACAGTAGAATATTGTGTTCAACCTTCTTTAAGGTGTATTGAAGACAACAGGGTAAGTACAAAGGGGTAAAACGTTTCAGGTTAAGTTCCGGAAACTTATCATTTCAATTGCAATTTAAGGAACTGTGGAAGTATTTAGTTGGCTACTTTCAATGAGAGTTAATGATAATTAATTGGAATTAACTGGAGATTTGGGCCTATTGATTGAATGTAACCCTAAAATAAACTAACATTAACTAACAAACTCTAACCAACATAATAATGAAGAATTTGTTTTTAAGCAGACACACGCAAATTATTATTAAAGCTATTTTTGCTCAAAAATTAAATACATATACAGGTATAGCCAAACTTATGCTGGAACACTTTTTGCAGTAATTAAATTTGGACGCCCCCCTCCGGGCGCATGCCAGGGGCCACTGACCCCCACCCCTCTTTGCACACCACTGAGCTATAGATCCATCATGGCAACTCCTTTTCTACAGACAGCTGATGTAATGAACTTGTAATTTTCATTTATAAAAAAAAATAAATAAATAAATAAAAATTAAAAAAAAAAAAACCTTACTTTACCTCATCTGAATACTCTTGTATTCTTGATCTCTGTGATGCTTCACACCCTCGGGATCGGGATGTGATTGTAAGAATTTCATGTCCAGGTTGTGGGCCTTTACGCGTGGGAAAAGCAGTTTGGAGAAAGGCAGGCGAAAAGTCTCCTTATCAGCCACGCAGACACACGTATTCGTTGCCAAGCGGCTGTACCGGAAAACAAATAAGTGATGACCAGGTTCAACCATTACAGAACCAAATTAACTTAGTGAAACCCACCATGCTACATCCTTCTTTATATGATAGGAAATGTTATTATGGTCATTAAAGATATCTTGAATTTTCTCCCTGATGACCAACTCCATTTCAATGATCCTTCCTGGCCATAGGTCAACTCCTGAGCCGCCTCCTGGGCTCCATGAATTCAACAACGCTACCAGCATGAAACCACTGATCACAAGCAGTCCAAGACACTTCTTGTAGGTGATGCGCATCTAGAAGGCAGATTACAACATAAAGTAATTTTTCAAAAAATATGTAATATACAAATAGTACACAAAAACACTATGCATCTTGCTTGAGTTACCAAAGACTAATTGTTCAAGTTGGTATTATACCTTATATTACTATCATATACCGTTGGGCACCCACATCGACAAAAATAATATTTGGAAATGAATCTGCATGCACTCACTCACCTTTGTGGCTGACCAGTTCCTTCTGCACCAAACCATTACAGCAGTCCATTCCTAACAAAACAAGCTTACTCAAATGTATCGAAAGTATTTTCACCTTTTATTGTCAATAAAACATCCACACTTTCAATCTCGAGGAAACATAATGCTGCACATCTGCCGCAGTGTGAGGGAGGAGGTGGAGTTTTACGATACTTCTCAGTAGACTTTACACCGATCATATCGGCCTGATCGGTATCGGCCGATAATTATAGTTTTATGCTGATCGGCTTTAATGTCATAATTCACCCATCTGATCAATGATGTCATTGATCGGCTCCGCGAAGACATTTACGCTGCATCGTCATCATCCATCCATCCATTTTCTGAGCCGCTTCTCCTCACAAGGGCCGCGGGCGTTCTGGAGCCTATCCCAGCTGTCATCGGGCAGGAGGCGGGGTACACCCTGAACTGGTTGCCAACCAATCGCAGGGCACATGCAAACAAACAACCAATCCGCACTCACATTCACACCTACGGGCAATTTAGAGTCTCCAATTAATGCATGTTTTTGGGATGTGGGAGGAAACCGGAGTGCCCAGAGAAAACCCACGCAGGCACGGGGAGAACATGCAAACTCCACACAGGCAGGGCCGGGGATTGAACCCGGGTCCTCAGAACTGTGAGGCTGATGCTCTAACCAGTCGTCCACCGTGCCGCCGCGTCGTCATCATCATGTACGGTATATTTGAATCCAAAAGCTAGTTTATTTGTAGCCTCGCGTGTCTTTTGACCTAGTACTGTAAATATCTGACCACCAATAAAAGGTATTTTATAAAAAAAAAAAAAAGAAAAACATCAGCGGTGTGGGACAGACAACACGTAATGCGCGGATCAGACTACAAGACAAATTTGGTCTTTCACGATTGCACTATGTCAGACTACTGCAATAAAATCTTGTATTCCGATACCACCGCATCCCGTTTTTTAGGATCACTGTCGTGTGTAGTATAAGCACTAAATGGGGAAAAAACGCGTGTTGGTGGTCACCAATGCTCGGGAGAAGACTTTAATTCAAGGATTGCTTGAGGTATGTTCACGTACTTTTAAGACTATACGGCTCGCAATCAGGCAACAAAACGTTATGTAGCTTAGCAAGCTACTGTTAGCACTAACGGTTGTACGTAAACCTGCCGGTGTTTTTGAAGTAATTACAATAATTTAATTACAGTAAATTAGCACCAGTTAGAGAGTCAGCCTCACAGTTCTGAGGACCCGGGTTCAATCCCCGGCCCCGCCTGTGTGGAGTTTGCATGTTCTCCCCGTGCCTGTGTGGGTTTTCTCCAGGCACTCCGGTTTCCTCCCACATCCCAAAAACATGCATTAATTGGAGACTCTCAATTGCCCGTAGGTGTGAATGTGAGTGCGGATGGTTGTTTGTATGCATGTGCCCTGCGATGGGCTGGCAACCAGTTCAGGGTGTACCCCGCCTCCTGCCCGATGACAGCTGGGATAGCCTCCAGCACGCCCGCGAACCTAGTGAGGAGAAGCGGCTCAGAAAATGGATGGATGGATGGAAATTAGCACCCATTATTTCTTTCATGTTGTAGTGTTGGTTTGACCTGAGTGATTAGAATACATTACCTGACTAGAGCACTGATTTCCAACCTTTATGGAGCTAAGGCACATATTTTACAATTGAAAAATCTCACGGCACAACAACAAAAATGTCACAAAAACTGGATACATTAATTTCTGTATGTACTTCCTGCCATCTAATAGAAGATCATTTATTTGTTCTGTCACTGTGCTTCACGAGGATAAATAAAGATATATTTATTGTAAATAAAAAATTTTTGCAATTAAGTAAATTAACAAGTCATTTAAATAAACACATTGCTCCATCTTGTGATCAGATCGGTGATCGTTTTTTTCAACTCGCTGATCGGCCCCAAAAAATTGTGATCACGTAAAGCCTACTTCTCAGACGGTTCAGCATTCAAGAGAGTTAATTGATTTGTTTTCAAGCTATTTTCAACACTTTAGATTGCTTAATAAGAAGTGTAAAAAAAAATAACAGCATGTACTGCACATATGAGATATTGACAAAAAATAGCAGGGGAGCGCCAATAAGTATTGACTTAAGATGTGCTTGAGTCCCTCTTCACTTATAAAATGTATTTTTTTTTAGAAAAGTACAAAACGCATTTTATATCTTTTCATAATCACCATATTTCATCTCAGTAGCAGTGAATCTCTCAGGCAAATTTGAGAGTGAATTTAATAAGTGACTGTGTAATTTCCCCAGCTTACTCCCCTTGTGTGGTTTATGTTAAATGTTGACAACACAGTACACAATGAAGCGCATAATGAGAGCGGTTGAAAAAGTGGTCTCTGGGTACACTTGTTTTTTTTGTCACTGATAAAGAAACAAAAAAAAGAAACAAATAAAAAAATAAGATAAATCACAAAATGATCTTGGGTGTGTATGAAGATGATGACTAAAAAAAAAAATCTTAAATATCCAGAAAAAGTGTTTGGACCTCAGTGCTGGAATATTAGCTATGATGGAAATTTGGTTTGATAAGGATATGGCTTAGACTCAAGACTGTGAGAGAAAAGTTACATGTATATCTCACATGTATAGTTATACATGTGAGATATAACTTTATATAATTCAGTTGTGTCCCATGCCTCACTGAACTGCGGCAAAGTAACACAAGGACTCAGACAGTGGATATAAAAAGTCTACACACCACTGTTCAAATGCCAGGTTTTTGTGCTGTAAATAATTGTGCCAATAATTCAAAGACTTTTTCCACAATTAATGTGCCCTATAATCGTCTATGACTAAACTGGAAAAAAAAAATTAAAAAAACATTTTGGAGAGGGAAGTACAAGCAAATAACTAATTTAATATGGTTGCACAAGTGTGCGCACACTCTTATAATTGGATATGTGGCTGTGTTCAAAATGTATGTTATTTAAGTCGGCATGAGTTAGCACGCACCTGCACCCCCATTTAAAGTGGCTCTGATTAACCCCAAATATAGTTCAGATGTTCTAATAGGCTTTTTCCTACCATTTTTGTCGTCACAGTTGATAACACAAGTAGAGAACTTTCGCAGCATCAGAGGGTTCTCATTGTTCAAAGGTGTGTAGACTTTTCTTATCCACTGTATATGTCTGACTAGAACTTGTATCGAACCAAAAACATTCAGCAATTCCATTTGGGCATATTTGGAAATTGGATTGCATGTTGCATGATTGCATGTTAAGAGAAACAAAGAGACCAAATTTCCACAATACACCATGGACATAACTGCACCGAAAGGCGTCTGTAGGAGAACGGAAAGTTAGTCATGCAGCAAAATAAGATAAGATCTTTCAAAATCATGAGGAAATTGTTTGGTTTGTTTGTGTTAAAGTCAAAGTTCAAACATATTGTAGTCTTCACACTGGTCAGTTAGCACTAACGTTTATCTATACTACGAGTCGAAGCAGTTTTTATTCATTTCAATCAAAATGGATAAAAACCGGCTCCAGTCACTGTACAACCAACCAACGATAGTCATTCACATACTCAGAAAATATTAACTTGATAAAAATGACATATAGTAAGCAAATATACTGTACATTCTTTCCACACCCCTCAAGAAGTTTGTTAAACTGACTTACGAACAGAGTGACAAAATGGGCAGTGTAGAGGATTACAGTATTCTTCTTTTCCATAAATTTGTAATGTTAATTATGACAAAAGAAAGTTCCTCATTTGTAAACCTCAACTGGTTACGTATAAATGCTTACATCTTTTTGACTACAAGTGACTTACACAGAACAGAATTTTGGCCAAGAGTAGCTAATTATAAACCCCCCCCATGTACAATTTGATTCTGTCAAGTCATAATCCCCAATTCAATTTAATTTACCTTCCTTTTCAGATATCTTAAATAAAGGTTTAACTGGGCAAAATTATGTTACATTTATATATATATATATATATATATATATATATATATATATATATATATATGCAAATTCCAAGTTGACTAGTCAAAATAACATTATAGATATCCCAAACTGGAGTTGCAGATACGTACAATGCAGTTGCACAAACAGTATTTGTCATTCACTAGCTGATATGTGCAACTGAATTGTAGATATCTCTAATGAGAAACCACCATGAGCATGAATGGCCAAAAAAAAAAAAAAAAAAAAAAAAAAAAAAAAAAAAAAAAAAGTGTTCGTCGCGAATTGGCGTTGCAGATGCAGTGCAGCTGTATTCCAGTTATGACAGGGCAAAACTGAACGCAGATATATCGGTCGTTTCGCCAACGAGTCACAGTGTCGCTTCAGATATCGTCAATGAAAATTCTAAATATTCCAAATGTAACTACGACTGGTCGGATGGACACAGAGGCACATTAATGTTCATTCCGGAGAGTCAAATTTAGCTTTTAAAAGTTGAAACCGCTTGACTTACATCGCAAAGCGCATTTGACTTTTTTTCGTCATGTTATTTGAAGGTCCCCAACAACAAAAACCGTTTACTTTTTATTCTTACGAGCATTCTGGATGTGTGTTGACCAAAAAAGTAGCTACTTTTAAGTGTTATGTAAATGCGCGAGTCGCGTGTGGCAATCTTACCGTGTGCAGCAGCCGGATGAATTCGTGCGGTCTTGCAATGCAACTTTGGGCGTAGCGGCGCGTTCGTGGCTCGATAAACGTGTTGCTGCTCTGGGTGGGCCTCACCCCCACGCGCAGCGGAAGTCAAGAAGTCGCAGCTTAGCTGTCATTTTGACAAGAGCGCGACATTGACCGCAGGTGCGTTGCAAAAAAAAAAAAAAAGCAATCTTTTCAAGACGGCGGCTCTCTGGTGCACGCGTGGGCAGTAAACGTGGAACGCGCCCAAGACGGCAGAAAAATAAATCAATAAATGAGAGAAAAAAACACTTTCGTTGGCGAAAGTTCGCGGTACAGAGAGGAGGGGCGTTTCTTTCCAAACAAAACCAGGGCGATTGATTTTATTTAAGAATTGACTCACAAAATCAATAAGAACTACCACCAATGAAAGCTAACTTTACATACGTGGTATTAATAACTTCCAAAAACATGTAAAGTGCAACATTTTATACAATCGTGAAAACGCCACCAAGTTAAAAAGAAAAGAAAGAAAGAAAAAAGTGGACATTGGCACGTGTTCCATAGTTCTGGACTTAAAAACATTGTGTACAGAAAGAAGCCCCCACCCTAAGAAAGACTCAGTATTTTGATTTTATTTATTTATTTTATTTAAATTTTTTTTTTTACAGATCTTGGTCCACTCATATTTTGGTAGAAACCCTACTTGAGCTTTGACGCTAGGGGCAGACACAGGTCTGATTTTTCCCATACTAGGCAATATACTTGATTGAGTCACAATCAAGCATGGGGCGTAATTGTCGCCTATATTCAAAGTGGATTTTTTTTTTTTTTTAAGACAATGAGTGAAAATTGGGAGGTTAATTACATTTGTGTACAGGCTTGTTTTATTGAACTCGGTCGCTGTAATGCCTCTGCAGATAAGTGATTCATTTTCGCCTATATTCACATTCACATTATGTGAGCTGTTTCTTGAACGGTTAAATGCAAGTATATCATTTATTTATACAAATATGATATATGTAAACATGAATGATGCTTAAACATTGACTATTGTAATCTTTGGTGGCTCTGTGCTGAAATCTTGTGTTAAGAAAATAAATTGTAGACATTTAAAGTTCAGACGATTGCTTTGTCACTTGCCCCTTCGCCAGTCACCCGAACCGGGAGGAAGGGTTTAGACCGGTTTTGCACAATGCGGATGCAGGTTGCGCAGATACCAGATTGGTGACACCTGAGTGCTGAACGTGAAGATAAACATGGTAGTCCTTGATATGGACCAATATCAGTTATCTGTCAGGGCCTCCTACTAGCTACCGCATTCCCAACATTTTGTTGTTGCAGTGTCTAAAGCTGTGCCATATTTTTGTCATTGTTATGGGCCAATGTGAGCTGTATCTAAGGCCCCACTTCAGCTCAGGGCCCTCGGCTGCAGCTTTGGGTGGCCTGCTATGCTGCAGCATCTCTGGTATCTCAGATGCTTCTCTGTCATCTGTCTCCCATGGGTGTAGCTGTGAATACATGTTTTGTTTTGTTTGTTATTTTGTATGTTGTGAGGCTGGCTCAATGCAGTTGTGCACTTGTGTGTTATGCACGGCAAAGTAAGCAAGTGAAGACATAACGTACAATTTCAATAGACATATATATACACAAAAAGATAATAATAGAAATTAAGGAATTGAGGGACATCCCCACTAGTATGTGGCAGGTGGTGAAAGTCGTGCTCTTTTCCAATCAAACTTTTCACCATGATGTCTCATGTACTTCTGGATGGCAAAAGCTCAAGCGATTTTGATGGCAACACTAGTACACAAACCCTTCTATGTCATTCAGCAAAGGCAGAGCAACTTTGAACACAGGGGAAATGGCTTGTATGATGATTTTAGCCTTCTCTGCTGCTGTAGTTTGAATGTGTGAAATGTCATGAGGTAAATTAGTTGGAAGGGAGAAAGAATACTGGCCGTAATTTACGTTTGCAACAGGTAACCTATCTCTTATTTGAATCTTTTGATGATATTATGGACCGCAGATGATGAAATCCTGAAATCCCTTTCAATTGTGCGGTGAGAAACTGCTTTCTTAAGATGTTGGAATATTTGTACACAAAGTAGTCAACCTCGCCCCATCCTTGCTTGTGAGAAACTGAGCCTTTTGGGGATGCTCCTTTTATACGCAATCATGACACTCACTTGTTCCCAATTAACCTGGTCAATTATGGAATGTTTCAATCGGGTGCTTTTTTTTTTTTTTTTTTTTTTTTCCCTCTCTCCGCCGTGTGCATCTGCACAGTTCGCACATACCAAATAACGCCACTGCATCCACGTCTCTAAGAAGGGTCCCCTTGCTGAACCCCTTGAGTTTGGGAAAGAGGATAAAATCACACAGATCCAGGTCAGGTGAGAAGGGAGGTTGCTCCAGATGTTCTTCTCAGCCAGGAACCGTCAGATGCTCACGGCATTGTGAGCAGCCACGAGTTGTTCTGCCAAAACTATCGCTTCTTCTTGTGCACTGGACCAAGCAAACGTCACAAGATCTCTTTGTGGATTTACTGCTTGACCATCTGGCCCACATCGAAGAGGAAAAATCATAGTTTATAGTTTGGGTTTGAAATATATCTTTTGGGACACCAGTCCTGGAACCTTTCTGACACACTTGTGACTAACATTACCTGAAAAACATCCATCCATCCATTTTCCATACCACTTGTCCTCACGAGTGTCACCTATTCCAGCTGACTCCGGGCAAGAGGCGGAGTACTCACTGAACTGGTCACCAGCCAATCGTAGGCCACATACTGTATAAAAAAAAAACAACCATAGCACTACGGGCAATTTAGAGTCTTAAATTTTCCAACCATGTATGTTTTGGGGATGTGGGAGGAAGCCGCAGTACCTGGAAAAACAAGAAAACTCCACACAGATGAGGCTGGATTTGAACCCAGGTCCTCAGAACTGTGAGGCAGATGTGCTAACCAGTCTTGATATAAAACCATGCAAAGAAATTAATTGAAGACTCCAAATTGTCCATATTGATTGTGAGTGTGGTAGTTTGTCGACACGTGCCTTGTGATTGGCTAGCAACCAGTGCAGGGTACCCGCCTTTTGCCAAAAGTCATTTGGACAGGAAAAACAAAAACATGTTAAATGTCAACCATGAATGGCAAATAAGATTTTAGTCAAATTAAACTATCATTTTTCAAGTCTCGAAAGTCTGTCCTGCAATTGGCTGGCGACCAGTTCAGGGTGTACCCCGCCTCTCGTCCAGAGATAGGCGGGATAGGCTCCAGCACTCCCGCGACCCTAGTGAGGATAAGCGGTACAGAAAATAGAAAATGGAAGTCTCAAAAGTCATCATTGAGCATATACTGTAGATGGTGCAGTGTTTAGTTTGTGGTTGTCTGTGTTGATGTGTCTGATCGGGTGTCCACAGCTTCTCGTTGTGATAAATTTCACACAGGATGCACGTCACATACTGTAGATTTGAAACAATTAGCTGGTTGTTACATAAAGGATGTCAGAGTAAATGTGAACAATTAGGTTGACTTGTATCTGTAGATTGAGATAGAGGCCTTTCTGTGGGAGGAAAAAGCTTTTTTTTTTTAAAAAAGTGCCTTTTCCTGGAAATTCAAATAACCTTTGTCTCAACAGATGTCACAGTGCAGCTCTGAACATACGGACAGGAAGAGGAAAGACTGAAACTCCTGCCAAGTAACTTGCATCATGTGACTCAGGCAGATCCATTTGTATTCAGTTGTGGAATTTCCCTTCCAATCTAACGATCCCTTTGGAGAAAACATGCTGCGTTGTGTTCTAGTACAGTGATCGGGATGGAGCCCTGATGTGAATAGTGAAAATAATGCGAGTAATTGATGCCCCCCTTAATTTTCTGTCTAAATAATTGCCTATATTAATAGTGTAAATGACGGTAATCTTGGGCAATATCCTCCATATAACAAAGCTTTATTAGCAAGTCTCTTTTAATGCAACAGCTTGAGTTGATTGGTTGACTTGTATAAGCTGTGCCATTCATTTATTGTGTAAAAGTACTGTAACTATACTAAAATAGAGTTTTCAATTGACAGTAGGAGTAATTGTTCTACTTGGCTTTGCTAGGGGGGCATCTGGTGGTCAGGAATGTTAGAACACCATTTTAGTGCTTTCCCTCTTCAGTCTTTGTTGCCTTCCAACTAGAATGAAGTGATTTAAAAAAAAAAAAAACATAAACCCCCAACTATATGCTTTTGCAGCACAGTACTCGTATTCACAAAAGGCTGCTTCCTGGTTGGTTGTTTACGTCATCGGTAACCAGCTCATTTTTTTTTTTCTATATTTATGCTGTTATATTTATTTATTTATTGCATTTTCAGAGTTAAATACGTGACGCTGGATAATGTGACATTATTGTAACATTTGTCTAATTATTGTCCCAGTTTAGGCAGCGTGCAACATACTACATGAATGGATGAATTGGATTGACATGTGACTGATCGGTACAGCGAGGCATTTAGATCCATTAACAGTTACTCTGATCTCATTTATTATTTCAAAATGTAAGCCTTTTGAAATCTGACTATCAGTCTGTAAGTATATCTGATTTAAGAGTCATATTAGAAATATTTTCCCTTTTTATCACTTGACCATTCCACTTGCGTGAGATACAAGACGATGCAGCCCAGGAATTTTTATAAGGAGCTGATGTTGTATTACAGAATAATTCATTTTAACTCTGCGTATGTGTCTGTCATTACCACTGATTTCACATGGCCATTAAAAAGAATCACACAACCATTCCACTTCTGAGAGGTCCTAGACCAGGGGTGTCAAACTCAAATTCACGGTGGGCCCAAGTAACAAATTGGGACATCGCAGGCCAAACTCAATATTTAATGAAAAATCACTGCGATGTGCACATTTCCCTTCTCTGCAAAAATGTAGTGTTAAAGTTTATCATATGACAACAAACTTAAATTTGGCCATGAAGAAATGGCCTCGTGCATGCCCAATAGACTACTGACCAACATTTGTATTGTGCGTGGTATACAATAAAACCAGAATATGAGACACCAATTGGATTTTAAAAGACAAAAATAAATTACAAACACTCAAAACCTTGACAAAATAAATAAAACACTTAACTAATGTGATCTCACTTAGTGGGAATCACACTTACTTGACCTTCTGTTTTCTGTGGTCACTACTGTGATGGGTTAAATGCAGAGAACAAATTTCGTGAATATGCAAGTACAGTATTCATGACAGAAAAAAAAAAACAATATTGAAAATCCTTTAATATCATTGCCATCTAGCTGGAAAATGATTTTTTTTTTATTAGCAAAGTTGTGTTTTCTAACTGAAGTTGTCCTGCAATGATATATGAATTTGCTATAATAGAGATGATAACAAACTAATTGAACATGTGAGTATCTGATGCATTGAAATTGTGCACCTGACCCGCACCTCAGAACTCAGACATCGACATAGAGACGGGTTCATTTTAAAGTGGATGATTGCAGCGGACACACTGCCCTGTCAACAAAGGGATAATTGGTCAATTTGTTGTTTATGATGCAATTAAATTTGCAATTCCTATGAGACAGATCCATGACTGATCCTGGTACCCATGGGATTGCCACTTTATTCATCCTGACAAACCCGATGAACAGATTAAAAAAAAAAAACTAATTGGCTTTTGATGTCAAATTATAATACTAACCAAATATAAAAACAGAAAACATTTGTCGGCATTTGTAATAGCTGTTGTAAGAAAAAATTCAAATACAAATAAATGACACTGGTACATGGCAAGCCCCGTGTATACAAAGTAGTTTGATGCCATTATGGTATATATTGTCAATTTTTAAACAACCATTTTCTAGATATACATATGTGCATATCTGAGAAAAACAAAACATCCATCCATCCATTTACCATACCACTTATCTTCAATAGGGTTGCTTTTCCCTCTGTGGCGGTTCGAGACCAATTACACTGGGGGGGGGGGGGTACTGCATATTAACTGTATGGACGGGCGGGGGGGGGGGGGGTTGGCACAGGGCAGTCTGGGCACTCCCAAACCCCCCCCCCCCCCCCCCCCACCCCTCAGGACCGCCACTCTGCTTTCCCAGCTGACTTTGGGCAAGAGGTGGGGTGGACTCCGAACTTCTCACCAACCAGTCACAGGGCACATACAGACAAACAAACATCCACACTCAAGTTCACACCAATAAGGACATTTTCAAGTGTTCAGTGAACCTAATATGCATGGTTTTGGAATTTGGGAGTCAACAGAAGTACCTGAAAGATCTTTCTCGCTGATGGTAATGGTGTTTTTTTCTGGTGTGACAGTAATTGCACAATAAAATTTGGACTTAGCAGCAGCAACTTTATTTGGATTTTGCGTAACAATGTTTGACAACATCAGTATGTAGATTTCAATCTTACTGTAACACAAAGTGGCGTATTAATGGCACACGCTATCACTTTGCATGCCTGATTTCTTTGTCATGTGTGATATTACATTCATTTCGCATCATTTGTCATAAGCACTATGTGACCAGTGACGCACAAATGAGTAAAGGATTGCAGTTGGACGTCCTCCTCAATTCATCTCATGAGCATTGCATGATGGGGACACCAAAAATCTAAAGAATCCTCTTTTAAATTGAGGTGACATGTACAATGTAACATAATTAGTACGATTTTCAAATTCTAAAGGTCAGGTCACTCAGTATGATTTTTATTTTAAAATGTTTAGTTTTTTTTTTTTACTTGAAAATGTCTTGAATGTTGTGTTTCCTGTTCATTTTCCCCAAAATCCAAAGGCAGGAGAAGAGAAGAATAACTGTTTCATTAAAAAAAAAAAAAAAAAATTCCTCTATGAGACTGTTTATTTTCATCTGAGAGCACCTAAGCCCTAAACTAATAAATCATTATATGAATCCTTGTGGAGCAATTTTATGAGAACAAATACAGTTGGTCACTGAGTATTCGTCACCACAGTAAAAGAATACATTTTATATAAAAGTACGTTTATTTGGAACTTTGAATCAAGTAATAAAGTAGAAGGCATGTTTTTTCATTGGCCATTTGACAGGTTTACAGTATATCGCTACTCATATTCTCCGTCAGTCGTCTCCTTCATGATGCGGATGTTGTTGCTTTCAGTTCTGTCACAGCCCCTGGAGAAACCTGCAGCAAAAACACACCAGGCAGTTTTGAAATGAGAATTTATTTTTACTTCAACATTTCAAACCAATAGTTGCATAATCCAAATGTTTTCAAAAGGCTATTTATTGTTTTTACTGCTCAAAAGCTCTGCATAACATGGCTTTGTCTTTGACCAGTACACAGTATCTACCCCACATCTGCCCCAAAGTCGCAGTCCAGCTCAGCCACGACGCCATGAGGACAAGCACAAAAGAAAATGGCTTGATGGCTGGATGAATGGATCCACCATTAGTTTACAGCTATCCATTAAATATTCTGTTTTATGCTCATAAATTACAGTTATTTGCTGTTTTAGTTAAATGATAAATTTAACTGTTAATTTACCTGCAAGGGATGACAATTTAACAGTACTTTACAATTATTATGAAATACAATAGAATACTATTGTAAATTCACCATATATCAGCAGCAATTCGGCAGAGTGCATTCTATAGACCCATTGAAAGAGAAAAGTCCCTCACCTCAGCCTACACTTGTTCACAAATATCCTTCTCCTCTCAGGTAGCGTTCTCCTCCAGGCACCGTTATCTGGGTGTAAAAAAAAAAAAAAAAGTACCACAAAGACATTGGCCATAACTATAGGTACACCTGTACAACGACAAAAAAATTATCCAGTGAAGTCAGATGGCACACTCACCAGGCTCAGAGTTTCTTCTTCCCATTAACCCAACAAATATGTCATGCATTTCCCCTGAAAAGAACCACAATTACATATCATCCTTCAATAAAAAAAAAAAGAGAAGCTTTTTAAGGAAAAAAATCGACTTACTTTTTTGTGGGTGCTGCACAATGTTTTCACCTGAAACAATTATTTCAGGGAAATTCATAATATTGAAGCAACGTCCGAAAGAATGAATCCTTATAATTGAATAAACCAAGACACATACATAAAACAAAGCGACTCACCGGCAGCATCTCTTCTGCCCATCAGACCCACAAAACTGTCATAATCCCAATCGCTATACCTCTTAATGAGGTTCGGTTTGGGGTAATTTAAACCAAGGGTCTGGTGCTGTAATGAAGATCAGTCAAATAAAATCAATCAGTCAACAAGTCTGAAATACATGAACATTTGGAAAATAAGAGGGGGGGGGGGAGGGGGGAACCTACAAGTGAAGTTGTTTTGCGTGACTCGGGCTCCTCGCATCTGGACTGACTGCATCGAAGTTTGACGAGGAGGAGCAGAGACACCAGTAAAAAACTCCTTCTCATTTTCCAAGCAACACCTGAAAAACAACACTATAAGCCTTAACTCGCCAAAAAGGTACATTTACTGCTGATTACTATTCTTTTATCCTGGAATCAGCTGCACTTGTTGCGCATTTAGTGCGTAAATACGCATTAAATAAAGACAAACGCACCCCACGCAAAATTACTAGGTATTTTCTAACTATAACGTAATAATTTTATATAATTACCCACCACCAATATTATATAAAGTAATTTTTCGTACCTGGTGTGTGGCGAGAAGTTGCCGAGTTGTGTGCTCAAGCGCAGAGTGCAGTGAAAGCTGCTCCGGATAAATGGGGGGTCTACCCTTTGGGGAGCAATAAATAATAGCTGGATACCTGCGTAACGCCAATCAGAAAGTGAAACGTAGGTGGAGTAGAAGGTCTTATATCATGCTGGGCTGAAAAACCATGGTAGCCAGCTCATTGATGGGTTCTCCCCACCCCCTGACACACGCGCGCACGCACGTATGGACACAGTCATCATCACAAAGCCCATACGCAGTTGTGGAAGGATAATTGAGGAGCAAGAACATTACAATCATGGAAAACGTCCATTTTCTTGTCTTCACTGTCGTGCATCCATCTCATTGCAGCGATGCTGGTGTGCTCCCTTTGGTGCCTTTCCACTCCATCGACCAGTTGACATGGTCACTGTCAAGATTATAATCTTTTTAGGAAGTCATTACAAAGATAGCAGCTGCCTCTGCATGTCACAATGCAAGATGGTGATGAATGTGACAAGATGGGACGCACAGCTGCGCTTGGAGCTGAGTTGCCCACTAAATAAATGACTAACAATACATATATCCATCGATTTTCAACACCGCTTATTCTGGTTAGGGCCGCGGGGCGCTGGAGCATATACAATACATATATATTTCTTTAAAAAAAAAAAAAAAATTCACAGTTTGGAAATAAAAAGAAAGTCTGGACACTATTTCAAGTAAATACACTGCTGTGCCATTGGTTGAATCCACACCACATGATTTATGAATGCCATGTTGTTACCCGGTGTCGCCATTTGTTTCATAACCCCTGTAAGAGACTCAGTGTGCTGTTGTAAGATTTGGTGGTTTTTGGCAGAGGGTAAAGAATATATGCCTGTGAGTATTGTTATAATGTCTGTCTACATGTGTTGCTGCAACGTTTGTGTTCAAATAACTGTTCCTTAAAGCGTTGTAACACTCACTGCCTAACAGATGCTATTTGTTAGCCCTTCCATAGCGTTTGACATTGTGTTGTTAGCATTACGCTAAGCAGATTTATCAAAGGCAAAGCTACAGTATGTGGTAGTTTTAAATAGACATGGGATTCTCTTTTTCTGTGTTTATTTTGACAGTAAACTTCAACTGGGAGTGGCATTGAACAATTTGAAGCCTCCTTTTTGAAGAAATGTTCACTATCTGACAAACTGATGTTTGTTGCGAAGTGAGTTGAGTTCCCTGCCACCATAAATCACCCGTATCTCCAATTTTACCCGCAAGCCAAAGCAAAAAAAAAAATTGGCGTCATGTGCTGTAAAGACAATAATATTCAGTATTTATGTAAATGAAGTTTAGCCATTTCGCCTCTCTGTAGGAGCTTCAAACTTTCAAATTTCATGCTCGCACTAAACCCATAATTTATCTTGCAATTACACGAGCAATTACTTTTCTGTTGCGCCCATTCAAAATGCAAAGCAACATGAATATTTCATAAAATCAAAGTTTGTGATCACAGCTACAAAACAGTCAGTAGGATGTACTGTACAACTGCAAACCTCAGCTGCTTTTGCCCTATAAACGTAGCTTTTGATCCGCCGGTAGAGGAAAACAAAGCGTCAATTCACAACAGGTTACCATTGCTATGTTTTAGTGATGACTTCCATTTACCATATCTGTCCTGTTGCTGCATGTAGTAACGTGCAGGCAAGGCGAGGGGATGGCAGCAGCTCAGGGGCGGGGTTGGTGATGAGTGATCTGACAGAAGTGGGGAAGTCATTAATTGTGTTTTTACATTATTGATGAGTGTTTTTGTCACCCTTGCTAATCAAAGCGGAATAAGCCAAAGCCAGGGGCTGTTTTTCCACATGCCAAAGCGGCTTTCCTGGGATGGATCCTGGGCCAAATGGATGTCACAGGCTTTCACATAGGGTACCTTCAGTGACATAACATGACCCAAGACTAACATTCTGTTTCGAGATCAGCCATCCCTGCAACAGCTATTTTATGTACACTGGTACCTTGAACTTCAAGAAGTTGTCCAACTGGGGTTTCACCACAATTTTGGTGAAAATCATCATATCTCATGGACCCCAGAAAAAATCATTTTAGCCACCATTAAAGGATCCATTCCCATTGGCTCGACAGGACTCTCACACTGGATGGAGCAGCATTTTTCATGGTTTCATTTAGTAGAAAGTGTGTGTCATGAGAAAAGATGACGCAGCTTATAGTGAATGAGGAATGCCATTTAAAAAAGCAACAATTATTATTTTGGCATTAAAAGCCATTTCTGCGCAAGATTCCAAAACCAAATAAATAAATATCAATATTATTTTTCAGTCTATCTGCAGAAGGGATTTGGCAAAAAAAAATGTTTGTAATAGCTGAATAAAGTGATGTAAACTGCAATTTGAATATAGATGTTCTGCCAAAATGAGGAAAAAAACAAATCCATTTTGCAACAAACATGAAGTAGACACACATTGCTTGCTTTTAGTGGGCCACAAAATGTGGGCTCGATATTGTCCGCATGATTGAGTTTGACGTCGTTTTCAGTTTTCCATTAACGTGCACATTTTAGGAATGTGGATGTCACGGTTGGGGTTTGGTCGAAGGCGAGGAACGCAAGGCAAGAACATGGAGGACCCAAGTGCAGGGAAGTAGGGAGGCAAGGCAGGAGTCCGGGAGTCTCATAAAAATAATATTTAATCTTCAAAAACGGCCAACAAGGAACGTGGATAAAGCAAAACCAAACAAAGTCCCACAACCAAACCAAAGTAACAAATAAACACTTAAATACCTAAAACTGGAAACAAACTATCAGGTGAGTAGGACAGAGAACAGATAGGGACAATGACACCTGACAATGACATACTGAAAAGACAACGACAATGAACCGACAAGAACTGAAAGAAACCAGGGAACTAAATACAAACAGATTGACGAGACAACGAGGAACACCTGGACAAGACACGAGCGGCTGGAGAGAGCTGATTGGTCTACACAAGGTAAACGAGAACAGGTGGACACAAGAACCAAATGAGCACATGACAAACATGGAACACAGGAAAACATGGAACAAAACTAAACACAACCCAAACCAAAACACAGACCATGACAGTGGGAGGAACCTGGAGTACGCGAAGAAAAACCACTGAAGCCAGGTTTATTTTAGCCAGGTGATTTCATTCTCAGGAAATTGAATCGATTGCAACTGGACTGTTCTGTTTGTCTTAGAAGACACAACTATTTATCCTCCAATTTACAGGCATGCTCCACACCTATATGTTGGAGCATAAATAATTGAGTTTTCCAGACTAACACTGGCTCGTGCGTCCTAACTAAGCCTTGTTGCATGAACTGATGAAGTTTGCTCGGATGAGAAGTGAAAAGTATTCTAAGACAAACAGAACAGTCCAGTATCGATTGAGTCAATCCCCCGAGAATTAGTCGTTAATTGATTAAGAGATGAGTCTCAATACTTAGTGTGCACCTGCCATCTTCTCAGAGCTCCGACAGTCAGTGAGGTGAATGGATAATTTCTCACCCGATAAAGGCCAGCATGATGCTAATGCCTTGATCCGTAACAGTGGGAGGGCACATTGCAGTTATAACTGGAGAGAACAGAGGGTGGGAGACAAAGCTCTCCAACATGCTGAGCCCAGTGAATATAAATACGCATGAGGACGTGTGGGTCGATTCATGCGGCTCGTGTCACACTGTCTTTGCCCTCGTCAAACACAATTCATCGTCATATGTGGCGGGGAAAAGGCTTTAAAAAGGTAATTGTGGCAACATCACTCAGGCATTTTGTGTGTCACAGAAACCTTGGGTATATTTTATTAAATGTGTTTGCCAACAGAGGATTATGAATTAACAAGGTCATATTCATATACAGAAATATTAATATTCATATTCATATGGCCTTGAAATCCGAGTTTAATTTGTTCTATTACCACGCTTGCAACTCAAAACACTTGCATCTCAAATCATCATTCCATATTGAAATGAACGGAATGCCATTAATTAAAAAAAAAAAAAAAAAATGTAATCTGTTTTATAATAAGAAAAATAGCACTCATGTATTTTTAAAAACATACAGTAGTGATATAATAAAATAGAATGTAAATACATTAAACAGTTTTTGCCCCATTTTTTGCATCAATTAAATGGACATTGTAGTGCTCCTTCAAGTGTGTGTGCCTTTGCCAACTGGGGGAGGCATAATACAGACATACAGATAAGCTGTACATGGAAAGGAATCAGCTCCTCAATAAGGTGCAGTGACACATACTGTATGGATATACTGTACATATAGACGGCCTTAGCTCCTCAGTACGGTATATTAGTCTTTGTCGCAGAGGATGAAGACTATATTACACAATTGTTTTAAATATTATATTATCGGATTTGGTTATTGCATAGTTAATGCTGAGACAATATTGTAGGGCCTTTCATTATATTGCACTTATGTGTGGAGTTTGTGCTGTGGGCGGGCTGTAGTCATTAGTTCTTACAGTTGAAGTGGGGGACAGCTGGATTTCACAGCTTGGTGGCAGAAGCCGTTGTTAAGCCTGGTGTTTCTGGAAGACTTCAATGTCCTGTAGCGTTTTCCACAGGGAACAGGAGAGAAAAGTAAGTGTCCGTGGTGAGACGGGTCCTTTATGAGTCCATTAGCTTTTCTTATTAGTCTGCCAGTGTTAGCGTTAAGCTATTGGACATTAAGGTAAAGTTGTTGTTGTTTTTAAAATGCTTACATACACAACATGTAGACAAGCTCAAGTAGTGCAATTTATTTGGGGTCAGTGTAAGCACACGGAAGTGCACATGCCGTTTTGCGCCTGTTGAAGGCCCTCCCTGATGGAGCTGCCAATCATTTGTTTATTCACGCTGCCATGGCCTGAGACGGAGAAGATCAAGTGAGTTCCAGTCTGGAGTTGACAGGGCAGAGTGACGCCACAGCTCTGAACGGAGGTGTTTTGAAAGAACGTGTGACTGGAGAGAGGCGGGAAAAGTATGCGAGAGCGATGCGAAAATTTGGAGACTATAATGACGTGTGAAAAAAAAATCATATTTTCTCTGTTTGTTTGACATTGCGTTCTACTGGCGAGAAGTCCAAAGGGTATTGTACATGTGTGAAGTGGAAAGCAGTCGTTGACACTCACAGGCCATCCCTGCTGTTTGCTCTTGCTTGTGGCGACATGAAGACTAAAATAAGCAAATTAAAATGATATCAAGCCCCACCAGATCACAAGATGTACCTGTCATTAATTGAGTTAATGGGCTTGCATCCTCTAGGTTTGATATAACATTGATGCATCTTCATCCTTTACTTGGAGGCATGGCAAATGACTTTGATGGATGCCGTTTTAGTTTCAATGCACCCCTCCCTGGGCTTTGACTCGTGAGGTCCTCATAAACGTCACTCCCATCTAAATGTAAATTTGAAGGCCGTGTTTTTTTTTTTTTTTGAGAGGAAGGGATGCTGGATGCGATCCCCTTCCAGAGACTATGTGCATTTGATGTGAAACTGAGATATGCTGACCCTAAAGAAATCTTGATTTCAGTGTTTTAAAGCAATCCCAAGTATTGTTCCCTCATACCTTAATCTTCTGAACGTTTGTTGGGGAAAATACAACACTCAGCTTGCACTCTTGAATCCCTCTTGTAGTTTCACCCTGCACATTCACAAAAGTGTTTTGGTCGTGTTTGTGACAATGCTGCTTATTTCATATGTACTGTATTTATGCAGACATTACCGTAAACAGAAGCAATTTTTGTTTGTTCCCTCCCTCACATTTATCAGTTTGTGGATGAAAGTTTAATGATCATATCCGAGACCTTTTTGAAATTAGGGTCCCATTCAATCAATCAAAATATGGTACTTTCAAAACAATATGTTGATCTTTAATACTTGGTTGGGAATCCCTTTGCTTTAATCACTGCCTCGATTCACCGTGGCATTGACGCAATCAGCCTGTGCCATTGGCTGGGAGTTATGGAAGCCTAGATTTCCTTGTTGCTTTCTGTCAGTTCTTCTTTGTTTTTGGTTCTGATGCTCCAAATTTTCCTTTTGATAATACCCCATAGATTCTCAATGGGGTTTAGATCCGACGAGCTGACTGGCCAGTCAAGCACTGTGATGGCATGGGCATCAAACCAGGTTTTGGTGCTTCTAGCGGTATGGGCAGGGGCCAGGTCCTGCTGGAAGATGAACTCTCCATATCCATACAGATCCTCAGCAGAAGGAATCATGAAGTCCTCTGAAACAGTGGTCGCTAACCACGGGTCCGCGGACCGGCACTGGGCCGTGAGGCATTTGCTAACGGGCCGCAGAGAAAGAAAGACCAATTTATATAATTTCTGTTGTATTGCAATTCACGTGTAAATGTGTTTTATTTTGAAAAATGACAAAACTGGCAACAGCTGCGCATCTCAATTGACACGTCGAGACTGCATGGCACGCTTCTGTTTCCGGTTCCAGCCGGCTCCAAAGCTTCTGTTTCCGGTCCGAGCGGGCTGGCTAACGGCGGCAGAGCTCAAAGAACAAAATCATTTCATAAACTAATTCGGTTCATTACGTTTACTGAAAAGATTTGTTCTTTTGAACGTTCGCGAACGAAACAACACTATATCAGGAGTCCTACTTAAAATACGGCTTTATCGCAACAGTTAACTCTCATGCACCAAGTCCGCTCTGATACAGATACAGTCGGAGGTTGCTGCTCGACACAGGCAAAACTACTTTTACGGAATTAAATGTCTGCTCTCATTGAGGAGCTACGGAACTGCAGTCCGGTCTGGCTGCCTACAACAACTCCGACTGCCAATCCTCCATCGCGCCCACAGTGGACGTGCCTCGAAGGAGGAAGCAGAAGTGAGGCAAGTGTGTGTGTATATATATATATATATATATATATATTTGTTTTTTTTATATATATATGCACACCACAGCTGGTCCGTGAGAAAAATGCCTACTCTAAACCGGTCTGCGGTGCAAAGAAGGTTGGTGAACACTGCTCTGAAACATTCTGGTAGACTGTTGCGGTGACCTTGGATTTAAGAAAGCAGAGTTTACTAACACCTGCACTGGACATTGCAGCCCAAATCATGAGTGACTGTGGATATTTCACACTGGACCTCAAGCAGCTTGGGTTCTGTGCGTCACCCATCTTCCTCCAAACCTTTGGACATTGATTCCCGAATGAAAGGCACACTTTACTTTCATCAGAAAAGAGGACCTTGGACCACTGGCCGCCAGTCCATACCGTCTTCTCCTTGGCCCAGTTCAGATGCTTCCTACGTTGGCTCAGGCTCAGACCTCCCGGATGCATCTGAATGTGGTGGTTTTTGAAGCAGTGACTCCCGCCTCATTCCACTCTTTCTGGATCTCTTCTAGGTTCTTGAATCTTCTGTTTGATAATCCTCTGAAGCCCACGGTCATCTCTGCTGGTGCATCTTCTCCTGCCACATTTTGTCCTTCCACTAGGCTTTCCATTGATATGCTTGGACACAGCACTCTGTGAACAGCTAGCCTCCTTAGCTATGAACCTTTGTGACTTACCCATCCTATGGAGGGTATCAATGATGGTCTTCTGGCCAGTTGTCAAATCCGCAGTCTTACCCATATAGAACCCAATTGAGACAATTGAATCAAACTGAAACAATTTAATGACACTTGAGGAAACCTATGCAGGTGCTTTGAGTTCAGTAGATGATTAGTGTGTGACACTCAGTTTAAAACACTTATGTACTGCAAAATTTGGGCTGATTTTTTTACCGTATTCTAATTTTTTTGGAATTCCTGATTTTGTGGGTTTTATGAGCTGGAAGCCCAAATTATGTAAAAATAAACAAATAAATACTTAAAATTGTTTAGATTGTGGGTCCTGAATCTATAATCTATGTAAATTAAACTTTTTGAATGGAATTATGGAAATAAATAAACTTTTCCATGATATTCACATTTTTTGGAAAGGGTCTGTACATGTATACATATATATACTGCTCGGCAGTCATGCTAACCAGTTGGCCATGTGAACTACATTCTACATATATATATATATATATATATATATATATATATATATATATATATATATATATATATATATATATATATATATATATATATATATATATATATATATATATATATATATAATGTACAGACCCTTTCCAAAAAAATTTGAATCGAGAGTTCACATGGCCAACTGGTTAGCATGACTGCCTCGCAATTCAGCCTAGCAGTTCAAAGGTTGTGGGTTTGAATCCCAGCCCTGTGTGGCCAGTAAAATCCTACAGTGTATATTATTGTTCAACTGTTTCACCTACTGGGATTTCCCAAAAACTAGGAATGGAAAATATTTTCCTTTCACATTTCATTTATTATCTGGTACTTGCAGACCGGATGTTTCTTTTGCACTGACATGTTTCCTCCATTCATGGTCACCCATGTTGTAGTGGTACACTTGGTGCACAGCGTGGGTTCAGTTCCCTATGAGTGATGTGAATGTGAGTATGAATTGTTGTCTGTCTTAATATGCACCATGAGATTGAGCATGTGATTGACCGCTGCCCGCAACCCCGAATAAGGAGTATTACAAAAATTATGCAGGGATGTCTGATCTATTTGTTTTGCTGAAATACGATGGTTCCCGTCGCTCCATATTTATTTCATCTGGTGCTTGTTTTGGCTGCTGACAAATTACCGTACGCGTGCTTTGTGTTTCGCATTCTCTGTGAATGCCTTCTGTTAATTGTTGTCGAAAGCACCACCGCGGGAGGACTTTTCATTTTGTTTCAGAAAGCATCATCAGTGAAGAGAAGGTGAGGGCTATGTCTAATTGAGGAATTATCACATCAATATTGTTACCGCAAGAGCAAAGCAATGCTCTCATCAAATCAAAGAAAAAAAGCCCTCACTGATGAAAGATGGAGTGTTGTCCACCTCATTAATCTCACACTACAACACTAAACTGCTGCAAATTTTTCTCATCTTTTTTGGAATTGCAATGTATCACTAGCATGCAACTGACAGTGGCAAAGATTGAGATCATAATACCTGGATATTAAACTGATCGACGCATGCTCTCATGTGCCACCTTTCTGCTGCTCCTCATTGCTCACAAAATTACATCACTGAGTGAGGAAATCAAGTGATTCAATGTGAAGCATGAGTCAAATGTGTTTTTTTTTCTCAGCTACTGCAATTTTAGGATGTAAATTGTATTTATATAGCTTTCTTTTCACAGAGAGGACTCACATTGTGCTTCATATTGCAGTCATACGTATACAGTGTGCCTTAAGATTTAATTAGTTTTGTGACCACGCTCATAACACTTGTATCTCAAATCATCTTTCCCTATTGAAATCCCATTAATCCGTTCCAGTCTACCAAAAAAAAGGTTTGTAATGCGCTTTTTAATAACAAAAATAGCACTCTATAATATTGTACTTGATAAGAAACATAAATTAATGACATCATTAAATAGAATTCAATGAAGTTAAACAGTTTTTGCCACATTTTTTTGCTCCAGTATTTTATTATCTGCCTCTATGTGTTAGTCCAAATTTTGTATTCATATATCTGTTGCTGCAGTAGGCGGCACGGTGGACGACTGGTTAGAGCGTCAGCCTCACAGTTCTGAGGACCCGGGTTCAATTTCCTCCCACATCCCCAAAACATGCATAAATTGGAGACTCTAAATTGCCCGTAGGCATGACTGTGAGTGCGAATGGTTGTTTGTTTCTATGTGCCCTGCGGTTGGCTGGCAACCAGTTCAGGGTGTACCCCGCCTCCTGCCCGATGACAGCTGGGATAGGCTCCAGCATGCCCGCAACCCTAGTGAGTAAAAGTGGCTCAGAAAATGGATGGATGGATGTTGCTGCAGTAACATGGCAACACTCATGCTATTCATTAGCTGTCTATGGCGTTTCCCTTTATGTGTTAGCATTAAGCTAGCAGGCTTTGAGGCTGTTACTGTGTATGTTGTTTTATACATTTTTTACTTACTTTACTACTTATGTTTAATACATAAGGTGTGTAACAGACACGCCATTAAAGATGACACCAAGCTCCCCCCAGTTTTGTGCTGTTCCGCATAACCGCCTCGGTGGACGACCACGGAGCACGGCAGCTACAACTTCGCACACAGGCGCTAAGTGAATTACAACCCCATGGAACGTGCTGGAGCCTATCCCAGCTGTCATCGGGCAGGAGGCGGGGTACACCCTGAACCGGTTGCCAGCCAATCGCAGGGCACATACAAACAAACAACCATTCGCACTCACATTCACACCTACGGGCAATTTAGAGTCTCCAATTAATGCATGTTTTTGGGATGTGGGAGGAAACTGGAGTGCCCGGAGAAAACCCACGCAGGCACGGGGAGAACATGCAAACTCCACACAGGTGGGGCCGGGGATTGAACCCTGGTCCTCAGAACTGTGAGGCTGACGCTCTAACCAGTCTTCTACCATGCCGCCCCCATCTGAAATCCAATAATTGATATTTTATTCCACAAAATAATCCTCAAATGGAAAAGTAACATTCAGAGGCGGTCCAGCTTCTCTTTTGGTGGTGGGAAAGGAAGGGGGGGAACCACCCCCTTTTTCGCCTGACCATAAAAAGGCCGGAGCTACCCACGGACTCGGTGCTCGTCTCGTCCAACCGACTTGCCGAAGACTGGCCCAGCCAGGACGCCCAACCTCACCACGAGGTGACGAGGACACATCGGACCCTTCCCCACTGCAGGGCATCGTGCCAGCGCTCCTAGCTACCCTTTTTGGGGGCCTGTGCACACTCCCTGGGGACGGAAGCGGGCACCACGCGTCCGATCCGAACATCTTGTGAGGAGAGACACCCGGGCTACGGCCGTCCTGCCTGGGAACTTTTTGTGCTCCTTTTTTTTTTTTCTTCCTCCTTTCTGCCAAATCCACCTATTCCCCGTGCGGACCGGGCGGCCGAACACCCGGAAGCTCGACCTGCCTGCCTCAAGGCATGTGAATCCAACATCGCGGTTTACTAAAAGTACAGATTAGTGCATATTTGGGTTCAAATGAATGAGAACAGGAATCCCCAGCTCTATGCATTGTCACTACACGCTCAGCCCACCTTCACATCACAAGTCACTTTCCTTTGCCAATGTTCGCCTGCCCTTCATTTGTGTTGTTGTTTTTTCTGTGTTGCAGATTCCCCCATGTTATATCAGTACATTTTCCATAAAATTCACAAAATTCAAGTAACGCAGGCGTCGCTTCCAACTTATTCTTTTCTCCTAAATTAATTACATTTTTATTCAACTAATGTACGCTACAGGTATAATTCTAGATGTTTTAGTTTTAGCTGGCTTGTTAAATTCAACTGGGAGTGGCATTCAAAAGCTTGAAGCCTCTTTTTTGAAGAACCGCCAAAGTGCTGCTTGTTGTGAAGTGAGTTGAGTTTATTATCAACATTCACGACTCATATCTCAATTTTTTTCCAGTCAAGACAAAAATTTTTTTAAAAAATCATACAACCGACAGCTCGTGCCTCAAAAAGCTTGTAAGTTGGCTCACTTGTATCTCAAGGCAGCATTGTACAGTACAAAATACCAAATCACAACATTCTACATTTAATATGAGAAAAAACACAATCGATCAAATCAAATCAAAATAAATATCTTAATAAAGATTTACAGCAATGTCTGCTTAAACAAAAACAATCTTTAAATGTCCACTGAGGAGGCAGCTCCTAGTTGTCTCCCAATGTAATGAAACCCTAACTTGGACACACAATTTGAAAACAAACAGCACCTTTTATTCAGGTGTGCGAAGTGAAATATTCATCTGCTGGATATAACTCATTCCACAATTGTCTGATGTTATTTCCTCCGGGAGCTGAATAAATTGCTTTGTTCTACATCGGCTAATATGATCAGTAGGTTCAAATGTCAGAAGTATAACAAGGTTTGAGTGCATGGTCCAGTACTAATTCCGTAGAATGGGAGGTAAGTCTTCCATGAAGGTGAGACAATAAAAATGCCTTTGGATGACTGCTGGGCTTTTAGTCTTGTGTTTCTTTTTTTCCGTCCCAAAGAGACCCAGGCAATGAAAGTCATTATTCATGGTGCATTCACCTAAGTTTGCCACATACCTTCAAGTAACAGCTGTTATTACTTTGGCAGTATGAGGGGTCACCTATTGATTGTTTCAGACACATCCACAGAGTTCTGTTTATTCTCTGAAATGAAAGCAGCAGCAGTGATTCCGAAGGACAAACTTTGCGTGTTTGATTAATAGTTAAACTACTACGACTCACTTTCGCAAGGTATTCTTTGTTTTGATTGTCAAGTCAATGGCATTACTGCTTCAAGTTATTATTTATGGCAACTTTTAAATGTCTTTCAGTGACATTTTTAGGCGTGGCAACAACTGCTGCAATCGGGTTTGGTGGACCCTACTAGACAAGTTTACTAGTTTAACACTTCAAGATTCAAAGAAGTTAATGGCAGGACAATTCAGATTTCAGAATACCTGTCAGGTAACACTTGTTAACACTTGTACTCAACTACTACCACTTAATTTGAGCAAGTGGTTGTTTCTGGTATCTGCAATATCAGCATTTCTGGGGATAGGGGTGGTGGCTGGGGTAGTTTATGAAGGTGCCTAAAAAAATGAAAATGCCATGTGAAATTGGTTTTCTATTGGCATCATCTCACATTGGGTGCAACTGCCACAGGTTAGATATCAGCTCATAAGCTTCACTTTCTATTGAGCTTTCACAAAGTCACATCCATGAATTCCAATGGTACAGATCAGGATTTGTAAAGTTTTGCAGTTATTTTTGCTTTTTGAAAAGTTAATTATGGTTAAATCTTTTATGCAGAGACGTTAACAGTGAGTATATTTCGCCCTTTTAGTTCCATTTCTGACCCCAAAATAAAAAGTGGTTGGCTCTTATACGCAGAAGTCCAGGAGCGACTACTTATGTTACCTGTTAGTGCTAGTTGCAGGTTGACTGTTTAGCTGCTAAACATGTTGTCACTTGTTATCAAAGATAAGGTAGAGTTTTTTTAAACATGTTTTTACATTTACAGTGGTTAAATTCTTTTTGCACATGGATGTGTAGCGGACACGCCATGGAATGACACCCAGCACCCCAGTCTTCGGCGAGACTCGCTCTTCCCGCCGAGATAGACAACCACGGGGTTGGCGAGAATCAACTTCAAATACAGACACTAAGTGAATCACCAGCCATTATCATCAGAAGCAAGACACAGACATGTGCTTTGGCATGCCGACGCTAAGTGAATTACCAACGCCCGGAGCATCAAAGCGGAGACCAAAGATACCGGGTACGCACGAGAACGCTAAATTAATTAACTTCCACCACCAGCCACATCAAACATCAACTGGGAGTGGAATGAAACCACCTGAAGCCTCTTTTAAAAAAATGTTCACTTTCTGCCAAAGTGGTCCTTGTTGTGAAGTGAGTTGAATTGAGTTCCTTGCCACCATACAGCGTTCATATCTATTTTGTTTTTGCTCAGACGTCAAAGCAAAAAATCAACCAATGGACGGCTGTATCTCGAAAAACTCATACGTAGGCTCACTCTAATTACTTGTACTTGTGTGACAGTTAATTATTGCAATATTAGTCGTTCGAACTGCTCTAAGTGCTAGAGGACTCTGCATCTTTTTGCACAATTGTTTTTTGTCAATGTCTTTATGTCCCCAAAGTGTTCTGTAAATTGACTGTTTGTTGTACTAGAGCGGCTCCAACTACCGGAGACAAATTCCTTGTGTGTTTTGGACATACTTGGCAAATAAAGATGATTCTGATTCTGATTCTGATTCTGATATTACTAAAAAGGGTACGTGTACAATTAATAGGTATTATGATGGCAACAGTTTGACCCTGGAATAAATTCATTAAATTTGTCTAATTTCCTTTGAGAAAAACGAGTCTGACCACGCATACAGTGTGTATTTTGTGTGTGCAAATGACTATTTACTAGTGCGTGCTCTCACTGCAGCACATCTCTTATTTTCTTCTGTTCCCTTATTGCTTGTATGGAGACCAACCTGTTTGTTTTTCTGTTCATCTGTCTGCCCACCAAGTCCCACTCCCGTGGCATGCATACACACAAACCCACGAACACACTCATACATACAGGTGACTGATGGCCCTGGGCTCTACTCTGTAAATGACAAGTGCCATCCATAACGGGCAGGCCGGGGCTGGTAAAGTGATTATGTGCATAGCGTTCGGCGTCCCGGCAAACACAGCTGGCAACACGTCTGTCATGCTCGACATGAAGGCAAATTGCTCAGTGTGTGTAAAATTATACATTGTGTTTTAGCTTTCTTGACATAGCCTTTTCATAGACATACACAAATACACACACACACACGCACACAAACACACACACACGCACATACATGCAAACACACTCACACACACGAATGGGCTTCATCTTTATTTCCCCTTGCCTACTGAAGCGACAGTGACCTCGCCAGAGGACATCGGGGCGGAAAAGGATGATAAAAGCTGATAAGATGCTAGGAGGAACACTAAAGTCGATTGTGAGACATTATAAACTCATTATATTCTCATGATGACATACATCGTAATTCATTAGAAATCTGCAATCCCTTTGGTAATTAGATTTCTATCTGCTGCATTACGTCTTGATTATTATAATGATTTGTTTATTATAACCCAATATTTGAAGGCAAGTGGACTGAGTTGATCCGTGTAGAGTAAAATCCTTGCCACTTTATTAGTGTTTAAAATAACAGTTCCAAACAATTTGCTTCAGTTGACATGATGCTGACTTATGACAAAACAATTGTTCCGGTAAACAGCTTGGAAAGAGACAGGTGTTGTAATGTTAATGGTGGAACATTTCCATTTAGTTGTCCTTTCGACAGATTTACCTTGTGACCGGAATCCTGCTGTAAATTGTTATTAGTCACACCTCATCCTGTGATTGCAAGCTTTCATTATGGCGCAGGCCTCATGCGATCAGGATATTTCGACAAGGACATCTAAATCCGTTGGCCTTTACATGAATATTTAATATTTAATATTATATTACTATATATTAATATTTATTCTGTACTTTTAAGTAGGCTTTACTATAGTTTTCAATTTTTCACCATAACCATTAATTCTTGCCAGGCTGCAGGCTTTAAATTGCACTTATTGTGGGGGATTTAAATACAACCTTTTGGAAAATACATCTGTGACTCACTCTGCTTTTGGCTAGTCATATCTTAAGAGAACGCTATACACCCCAGACAGTAGATCAGCTGGGCTGCAGCAAAAATTATACGTATAATGTCACAATAAAAAGTTACACAATGTTTAGTTTAGTGTAGCTGCAAGGTATATTTTTCTAATCTGGGGCTCAATTTGTTGAGCATCTTTGCTCAGCAAGGAGCAGTAATTATGCAATTAATTATAACTCATAATGGAGAAAAATGTCATGAGCTGCCCTGCAGTTCTACTGTTAGAGCCTGGGTGGCGCTTTGCGCCCTCTCGCTCTATCCTCCCCTCTCTCTTTCCAGCACCTTCCTCGGCCGCGCACCTGTTCAAGAAATAATGGACTCTCTACACTCCCTCACGCAACAAGTCTCCCTCCTTTGAAGATGCGATACGACCACTCCCCAGTAAGTACTCCTTCCACGCCCGCAGCCTCTGGGCCACCCCGCCTCCCGTACAAAGAACCTCATGTCCCCCCACACGAGCCCTACTCCGAGGACCTAGGTGCATGTATCCAATTCCTCCTCAACTGCTCCCTAGTTTTCAACCTTCAACCACATAGTTATCTCACCAAGCAATCCAAGGTTGCGTTTGTCACTAACCTCCTCCACGGCAAAGCAGCGAAATGGTCCACCGCGTTATGGCACAACTCCTCCCCGGTACTCCAGTCATTAGATTAATTCTCCACCAAACTAAAGAAGGTATTTGATCACCCCATTCAGGGCAGAGAAGCCACCCGCCGCCTCCTTATGCTTACTCAGGGTGCTAGTCCCATAGCTGAAGTCACAGCCCTGGATGGCCGAGTCAGCTCCCCTGTCACCCACCAAACAGTGCCATTCACCTTGCTGATTTCCAGTAATCACTATGAGAACATCTCTCTTTTTGTTAACCCTTCCCCTGAGAGCCCATTAGTCCTCGGTATTCCCTGGCTCAAAGACCATAACTCCACCATAGAGTGGACGTACTTAGCTATCATCGGTTGGAGCCCTCACTGCCACTCACACTGCCTGCTCTCTGCTATACCGCCCTCTGGTGAACCTCTGCCATGCCGGTTGGTGTCTCCCGTGTCCCCCGAAGAATATTATGATCTCGCCCCTCTGTTCAGCAAAGACCTGGCCATTTCTCTACCCCCACACTGTCCATATGACTGTGCATCCCTGTGCCTTTTTCTCCCGTCGCCTGTCCCCTGCTGAGAGGAATTACGACGTTGGCAGAAGGCTAGCAGAGAGCTGCTAGCCATCGTTTGGGCATTGGAGGAATGGAGGCACTGGCTGGAGGGGGCTGAAATATCGTTTATCATTTGGACTGATCACAAGAACCTTGCTTACCCCCGTTCCGCCAAACGTCTTAACCCCCGACAAGCTCGCTGGGCCGTCTTCTTGAGCCGATTTATTTTTCAGCCTCCCCTTCCGACCTGGGTCCCACAACAGCAAATCGGACGCCCTATCCCAGATATACTCATCCCCCTCCAGCCCAGCAGAACACGAAACTATCCTCCCTTCCTCCTGCTTTGGTGGTGCAGCCACATGGAAAATCGAACAAAAAAAAAAAAAAAAAAAAAAAAAAACCCCAAACGACTCACCCTGACTCTAAAACCGGACCTCCGAACCGACTATTTGTACCCGATTCCGCACGCTCTGACGTCCTTCAGTGGGCCCACAACTCCAAGCTCACGTGTCATCCCGGCATCACCTGCACTATCCAATTCATACAACAACACCTTGCCTGGCCAAAGACACTCGGGAGTTTGTCCAAGCCTGCGCCGTCTGTGCCCGAAGTGAAGTCTTCACACGTGCCACCGGCTGGTCTGTTGGGGCCCTTGCTTATCCCGAGTCCCCCCCCCCCCCACACACACAAAAAGAAAAAAAATTGTAATGCGTTTCTTCATAAGGAAAATAGCACTCGAAAGTATTGTACTTTATAAAAACATGGTAATAACAGATTGTGAATCATGGTTAAGTCATTGTTATCGTCTGCGCCTTCTGGTCTGTGCTGTGTGCACTTTGTCCACCTTCTAACATATTACAGATATACAATGAGACGGACACAACTCCTCAGTAAGACGCAGTAATATTAGTCTTTTTTTTTCACAGAGGAAATATTACACGTGTATAGTTACATTGTCTGATTAAACGTGTTGCTAGACCATTTGTTCAAATATCCATTGCTTAAAGGACATGACACTAATGCTATTTGTTATTCTTTGTATGGCGTTTTTCATTGTTTGATAGCATTAAGCTAAGCACACCTTCCTCAGGGAAAACCATGTGGTTGTTTTAAATACACAGCACGTAATTCGTTCTTTTGTGTTTTTATGTTTAAGTTTGACAGTAAACTCCAACTGGTAGTGTCAATAGACATCTTAAAGCCTCTATTTTGAAGAATTGTTCCCTACCATACAGTGCTTGTATCTAAATTTTTTTTTGTTGCAAGTCAAAGCATAAAATAGGCCAAAGGACAGCTTGTACCTCAGAAAAACTCGTAAAAAACTCAGGTACACCCTGAAAAAACTCAGGTACACCCTGAACTGGTTGCGAGCCAATCGCAGGGCACATACAAACAAACAACCATTCGCACTCACATTCACACCTACAGGCAATTTAGAGTTGTCAATTAACCTACCATGCATGTTTTTGGGATGTGGGAGGAAACCGGAGTGCCCAGAGAAAACCCACGCAGGCACGGGGAGAACATTCAAACTCCACACAGGCGGGGCCGGGGATTGAACCTCGGTCTTCAGAACAGTGAGGCAGACGCTCTAACCAGTCGACCACCGTGCCGCCACTCGTAAGTCATCTCACTAAATAAATTATTTCTGATCTCCATGCAACACTCATGCTAACACAAAATGAGCAGCGTCCAAGCTAATATAATTATGGACCTCTATAGTGTAGGTGACCCAGCCCCCATTCTGACAATGCCTGAGAAGATTATTTTCCTGTTGATGACCTACACCTATCATTTGTTCACGTCACCATAGTTATCAGACCCCAAAGCAAACATTCTGCTCAATTCCACCACTAATATGCTCTTGTCGGCCTCAGGAGTTGTGACAACCTGCTTGGATGTGAGAGATTTGTTTGCTCCACCATCAATCTGTTGACTTCCGCTCCACCAATAGGCTGCTTATTTTTATTTTATTTGTTTTTCTTGTGAAAAGACACACACTTAAATGGTAAAACAAATGCTGGCTGAATTCTATTTAGCTGCCAGCATATTACAGTTGATGGATCTCTATCACTGTCATGGCTAATTGGACACATTACCACATTGGAGCCAAGGTTATCATGATTAGTTGTATCAGAAAGAGTCAACGGCTGTTTACTGGCTCCGTTGATGCCATTATGACAGTTGAACGTGACGCATGTTAATAGTCATATCCCCACTACATGCATTGCATACGTACAGAATTTTTTTATTTTTGTTCCTGCCTGTACAGCACTGTGGTCATAGATGCAAGTGCAATGCAAACATGCATGCTGACTGGACAGATGGTTGCTATACTGTCTTGTCTTCATTGCCATGGCTGTCACAACACTGTAAAACTAAATGAACTACAAGAACTATATCTAATGACAATATTGTTACATGCACAGACTCTTTAATTCATTAATTGATCAATACCACTCTGATACGTTAAAAAATGTTCCAACATAAAGTCTAGCCGGCTTTACAAATTATTTTTTATATTTTAGTGAACCTTTTAGAATCTTTTAGGTTTTTAAAAATCAGTTTTTAAAATGAATGTTAAATTATTGAACTAATAGCTAAATGAATACATGTATGGAGGTGATAATTCTGTCAGAAAATACTGAAACCCTTTTTTTTTGGCTAAATGGACGAAATAGCAAAGCAATTACAATGTCTATCAGGTAACATTTAGACTACCGTTTGGACTGTTTGTATATCGGAGGGTCTGAAGCCGGAGATGCCACAGCTGCTTTAGTTATACCATTCATTTTATACCATACAGCATATCTTGTTATTGTTTCAGCATGTTTGTGCCTTGTATTCATTACAATTGCACAGTGTGTACAATATTGTAAGGCGCTTCTGCAGTTGACAGCAAGACGAGGCAGGTCTAGCATCTTCACCCTGGAGACATCCAGCATTATAATGTGTAAGTGATAAAGAGAAAATCAAATTCCATTTGTCTTCAAATGGAATCTGAAGATGTCGGTATACGGTAGCACTTCCCTCTAAGTGGATATTGCACCCGGGAGAAGATCAAATGTTCTTTGGTGCCCCTCGCAATACTTCTGTTTGTTAAGATGTGAGTTTTATTTTTGCTGTGAACGGCAAAGCAGGAATATAATTGTGTGTAATTCCCTTAGATAGAGTTGTGTATTAGATTAATAAATGTCATGGTTGCAGCTTTTCAATCATGTTTGAAATGACACTGACTTTTCAGCACTGACTGTATACACGATCATTGCCAAAGGTCAAACTAAACGACCCACACCAAGCAATCATGATTGGCACAGTACAGTCGGATATACATATATGTATATATATATATATATATATATATATATCCATCCATCCATTTTCTGAGCCGCTTCTCCTCACTAGGGTCGCGGGCGTGCTGGAGCCTATCCCAGGTGTCATCGGGCAGGAGGCGGGGTACACCCTGAACTGGTTGCCAGCCAATCGCAGGGCACATACAAACAAACAACCATTCGCACTCACAGTCACACCTACGGGCAATTTAGAGTTGTCAATTCATGTATGTTTTTGGGATGTGGGAGGAAACCGGAGTGCCTGGAGAAAACCCACGCAGGCACGGGGAGAACATGCAAACTCCACACAGGCGGGGCCCGGGATTGAACCCAGGTCCTCAGAACTGTGAGGCTGACGCTCTAACCAGTCGTCCACCGTGCCGCCTATATATATGTGTGTGTGTATGCGTATGTTTGTGTGTGTGTGTGTGTGTGTCTGTCTGTGTGTGTGTGTGTGTCAATCATCTGCAGTTCTAACGCTGTAGGTGAGGGAACAGGACATCTTGTAATCGACAGAACGCATTATGCAAATAGAAAGAAAGAGGGAAATGAGGGGTACAAATAAAAATAAATTAAAAAACAAAACAAACAAAAAACAACTACTCCAAAACAGCAGCTAAATCAAGCTGTTGCATGTTCAGGTCTTTGAGCCCAACAATCGACAGCATGCAAATTCTGATTACAGCGTGTAACACAAATATTCCAACATGATTGGCATGAAGAGATATTGCTCTCAGTCTCAGCTGAGGTTAATTCAGATGTCTGTCCCCACGCACATGAACTGGCATTATGAGGAACTTCAAGGAAGAGATAATTAATCCACAGTCTACTGTCTTAGAGGACAGAGACATGAGCAATTTCATGTTTTTATGCTTATAAAATCATTACTGTGGTATAGTATATTGTTATTTTACTTTTTAGGAGCACAATCATATACTGTAATGTTGTAGAAAGGGTTGTCTCTAAAAGATTGATAATTTACAACATGGTGTCACGATTCCAGTGTGACCTGTGTGAGTGAACTGCTTCTGCTTCCTTGTTCTTTAGAGGTCAAAGCAGCAAAGTGATGAGTGAGGAAGCCATTCAGTCAGGAGAATACTGTAGATATTGAAAATGGGAAAGGGCTGTGGCGCTCTGTGACTTTAACAATGCTGACACAGTGGGCAATTGACAGAACGAAAGGGTTTGGATGAAAGTGTAATAGAATACAATGAAAGAAAGAACAAGTCAAATGAACTCAGGTTTCATTTAATATTAAATGACACATGCTTCTCTGTAGATTCAACTGAAGGCAAGGATGGTTCCGACCCTCAGTAGTATCCTGTCCTCTTTAGGGAAATTAAGTGGCAGCCATTCTCACAACAAACAGACTTCCACTTCATGCTTTCACAAAATAGCTCCACTCAGCATAAAGAGGAGTTTATTTGGCAAACCTTGAGTTCACATCTAAAAAATGTCTCAGTAGTTTGTGCAGCCAAGTGACAGAAGGCGGGCGGCTAACTTGTTGGCATGGCAGCAGCTGGAGACAAGAAGCACAATTGTGAGCGAATGGGCTGCAGCCCTTCATGTTGGAGTGGGTGGCCAAGGCCAATTGACCTTCTGTGCAACACAGGCAATGGCAATAGGATATATAATCAACTTGTTTCAAGCAGTCAAAAGAGTGACTGTGTGGGGATTGGAAATGTGGAATTATTCCAAGAATTGATTTTACTTTGTCCTCTGTAAAGTCTAGTAATGTTTTAAAGAAATGTCCGATGTGCAGCAGGATGAGTTTAATGATTTATTGACCTACAGGGGCTCATAGCTGCTCCGGTGTAGATACTTGGTGCCCAGTGGTGATGAAGTGTTGCTGCCAAAAGTGAAAATACAGTAAAAAAAAATATGCTTCTTTAAAAAAAATATATATATTTTTTTATGGAAGCCGAGTATCCACTATTTCCACCTCCTTGCTCCCGTAGTCCTGTAAATGATGATGAATATAACAGCCCATGAGTGACAGGGGCCTTTAATATATATATATATATATTTTCAATTTGCAGCATTGAAGTGGTGGGGCACAAAGTGATATTTATCCTGGGGCCCCAACTCCCCGATAGTGTTGCCTGGGTGTCACGGTAAAGAAGCCATACCTAAATTGATACACCTCACAGTAAAGTGGGTGAGCAAAGGCTCATTTGATATGAGACAAGACAGCCCCCCACCGCACTACTTTTTTATGAATCAACATTGTTCCTTGATAACATGAACACAAGATGGCAGCAAAGCAATACTTTAATTGATACCTTAATTGGTGTCCAGGGGTTCTTTGTATGCATTGAGGAGTACTACCGCCATGTACTGTTATACTTTCACAGCCACAGAGGCTTTGTCCGATGACACTTTTGCATCCTGGTGTCATGGTTTTCATGCGACCAAACTCTATGGGCTAGCTAACATTATGTGCTGAAACCCAGTGGCATTTTCAAGATTAAAAACAGTTGGGGAACCAATTAGGTAGACTACATACAAAGTTTGCATAGACTTATTATGAGGCAGAGTCCAGCATTTGTAAACATACATGCCCATAGGCCAAAAAAAATCAATAATTGGGTTGATTATGCTGTGTCCTCAGAGAGCTGACAAGAACAAGTCTGCTTTCAGCAGTGCTGTCAAAAGGATGGTGGACAATGTTCTGTAATTCTTGATCCTTTGGGTATTTTGAGCAAAGCATGTCACAGAGATGTTATTAAGACACCTGGGAACAGTTTGAATGTGTGAGAGGTGCATAATAATGTTTAATTCATTGTAGAAAAAGGTTCAGCAAGGTGCTGGGTACATTTTTCAGATTGCTCTGTGACTGTGGAGGCCATTTGAGGCAAGTGATTCACCGTCAAGTATCAGAAACCACTTGGAGATGATTTGAACTTTGTAAGAATGGATTGTATGGATCATTATACTGGTAGAAGTAGACTCAAGTTGCAGATCTATTCTTGATTTTGAGTTGCTTACATCATCTGTATTGGAGACCTAGCAGAGCAGAAAGATGTTTTTTTTTTTTTTTTCAGTCTTTGACTGCTCAATTTCAGGGAGCTTGTGAGAACTGAAGCAGGAGGCCAAGAGGGTGACTAGCTGCAGCATTTATTGAGATGCACCCGTATATACTACTACTGTATAACTTTTTCTGACTATCAAAAGTGGCTAATAAAAAAGCTAATATGTTACACAGTGGTAACACCAACATTGAACACAATCAATTCTGGGTTGCTAGTTGAAATCCATGTTGTTTCAAAACAAATGTTCCCATAGGAAATTATGTAAAGGGACTTAATCTGTTCCAGGCTCAAGGTAGCATCATCATAAAATGTTCATTAACTCTGCATGCACTGTTTAAAGAAACTTTTTACCATTGTTAACTGTAATATAGGTGGCACAGTGACCGACTGGTTAGCACATCTGCCTCACAGTTCTGAGGACTCAAATCCGGCCTAACCTGTGTGGAGTTTGCATGTTCTCCCCGTGGCTGCTTGGGTTTTCTCCGGGTACTCGGGTTTCTTTACATATCCCAAAAACATGCAGAGTAGGTGAATTGGAGACTTTAAATTGCTCGTAGGCGTGAATGTGAGTGCAAATGGTTGTTTGTTTCTATGTGCCCAGCGATTGGCTTCCTACCATTTCAGGGTGTACCCCGCCTCTCACCCAGAGTTAGCTGGGATAGGCTCCAGCACACCCGCGACACTTGTGAGGATAAGCGGCTCAGTAAATGGATGGATGGAAATGAATGAATGAATGAACTGTAATACACATACAACAAAAAAGTTAACCACTGCATAATAAAGTCAAAATAAAGCAAAACTACTCACTTATTGCAGACACCTGACACCCTGAGACACATTGCAGAGAGGGGACAGTAACATAAAGGTGCAACAAAGAAACAGATAACTATTAAATTCCCCAAACAAAATACCTTTTCATCATATGAGCAATGAAAGAAATGAGGGTAAGCATAACATAATAAGCATGTTTTTGGAATGTGGGCAGAAACCGGTTCAGTCTGAGAAAACTTATTCAAGCACAGGCAGAACATGGACAGCTACGCACAGGAGGGCCCGAGCCGAGATCAGAAGCCAGGACCTTGTTGATTGTGAGGCAGACGTGCCAACCACCAGCCACGCCACGTTCAAAATCAACTAAATAATAAACTCAACCAACATTCACACACTTGGTTTAATCTTCAGCACATCATCTTGGCTCTGTCAACATGTAGGCCTATGTAATTAGTATGCAATTCCTTCACTTTAACACAGAACAGTGATTCAGTGACGACAAATTGTCTGATGTATTTTTGGTCATTATCTATGTCATTGTCACCATTAATGCTCTTCCACGAGATGGGAATTAACATGTGTATCCACTTTTTGTAACATTTTGTATAGCAGTGTGCCATGAGATTTTTCTCATATACAATATGTGCCTTGACTCAATAAAGGTTGTGTCACAGTCTTCATGCATGTGCGTACTTGAATGAGTAGCACAGTCAGTACAGCATGGCCATCTAGTGGCCTCGCATTATATTGTTTGTATGAATACTGACAGCCGCAGCCAGATGCTCAGGAATGTTTGAAAGAGAAAGAGCATGAAAGCTGTCCATTATGGAGAGCAATGCTGCTGCTTCTCAGACTGGACAACAGGAAGTCTGTTTCTCAGAATCAGAATCAGAATCATCTTTATTTGCCAAGTATGTCCAAAAACACACAAGGAATTTGTCTCCGGTAGTTGGAGCTGCTCTAGTACGCCAACAGACAGTCAATTTACAGAACACTTTGGAGACAGAAAGACATTGACAAAAAAAAAAAAAAAACAGTCACTGAGCAGTAAAGGGTTGCTAGTTATCTGGTAATGCCGGTACATTTATTTATTTATTTATTTATTTTTTACAATTGTGCAAAAAGATGCAGAGTCCTCTAGCACTTAGAGCAGTTCGAATGACTAATATTGCAATAGTCCGGTGCAATGACCATTGTGCAAAGGGCGCTGAGACTTCAAGGAGTGTATGCGGTTTAAAGTGACGAGTCGTGCGATCATCTGGGACAATGTCGGTTGTGCAAATGTTACAGATACTCCTCAATCAGTGTGCAAATGGAGCAGATGCTACTCTGGCACGAGTGACCAGTATATGCAAATAGTGCAGCATGGCGAGACAACTACAGTGAGTGCACGAGTAATACATAATTGGCCCCACAGAAATGTGACAACGAAGTCAAAAAATTGCCAGTTTATTGTAATGGAATTGTAGGTTAGGTGTTTAAGAAGTTGATCGCAAGAGGGAAGAAGCTGTTGGAATGTCTACTAGTTCTAGTTTGCATTGATCGGTCGCGCCTACCTGAGGGAAGGAGCTGGAAGAGCTGGTGACCGGGGTGCGGAGGGCCAGAGAGGATTTTGCACGCCCTTGTCTTAGTTCTGGCAGCGTGCAAGTCCTCAATGGTGGGTAGGGGGGTACCGACAATCCTTTCAGCAGTTTTGATTGTCCGTTGCAGTCGGAGTTTGTCCTTTTTTGTAGCAGCACCAAACCAGACTGTGATGGAAGAACACAGGACTGATTCGATGACCGCTGTGTAGAACTGCCTCAGCAGCTCCGGTGGCAGGCCGTGCTTTCTCAGAAGCCGCAGGAAGTACATCCTCTGCTGGGCCTTTTTGAGGACGGAGTTGATGTTGGTCGCCCACTTCAGGTCCTCATAGACGATACTGTATGTCTGAAAAATATACAGTCAAAATTTAAAAAAGATCGTTTCAGATGCATTTTCCAACGTGTTTCCTCACAAAATGTATTATTGCATTAAAGGTAGAAGTTCCACAAATACTGATTCATGTAGATATCAAGATTATCTCGAAAGCCCTCGCAGCGAGACTTGACAAGGTACTTCCGTCGATAAACCACTATGACCAGACAGGCTTCATTAAAGGTAGAAGTTCCACAAATAATGTCATATGTCTGTTGAATTTAATAAGCATGTCACAGCGTAAAAATCCAAACGCAATCATCACAAATAGGATCACTTCACAAAGTTTTACATTACAAAGAGGAACCAGACAAGGAAGTCCACTCTCACCGACGCTATTTACAATATTTATCAAACCTCTTGCTGCCGCTATACGTCAGAATGCTATTAAAGTTATCTGCTCACGAGTGACAGAACACAAAATCAATCTATATGCTGATGATATTCTTCTTTACTTAGAGGAACCCAATTATTCTCTTCAGGCACACATTTTCACAAATATCAGAATACTCTATTAAATGGACAAAATCAACAATACTCCCAATAACAGCAAACTCATGGACTCCTGCAGATCAAATCCCAGATTACCCTATTCCTACAGGAAACATTAAGTATTTAGTTATCAATATTTCGTCAAAACTCACAGAGTCTGTGGGGGCGGGACTTTTTTCCCTCCTTCCTGATCTCGAAGGTGTGTGTGTGTGTGGGGTGGGGCACTGGGGTGACCTCCTGGGGAGTATTGGTGGTGTGATGGTGACTCGCCCATGTTCTGTGGGTGCTGGGGCGGTGCCAGCTGGCGCCTGCCTGGGTCCCTCGCTCTGGCTGCTGGTGGGGACGGTGGGGCCCCCCTGTCGCTCCTCGGGCCTTTGTTCTGTTCGACTGATCAAGTCGGATTCTCAATAAACCTCAATTATAATACTAAGAAACCAAAGCGGAATCTTAAAAACTCCACTGTGACGCAGTAAAACTGTTCCGGCACAAAAGGGATACATATTTTCCATTCTGCTTGACCTAACAGCCGAACAGGACAAAAAACAAAAACAAACAAACAAAAAATATTTTATTGCATGCATGATCAAATGGCTCAGCAATTTCTTCCACAGGAATTGTTGTGTTTGGTTAATTGTAGGAGACAAAAACAACACTTTTTAAATCTCTGTAGCCTATCAGGTTATGACCGTTTAAAACTAACAATTGTTAGAGGATTTGTATGCTTGGTGATCATTTTCAGATTGAAAGATAGACTAAAAAATCCCACACACTTAATAATAAAAACTCAAAAATTGTTTGATTAATTATTTATTGACATTTTCTTTTCTCCAACATTGTTTCTCTTTAAACCAATATTATTTACCATGAAGTGTATTTTTTCATTTTTAAATTACATTTATAATAATGATTTACTCACATACACGCATATTATTCCATTTCATCTTATTGCAATAAACAAGAGCAGCCAGAATGAGTCAGGTATTGCTACAGTTCATCATACAAACGCTGTCCATCCGACAATGAAATTCAAAAATAACTTTATTGGCAAGACAAAGTTACAACATAGCCTCTCTGTCTCTCTCTCTCTGCCCCTGCAGGAGAGACAGAGGGCAGAATAAGGCTAAGGCTAGTAGCCTAAACACAGCTAACATGAAACACCAGCTCCGAAAATAAGAATCTATTTTATTTTATTTTTTTCATTTGTGAATAATGAACATGAGTCATGACGATTGCTTCAAATGTTTTGTTTGCGGAACACCGGATCAGGTGATGAAATGTGCAGGTTTCTTTTTCCAGTATAGTGTTAGGCCACTTTTGAACTCTATGTGGCATTAGACAAAAGGGAGCGAGCAGGTCCCAGCACACATGAGAACGCACACGGTACAATTTGCTACACGTACCAACAGGAAGGAGAGCACAGACCCTGGAATAGTTCCTCACTGGCAAAAACTCATGAAGAACATATTTGCTTCGGCAACAAAAAGAGCACAACGGTGGACACTGACTACAGGGCCAGCCTCTTCTTGAGAGTTTCACGCATCAAAAAACAGAACTAACTGCAAAACCACTCTGCCAGTGTTGTGAGTCTATAGCTTTTGTCTCTAGACCACCGGTGTTATACCCTGTTCCCAAAGCAGAGATTACCCAAGCAAAAAAAAAAAAAAAAAAAAAAAAAAAAAGGCCCTTTAATATGAAGGGTCAATCACTAAACCCTCGCTTTGTCTATTTCTCTCTCCCTCAAACCCTTTTAGGAACCCTTAGGAGGGTTTGCAATCCTTATGGAAGAAAAAGTCTGTCTGCGTGCTCCCAGTTTACATGTACTGTATAACTAAAGACAACATGTCACAATGCTAACAATAAAAAAAATAAAATAAAAAATGCTCATTGCATTGCAATATTCAGACAAAAAAGGTAAGATATTAGAACTCATTGCTTCTCAATGAAAGGGCACAGTGTACATCTCGATAGCTCAGTTGCGGCATTGCTCGCTTTGAGGTCTCCTGTACAGTTTGAGTATGGAGTTCCTCCCATACGTGGGGCAACACTTCATAACTCCACACCTCCTTCTGTCCATGTACTTAAATCTTTCTGGCCTACAAAATACAATAATTGCTTTACATTTCTTTGTTCTTGTTGCCTCTATTAATACATGAGATAAAGTCAAAGCAAACAGTGTGGACCAAACAAAGTGCTCACCAATCTGTGTGAAGGAAAACAAATCATGGTGCATTTCATGGCTTTCAGTTTCAGGAAGAAAACAAGTGTCTCCATTGCACTAGAGTACGCTGGGGTTCTGGTTCAACTGTCACTCCAACTCAAGATCATTGCTCTATTCGTGTATTTGGCTTTCATCTACTATCCCCTACTTTCTTTTCACACTCTGATTTCCAATATTAATGTGCTCACTCTGTTATATGAAAGGTGAGGTGAGGTGGGAGAGAATGGGGCATGTTTGGAAAAGATTAACAAATTTACAATTGAACTTGAATGACCGATGGACACAACTTGGTTACATAAGCACACAGGGTCTAACCTCACCGCCCACTGTGTGAAGACCTGGTGAGTAAGATGTCCCTTCTTGAAAGGCCATTGTAAACTCTCTACAAGAGATCATGGTGTAAATACAGCAACTGCAGTACAGCAGAACCTCCAAAGTCGAATGTCCCTAAAGTAATACAATTTGAAGTTCAATTCGGGAAAAATATGCCTCCAAATTTATAACTTGGAGTTCAAACCATCATGGTGTGTGACGTCATGCCAAAGATCTTGCTAAACCTCTGCTCAAAGGAAGCACAAGATGTGGTTTGTCGCCCGCCCAGACACAATTCCAGCAGTACTTCTGAAGCGCCAATAGCTCACCGTATCGCTTTGCTAACAAACACCTTGTTCCCTCTCCATTACGTGACTGTCAGGCATCAAAGTGTGGCGAGTGTTACGCTGTTTTATTTTATTTTATTGTGGTTACCTTCTCTTTACACTTGTATGTCAATAAGTAATGTCCAAATGTAATTGAAATCACCTTTAGAGTTAAGTTTTTTGCTTTTTTTGATGGTGGTAGTTTCAGCATTAACAACACTTACACTACTCACAAAAAAAATTAAGTTATAGGTATTGGGCTTTGGGGTAAAATTTAAGGATGAACCTAAAATGCACTATAACGTTTGCAGGTGTCCTTAATTTGACATTCTCTAAACCTTCAAATGCACACGTCCAACTTCGGTGTTTCAATACTGTTTTCCCAACTTGTTCTCAAGCAACTCAACGGCAAAATTCTCAGCAAGTGTTTGATACATGTATGGACCAATAAATGTCCTGGTTCAATTACAATTGGTATTTAAACAGGCCTCTTCATCAAAATGTTCACATTTTGACGTCACAAGACCAAGACGACACGGAAACGATTGATAAACAGTACAGGATGTTCTCAGAGGGAAGTGGCCACTGAACCTAAAGAGTCATCAACAGGTTGCAACACAGATACGAAAGATTGGAAGAGTCACAGAAAGGCTAAGAAGTATACATTTTCATGGATCATGGAACACTTGTTGAGAATTATTCCTTGAAAAAAGTACTGAAACACTGAATAGTTGGACATGTGCGTTGAAAAGTTAACAGAAGGTGAAATTAAGTTCTTCTGTAAAGGTTGTAGTGCATTTTCAGTTCGGCTGGAAATTTCACCCAAAAAACCCAAATCACTTGCTTTTTGTGAGTAGTGTATATGTTGTGTATTTTTGTTTGTTTGTTTGTTTTTGTTTTAAATGAGAACAATTTGGAAGTCAACCAGTGCCCCTGAACCGATTATTGTATTTCCCACTTTGGAGGTTCCCAAACTGTTCTAGTTTCTACCCTTTGTGCTGCTCTTCTTTGACTGTGAGTGAGGTTGGCAGATAGCAGATATGTCCTGTGGAAATGTTTTTGTTGGTACAATCTATTTTAAAAATACAGATTTCTCCAAGGTCAGCCCATCCAACAACCTGTGCTAACACTCTTCTCAGCTTCTCAGGACATCATAAGGGAGCTGCACCTGCCTGTCAGCAGCTATTACATAGTATCTTGTTACTGTTACAAAAAGATTTGCGGGGGCATGTGCATTATTACTAACGAACACCCCTATACTCGCACAAAATAAAGTCCACTATTTCCGCAAAAGTACCATACAAAACAACATTGTCTTTGTTTTTTAAGTGCATAGGATGAGAAGAGCACATTTTGTCATGGTGACGAGAGCAAAACAACAGGGCTCAGAGTATTTATCTAATGATACATGTGGATTTGATGGTGCGCATGTGTTTCTTTTGTAGCTATTCAGGCAACCATGACTGACTGGGCCACAGTGCAAGGGAGCAAGGGAGGGCAACCGGGAGGGTTAGGGATGTACAAACTGTACTAGGGAGTCCAATGCATCGTGAATAATCATCTCTCCTCTGCCTATTCCATCTGCAGGTCACACAGAAGTCTCTGAAATGGAGGAAGCGTTTCAGGTAAAGGGAAACATGAGAGACTTGCAGTTTGGCTTTTTTCTCATTGTTTTTTTTATCAGTACATATTTAAATAAGTTTGGACCAGTTGCTGTCTGTGGATCATGTTTGTGTCTTCACAGTGTGCTTTTGGAGTGGCTCATCCCCACCGGGCCCAAGTCAGCAGGTAATGTGTCAGTAAGGGGAGAAGAGGATGGGCCCATGGGCGGTGCGAATGGGCCCCGGAGCGGGTCTCAAGATGGCGTGGCTGAGGGGCGGTCCTTGCAGCAGGTGGTGATGCGGGTGAGGCGCTGGAGCCGCTGCACGGAGAGCCAGCGGGTTTCTGGAAGCGGCGGCTGCCATGGCCGCGGCGACAGCTAAGGGGCTGGGTAGCAGGCCGGCCCCCAAAGCTTTGGTGAGATCCTTGGAGAAGGTCAAAGAAGACTAAACAACACAAGAAGGGACATGAACATATGCAGGACAAGAGAGAGAGACGTGATAAAGATAGATTAGTTCCAGACTATGAACATAAATGCTGCCTTTTTTTTAGAGTTACAGTTAACTAAGCGCAGAGAGACTCTTTTTCTGGCGTTTTGGAGACCTTCCAGATTAACACTGTCAAGTTTGGGTCTACAAATGTTCTGACTGCATCACAGGAAGAGCGAAAATTAATAGCATATGCTTGAAATGTTACCGTCAGATCAGCTCCTCTGTGCTTCTTGTGCCGGCTGAGGAGGGGGTTTGGCTTGCCTGCCATGCCGTCCCGGTGCCTTCGACTTGATATGTGCTGAAACCAGTTAACATGGAGCAAAAGCAGACAATTGACACTCCATTACTCTTTCATTGATCGTGGGTTTAAGATTAGGGGATTTCATCAATCCTTGTCAACTGTGGGCCCGTCAAGCCCTTTGAGACTCCTGAAGGACTATACAAATAAACTTGACTTGACTTTCAGAATAATTGAGAATCATGTGAAAAGTAAAACCAAATACAGTGGTGCCTTGAGATACGACCGTACAGTATGAGAGACCTGACTTACAATTTTTTCAAGAATACAAGCCAAGTTTTTGCTTTGACTTGCAAGCTAAAATTAGAGATGCAAGTGCTGTATGATAGCAGTGAGTTCAACTCAATTCACTTTAAAACAAGAACCAGTTTTGAACAAATTTTCAGTAAAGAGGCTTCATTGCCCAGCAATGAATGATCAAACTGTTTAAATTTTTACATCCATCTTCCTTATCGCGCTTTTCCTTATCGCTCATCCTCATTAGGGTGGCGGGCGTGCCAGAGCCCATCCCAGATGACTTCAGGCGAGAGGCAGGGTACACCCTTGGGTAGATACTGAACTGGTCGCCAGCCAATCATAGAAACAAACAACCATTCGCAGTCATATCCACACCCAGTTTAGAGTCGTCAATCAACCTACCATGCATGTTTTTGGGATGTGGGAGGAAACCAGCGTACCCGGAGAAAACCCACGCAGGCACGGGAAGAACATGCAAACTCCACACTGGCGAGGTTGGATTTCAACCCGGGTCCTCAGAACTGTGAGGCAGATGTGCTAACCTGTCGCCCACCGTGCCGCCTAATTCTTTAATTGCAATTATATTATTATTACATGTTTTTATAACATACAATATTATTAAGTGCTATTTTTCTTATTAAAAACAATGCAATTTTGGGGAGGAAGGGGGAGCGGATTCATGGCATTTCCATTCATTTCAATTGGGAAAGATTATTTAGCAGTGTTTTGAGTGTCACAGACGGAATTAAACTTGTATCTTAAAGCACCACTTTATGTCTATTACACTATGGACAAAGGTCTTGGGATACACTAAATGATTGCTTCATATATATAATAATCAATCAATGAGCGGTTAGGCTGGACCTTTATTAGTGAGAACAGTTTGGGGAAGACATTTTTTTCTGTTCCCAGTGCACAAAGCAAGGCCTATAAAGACGTACAGTGAGCGGCTAAATTGACTGTGGAACTCAATTAATCTACTTTGGGATTTATATGAATATCCTGTAAACCAGGGCCAACTCGATATTCCACTCAAGTGTGACAAACCATTCGTCCATATAATGTACTGTACATTTAAAAACACCTATAGCCTCTTCCACATACCTGTTTGAGTTGAAATTCAGAATTGACCCGCACGTTGCAGATCTCACAGTGGAAAGTTCTTTCCTGAGTGTTGGGGTCCACTGGGCCACCCCCCTGCTCCCCACTGGGCTTGGGACCCAGGCGTGGATATGCCTTGATGGGGCCCAGCCCACTCCGAGCCTCCAAAATAGTTTTGTGTTTGGTACCTGCGCACACACACGCGCACGCACACAACACACACTCTGTAATTCTCTCAAGTGGAATGAATGAAGAAAACTGTAGGCGCACCATTATCTCTTTAGCTCAAAGTTGTCTTTAAGACAGTTGCAGAAACAAATGACAAATTATTGTTGATGTACTACTAAGCATGTCCACTAAGGGGCGCTAATCATACAGCTGCGCAGCAGGTGAGCTCCAACGAATGAGTTTCTCATTCATGTGATTTTTATTACATTTGTTGATTGATGTTCATTTGGGTGGAGATAATTGTATAGACTGCGCGACATGTGTCCCGTATGTGCCTGCATACATGATATTATTGGACCTGTCCTTTAAGGACGATCATACTATTGCATTTAATTCAGCTCTACAACACCAATTTTCTAGAGGAAGGTGCTGTAATAAGTGTCATTATAGGATTATGTATGGATATGTGTAAGCGTATATAAATATAAACGTGAACAATTCCACAAACTGCAAAGAAGGAGAAAGTCATACAAATGTATGAATTCCATAAACACGAGGACGTAATAACAGGTTGAAGAACCTGTAAAGTGAATTCAGGGATTTATTTCTAAGTACGTTATCCATGTTTGAAGATAATTGCTGAAAACATGTGCAAAGACTCAGAACTTTGTAGTACTCAATTGTGGAGATAAAGCGTTAAACTTTTTTTTTTTTTTTTTTTTTAACATTTCAGGTTTCATGTTTTTTTTTTTTGGGCGAGGCCAAAATGCACTTTGGAGTCTGACATGGGTGGCCCCTCCCCCCAAATAAAAACCTGAGCACCACAATTGCTCCTCGCAGTTTGGTAGCTAGCTATGGCTACACCCCGAAACTGCATCTTCCCTTTAGACAGTCCGCAAGCGTGGCCGCTTTTGAGTGCCTCATTGTCGGCCATGAGTGCACACGTCACGCTGAGAAAGATGAAAGAGTTTGGCAGGGGGGGGACATTTTTTTTTTTTTTTAAAAGTCCAACTTGACAGTCACCAAGTGAACCAGGGCTTTGGGCTGATATGGCCTCTTTAGAGCGAGTGCCTCATTGTTGCAGCGTGTAAAAGCCCCAATGACCCAGTAGGATATATTAGAGTCACTACAGGCTTTAAGCAGATATATATTTCTGTGTCTCAAACATATAATTATAAGAAAAATGCGAAAGGAAGTAGAATACATTTTTGTGTCAGTGTCGATCACTTGATTATGATCACGTCATACTCCCCATCAAGATCTTACATCCACACTATCTCCATGCTATGCCCCCCTACCCTTGAAGGAAAGCCATTGGCTCAGACTTCACTCCCACATAGCCCTTTGAACAGAGTTAAGGTTACAGAATGATGAAGGGTGAGGGTCGCGGGGTGAGATGCATGGAGGCCCTGAGGAGCACGAAGGCTGCTTTCACTCGAGGGCAGAAATGTTCTCTTGGGGCGTCTCGCCTTTCTTCTATTTTGGTCAGAAAATGGATAGTGCAGTGTGTTTGTTATCCTTGTAAGCCTCACTCAGATGTGTCACCTAACATGTGTAAACACTCACACAAGCACATTTCTGCAAATACAAACTTAGCTTATGGGTTTGCCGAAATGTTTAACAGCATTACACATACTTCCTTTCCTTTCCTGTCACTCACATTTTCTCTTCTGTGCACTCCCTCTCTGTGGCAGTGCAGCACATGCTTTTATTTTTAGACCCTTCAGACATGCAGTTTTGTTTTGGAGAATGAGCGCCGCTCATTGAGTCCAGAACATTCCAAGTCAATTGGAAGACGCTGGACTACTTGATTCTGGTATCTTTATTTTTTCTTTTTTTTGGGGAGGTTTCATTATTTTTATACTTGATTTGTCATTAAAATCTATTGTTTTGACAAAATGTCTGTATTTATATATTCTGGTCATCTTAATGGTTGATTTTGGATGTTCATGTCAAAGTCAACACACAACTGCAACACCAGTACTGAGTAAAAGTCGTTCTCATCCTTTTTGTTTCAGCATAACAGCAGTGAATGCTACAAGGCTCAAGTGGCAAGCATTATTTTGTCACTCACCTTTTATTCATTGCATAAATCATTGCAGAGCATTCCGCAGATATGTACTGGAGCTCACAGAACAATTACAAACTAAAACTATAGGCTAAAACAATTAAATTACAAATTAACAGAAACGCAAAGGTGTAATAACCTGCCTCTCCAAAATCAAAATGGAATACAACCCTGTTTAATGTCATTACTAACATTTTTATAGTTTTTGCATAAAAACAAACAAAGAAAAAAACAATGGTGGCCTCTTACTTTTACTTATACACACTGTACATTTGGACAGTCAATACAGTTTAAAGTCGAAACACACGAGTGCATGTGCTGCTGACTGCTAATGGGCCGATTGAACAGATACAAAGTGTTCCCTCAGAGGGAAAAAAAAGGTCACAGGGAGGTCATGGAGGACTCAAGCTGACAAAGGCTGAGAAAGTGACGTTAAGCTGCACGGAGACAACCGCTTGTGTTTTTCGTACCCATAAATAAACATCTTTAGTGAAACCATTTCAGAAGCAGAAGGCCTCTGGCTATGGAAGGCAACGTGCATGCAGCCAAGGACGAAAGAAAATATTCATGTTTAAGAGAGGGAATGGTACCTTCAATATTCTATCAAGGTGTTATCCAACCTTTTTTTTAAACCAAGTTACCCACATTACATAAGCAGAACCAACCAACAACTGGCAAAAAAAAAGTAGCTGGCATATGTAGATAAACAAAGGTATATTTGGAATTAATAAATAATAAACCTGACAAATTAGGTGAACTCAAGATAATTTTTCCCGCAGCACTTCTGAAGCTCTCTCACCACACACTACGGTGCCACGGACCTCAGGTCGGCAATTACTGGTCTATCGTATGTGATAATGTAACATAGGATGTTAGAAGACACTTTGTTACACCGAGGTAGCATATCTATTGTTCAGTGTTCCTCCTCGAACCTTTGACTACTTTGACTGTAGGTCAGCCTCAGGTTTGGACTACTACTCAAATAACGTTGAACTGTAGATAAGGTATGTAACTTCCCACTTTTGTATGAGTGGTTGTTGAATACAACACCCACCTTTGTTGTGAGCCTCCAGCTGTGACAATGAATTGACAGCCACCTTGCATAAAGAGCAGTACAGCAGCTTCTTTGCCTTGTCCTCCTCTGTCTGCGGGCCGGATGGGCTGCCAGAGGCCGAGGGCCCACTGGATCCTGAGACCAGGGGCGGCTCTGAGTTGGGCATACTGCCGCCTGGCGAAGAGGAAGAAGTGGAGCTCATGGGAGTGGTGGGAGCGGGCATGAGGGGACATACAGAGAGTGGGTCCAAGGGTGGGGTAGGTGGGGTGGTCTGAGGGGGAAGAGGTCCTGGGGCAAGCAGGGGCTCGTTGAACTGTGAGAACGGCTGTGTTTCATCTGCAAAGAGAGAGGGGGTATGTTAAATACAGTGGTGAGATGTCATTAATTTTCTTGTTAAAAACGTCAAAATTAAAGTGTTTTACTATGTGGGTTGAGTGTGTTTAAATGGGGTGAAGCGGGTGTCAAGTGAAACCACAATGCTAACCATGTGGAGATCACACAAACCATCCTAAAGCACTTGCAGGTGCAAGCAAAATAGTTTCATTTCTGACTGCGCATGCCAAAAGTCTTGAAAAACTATTTCTCTACATTTAAATTAGACATCATAAAGATGGGAGTACATATTTCCGGCAGTCACAGGGATGGCTTTAAGGTGTGGGGAGGTGTGTGTTTTACTTGATTGAAATGTTTATTTGAGGTAGAAAGCCAATACTGCAGCTTGTCCACTTTGGTTCTTTCCCACACAGCTGTTGCTTTTGTCTGTGCTGAAGCCAAGGCATGGCACGCACTTTGTCACAGGCCAAGGCAGGAAGTACAAAGAAAATGGAATGAAATGAGACATCCCGTTGATATTGACTTTTACCCCTTACTTAACTTCACATTTTGTCTTGTTTTTGTTTCTTTTTTTTTTTTCAATGCATGTTTGTGAACCTGTTAAAACCGATATGTATACACACACACATGTTTCAAATCAGCCGACACCATGCCTGTGGTATTCACCCTGGGTGTTGTCTGAATAAGACGCCCGAAATTTGGGTGGGTTACTAACCCCCACCCCCAACAAGGAGGGACCATTAGGCCCTTCTCCAAATTCCCCTGGATGTAAGTGCCAAATGCCACGCCATAGTAAAGCCCCCGATGAGATTATGGCATTAAAAGGACATTATGAGATATTTGTGGTAAGAAAGCAAATGCTGATTTAAACAACTCAATTGCCTTTTAAAGATTGCTACATGCTTTGTCATGACAGGCAATAGAGCACTGATACATTTTTGTTCCATGAAATCATTTGGGAGTTATGTAAAAGGAAACGACATCCGCAGTTTCATTACATCACATCTGATGAACATGCCATTGTGAAAGCTTTCCATTCCAGGGCCTTCCAAAATCACAATCTTCTCACTTTCCACACAGGTTTGGAGGTTTCCAGCCGCAGAGCTTCTGCCTACAGGGTGGTGTCAAACAGATGTTCTTTTGGAGAGAGTTTATTTTGTCACTCTGTTCTGGTAGAAATAGAGTCCTCTCATTTGTCCCATACTGCGAGCCAGTGTTTGACAGCCTTCACACGACAAATATGAGCAGGCACCAGGCAAAGCTCAACGGTGACTGCAATGCAATGTTGATTAAATTGTGATCTTGATTGGATTATAATCTAGAGTTCACATTATACATGCACACACCCAAATTCTGAATCCATAAAATGTGATTTTGATTAAAATTGAGAGGACTATTAATAAAGTGCCATACCAAACCATCACATCTGGTTAAGCTCATAGCACAGCTGCAATCCTCCTTGCCTATAAACAAGGTCATCTAAAGGCTAAACTCCTCTCAGCAACACTCACAGAAGTCCTTTTTTGTCACTGTCATTGGCTATGCAGTGGATTATCTCAGGATTTGCTATAATTACCGTATGTTTGCTTAAAAATCTGTCTGTCAGTGACTGCATGTTCTCCAGAAAGCACTGATAGCGCGAGTGAGAAGTGACCTTCCTTCTTGATAGTCTGCCTCAACTCCCAACAGCAGAAACATTCTCCAAGGGGGGTGAGTGTGGAGGTCAGCAAAGAGGGTTAACTCCATCCAGATGCTTTATAGTAGTTTGGTACGTCTGCATACTTCATCCATGTCAGGAAATTAAAGTTTTGTATTGTATGGAGTTGGTTTGTTGGTAAAGTATTTGAGTTTGAGCCAAAAGAATGTCTGTTGTTTGCTGAGAGTAAAAAAATGAGGTGGATGCCTGAAGTGTAAAATTAGTCTCACACCTTCTCGGAAATGCCAAAACATTGGGATTATCAAATTAGGGTGTGGAAGGTTCCACCGCCGGCACATACAGTACACTTAAGTACAGCATTGAACATAGAAAGTCTAAATTGTATTGTAGAAAACCAAAGTCACAGATTAAGGACAAGAAAAATGTTGTTCTTCACCGTGCCACTTTTTTTTTTTAAATTGGCATTTTGCTAAGACCCTCCCCTGTCAGTTCCTGTGGCTACTCGTGCGACAAACTTTAAACATGACGCTCCCATTCTCTGTACAAATGTTGCAACGAGGAGCACGTAGCTAGCCTTGTTACCTTATGCTCGCTAGCAGCAAGGATATTGTCCATCCATCCAGGGCACATATAAACAAACAACCATTCGTACTCACATTCACACATACGGGCAATTTAGAGTTTCCAATTAACCTACCATGCATGTTTTCGGGATGTGGGAGGAAACCGGAATACATGGAGAAAACCTACACAGGCACGGGGAGAACATACAAAATCCACACAGGCGAGGCTGGATTTGAACCCTGGTCCTCAGAAATGTGAGGCAGATGTGCTAACCAGTCATCACCGTTCCACCGCAAGGACATCACTTAATTCTTTATGATGTATGAGCTCTGAAACTCAATGCTCACCTGGTGAGCTGATCCTCATTCAAAATGCAGGCGGGTGCCCTTTACCCTGTCTGGCCTGCAGCCAAACTCTGACTCGGTCATGTAAATATAGACATTATCCATCCATCCATCCATTTTCAGAGCCGCTTCTCCTCACTAGAGTCGCGGGCGTGCTGGAGCCTATCCCAGCTATCATCGGGCAGGAGGCGGGGTACAGCCTGAACTGGTTGCCGGCCAATCGCAGGGCACATACAAACAAACAACCATTCGCACTCACATTTATACCTACGGACAATTTAGAGTTGTCAATTAACCTACCATGCATGTTTTTAGGATGTGGGAGGAAACCGGAGTGCCCGGAGAAAACCCACGCAGGCACGGGGAGAACATGCAAAGTCCACACAGGCGGGGCCGGGATTTGAACCCCGGTCCTCAGAACTGTGAGGCAGATGCTCTAACCAGTCGTCCACCGTGCCGCTTATTATATTTTATTATAGTACAAAAACCTTAACAACCCTGTGTAACTTAATACTATGGTCGTACCGTAGGCATGCAACCCTAGCTCTCACATGAAAGTCATCTCTTTAATTGACCTTGAGTGTGTGTGTGTGTGTGTGTGTGTGTGTGTGTGTGTGTGCGCGCGCGCCTGTGAGGGTGTGTGTGGACCAAAGGGTGCAACGATAACAAGGCCCCCCATTTGAGTGGGCGTATCAGAGAACAGTTTGAGTTTGCCTTCCTTCAAGTTAACAGCTGCCTCTCATCACCCACAGTGTTTTAAAACCTTCAGCTCACCACACCAAATCCCTCAAAGCAAAGCATCTCCTCACCAGAAGGTCTATTCTGATAGTCTTTCAAGAGCATGTACTACATCGTAGCGAGCAACAGTTTCAGCAATCCGCAGCGAGCACTCCAGCAAGAACGAGGCAATTAATAGCAATGAAGTTTTACTGACCTTTTCACGGCCATTTTGCAACAAACTTAATAACAGAGGGTTACCCCGTCATTAAAGCACAACACGAGTCAACATAAACAACAAGCGTAAGTCCATAACACAAATCATAACGTGGCGTGACTTGGTGGTACCGTTTTGAATAAATTTTACAAAATCACAATAATCCACTGACACTACACAATTTGGGACACAAAAAGCTTAAAATGAACTCATGGCCTGATCTTTCAGGCACAACTAAGAATGTGTACTTTTAAAGAAACTGCTTCTTCTTAATGTTAAATGCCACTGAGTCACAGAAAAAGAAGGCCAGTTATAACTGGTGCAAGTTACTTGGGATAACACTACAGAGCATTGAACACAGACTGGTGAGAAATGGTGACTACAACCCCCCACCCCCCACTCCCCAATAACAGATCCAAATTCGCTTTTGTACCACAAGCAATAAAATCCATAAATCAATTGAAATAAGCATCATACCCATGGGAGCATAATATATTGTGATGTACTCTATATTTGTCACATTATGTCTGTGGGTGTCTGATGTATGGACTATGTTTTCTTTCATATGTCTGATATTCTGCCAAGAAGTGAATCACGATTGTGTCGCTAACCCAACTGCCCCACAGGAAGGATAAAGTTCTCACCCTTTACAACTAGAAATACATTCCTCCATCTGTGTTTTTATTTGGATATCCCGTAAAGTTGAATCAGCTTTTGTACAATTTGTGCTGCCAATCCACAAACTTCAGTGGAATTGTTTGCTGTAATTTTTACATAATCCTCCTATTTACTAATTCATCAAACAAACCAATGGTATTCAAACCCATACATCTTTTCCTTGCTTTTTACAGAAAATACAGTTACCAAGTTGTTCTTGGCCCAGTGGGATGAACCCGACTGAAACTACAAACAAATACATTCACATGCATCGGACAGGCAAAGCAGGAAGACACAAGGTCTGGGGTCACGAGAAGTAGGTTCTTTCACATGTTTCTACTTTGTGATCCCAATAATAGCAGGCTTTTTTTGGCTCACCATCCTGGAATCCTCTCTAATGGTGATTTCAAATCCCTCTGAGGGATGGAGAGCAACCCAAACGGACCTATCGCTATCCTGGGATTCAGTCACACAACAATCGTCACTTGTAAAGTGGTATTGTGGTTTAAAAAAAACAAAAGAGAGTCAAAAACGGTTAAAAGTTCAAGTCTCTGTGCTATCAAATGTTGGAGCATTTTTGCCTTGATCCATTTTGGCCTTGAGCCGACCTTCACGTTTGCTGTGCACCTTCCACTTACTTAGGTGACAATTCTTGGTAAACAATGAGCCACAAGCAGGAACCTTTGTAAATGTCTCCAAAACATGGCAGTTCTATTCATGGCCTGGTGCTTGGTCCGAGGACAAAGTGGTGACGCTGAGGGAATGGAAAGAGCAGCATGGAGAAAGGAGCAGAGAGAAGACACACAGCCTAGAGGTTAAAGCTAGAAATACAGAGATGAGCTGAGATGAGCTGATGGATGAAGATATTCTGAGAAAACTAACACAACTGGACGAGAGAAGCTTGGATCATGACTCTTGTTCCTTTCCAACTATTGCTAATGCTTGCTCAACGACGCCATCCTAATTGTCTTGGACAAGTTACTTTCAAAATGTAACATGTTATCATTTATGTTGCTGCCATTTGTAAGTATACAGAGTTAGATTATTATCGTCTTGAGTTTGAAAAAAAAAAAAAAAAAAAAAAAAACAGAATTTCCGAGTGTGACATTTATCTTTAATGTGCCACATTACAAATGATAATCATCTCAATTGGCCAACTTTTAATTGAACATTTGTACTTTGTCATTAAATTGAGTTTTTTTTTAAAAATAGCTTTAGTTGCTACATTTGGTTTTTATTTGTCTTTTTAACATCTGCCCTAAATAAACAATAAATAGCATTTAAATATCAGTTGCAACTGAGTGACAGCCGATCAGAGGCGATGCTAACATTGTGCTTGACCTCCCCTATGGCCTCCACTATTTATGGATTTAGACACACCAACCAAATTTTTGTTGACTTGTTAGTAAAAACTTGTAGCCCCCCCCCCCCACATGCATTTGGATGGTTTGAATGTACCAATCATGGATGGATGTGAGGATCTACATGCTTACACAACACTGCAAAAATTTGTGTTTGATACATCCCATTACAGATACACACCCAGCTCTTCTTATAAACATATAGTTGCATTACACTTATTCGAATCGATACAACATTCACACAAAATATCAACAGAGGGTAAGTTGGGAAGTTCACTCCGGGGGCGCTCTCTGCACCCAGGAACGTTCGGAAACAAGGGGCGTTGTTGGAGTGTGCCTTTCGATACAAGCAGAACTGATATAATATTCCATATTGTGGACAGCAGACACATTCATTAGTAAAGTTATAGAAAATCGAGCGCAAAGCTAGGATTGGTCCGAGACTGCACGACGTAACGACAGGAAGCAGTTTTTGGACTATAAGAGACTGACGAAAAACCTCCGGGGTCTTTTCCACACAGATGCTATTCCGAGCGAGGTGTGGAAAATCCCAGTGCTGAACCTTCACCAAATTTAGTGTTTGACCCTGTATTTTCAAATAAAATTGTTAAACTTTTTTCCTAATCATTGAAGAATCACCTCGACCAGAATAAAAGCACCGGGTAATAGAGGTTTGAACGGTCGTCAGGCTAAATCCGTGCCGCGACCTCTCTTTGTTCTCTCTCTCTCTTTTTTTTTTTTTTTTTTTTTACCTCTAACAGATGGTTCGAATGGACCAAGCAATTTGTTTTATGATTATAGTCTTTTCAGTCATCAACTCCTCACCCCCCAACCCCCCGGTAACGACTGTAATCCAGCCCCTCTGAAAAAACTCTTGGCCCCAGTCTGGCCACCCCACTGAAAACAGTCTAGAACCGCCACTGGCTGTAATTGGTGCAGCAATGTATTTCTACCAACAAGTGTCGCAGCTCAAGTGTCGCAAAATATTAACTATTTGGACTAAACAAACATGCACTCCACTCTTTGAGGCCAAGGGAATGTCCTGCTGCTCATTTTCAAGACACATTTACATTTAACAGATGGAGAACATAGTTGTGGTTTGACTTGATTAAAACAAGATATTATTTCTGGCACATTAATGAGCCATCCGCTTTGAACACCCTGTTACAAATGGTGGCTGGACAGCAACAGAAATAAAATGCCGTCTCGTTTTTTGCTCTTGTGCACAATGAAAGCAAAATAGCATCTTTGATGTAATATAACCTGACTGGAATGAGTGCTGTGATCATTTCCAGCTGCAATTGTTTATCAGAAAATAAAGTCTTTTGAATTGTACCACAGTTTTTTTTCACTGCGACAGAAATACACTTAAGAGTCTGTTTTTGTTCCTCAAGACAAAATAATTTAACACATGGGTATGTACCTTTTCTGGGTCCATGGCAGGTATGTCCCCAAGCAATAAAAGTCAAGGGTATGAGGGTAACATACTGTGTGTATACAGTATTTACTGTATATGGGTTTAAAGAAATAGGAAAAAGAGACCTTCCTCTGCTTTAAATGTGCATAAATTGATTAGAATTAATTATTAATTGCAATCTACAGTAGCATTATTCAGCATATAAGAACACAATTGATGCAGTCCCCACAGAGTAGTCAACAATTCACCTCAGCAACAATCAGAGTTTATATTTAATATTTTGGAACATTTTCCATTTTATTTTATTTTTGCAAAGACAGACATGGGAATAATGATTTATTGTATGCAACTATGCATACGGTGTAATATAGTAAAATTTCTGCCTGGGATCGTGTGAAGCCTTTTCTGTTCTCTCACCTTGTTTGAGCGTCTCGCTGTCAGAGGCATTGCCGGCGGCTCCTGGAGGAGATGGAGAGGTGGTGGGGGTCACAGTCTGAGGCTTGTCGCCATCTTGAGAGCGACTCTTAGAGGTCTCGATGCCTTTGACTCTCCTGGCATGGCGGTTTCCTTTGTAGTGGGCTTCAGCTTGGTTCTGTAGAGCAACACAGAACAGTAAACGTAGACGGTGAAGACCAGTGGTAACACCAACACGTCAACTGCTGGTAATAGAAATATATTCTAGGGATGACCCAAACATATTTTTTGCACCGGAGCTCAAATCCGAGCTACTTGATTTTGAGTATCTAACAATGCAGAGTCCTGATCCGATACCTTGGCAATGCATTAAGAAGAAACAATTTGTCTGCATCCAAATAGTTTCAATTGTCTTCTTTTTTATTTGAATAAAAGCGTTCCAACGTGAGAGCTTTGTATATGGCTTTAAATCTAGTGCAGGCAGTGGTTCAAACCAAAATCTGTGGTGAATCAGCAAACATTACATCCTGTTTTATCTAAACAAACTGATATATAACAATAAAATACCAGAAATTCCCCTTGGTACTGTTACAAACAAAAGATCTTAAATGGTCCGTGACTCAATTTCACACAGTGCAAAATTGTAAAAGTAAAATTACAGTAATTAACGGCACTTCCACTTCAGAGGTTTCATCAGTCACAAATAAAAATCGACCACGTGATCGGATCAGGACAACTCATATATTCACTCGTAACTGCCTTTCACACAGCCAGACCAACCAGGATTCAAACGGACTTTTCTAACACTGTCGCCACAAACCGTCTTCAGGGGCAAAATAATAGAACATTCTCATTATTATAAAGTCTATACTATACGATATTATACTTCAGATTTCAGTCATAACAATAAACATATTGTTCAATTAATCTTAGAACTAAGCATTATTTATCTTTGGAAAGGCTTTTTGATCCATCTCGTGTATGAAATTCCAACAGATTGTTCAGGTATACCTAATAATGTGACTGTTAAGTTTTCAGGCACATGCATGTTATTCTATACACACAGTGGGACTGTGCCACAGATGGCCGGCTGGTGTAAAGTGAAAGGAGAGCTTGACTAAAAAGCTGCAGAGAGGGAGACACTAGAGACCATGTTGGCCTTTTCTCCCGTCAGATTTTCCCAATTAAATGTAAATGTCTATAAATAGTTATATGTACATGCTTGTGAATCATCAGTGCAACGTTCTTTGATACATCCAAGCAAGTCTTTAAATCTCTGACAGTTACTGGCTCCAGCTTTCATTATTACCAGACTGATAATAATGGAAGTTCAACTGTGGGTGGGTCACTGGGATGCCGTTGTACTGATTGGTCCATAAACTACTCCCAGGACCTCTCCTAAACAATCCATATTATTACACACCATTTAATCAATGGGTTTCTGACTTTTATGGGTCCCAAAGAGACAAAGACACCACTTAGTATAGGGGATCACAACCCTGTAAACTTGCTTGTCAAGTGAAAAACATAATATCCACACACCAAAAAACATCAAGATGGCATGTAAACTGGCAGTAAAAAATAAAATCATCCTGTATTAGAAGAGACAATGTTTCAGAGATTTATTGCAGGAGCTAATCTCTCTTTGAAATACTCGCCACAAGCTAATGTGTTAGCTCAGAGAGTAAACAACCAAGGTGAACCATTCATCAGGAGGAAGATTTGTTTGGGTATCTGCAGAGAGGTATGTGAGGCAGGCACACCATGGCGGATGAGACGCAAGCTTACTATACTGAGCTGTCGCCAGCGGTCTGAAGTCTCGGGGATGTGCGATGAAAACATACCGGCATACAGATCCAATCGGGAGATGCAGGGCATTTTCATGTGTCTACCTACCACCTGTTCATTTTATCTTTACTTTTTTATCCCCGCCCTCAACGTTTAAGTGTCCTAGTAATTAAAAACGCAAATGAAGCACAGTCGCAATATTTCAGTGCAGCGCTTGAATCGGCTGCCAACTCGCTTCAAAAGTATGCTGAGTGAGCAGATGTGCAATGCCATGTGCCACATTGGGTAATAAAAATGCATCAAGGGGCAACTCATGAAGATGATTTTTTTAAGTGGCTGGTTTATAGTCAGTGCCCCCGTGGGGCCTTGATGGGCGGCTGACAGCTGCCCAAAGTGTGAAAGGCTCAGAGAATTTATTTGACATGTAGGCCATTGACCACAGGCTCAGAGGAGAGAAAGACCAGCTTGGTAAAGACGGTGATGGGTGGGTGTGTCCACGAGTGCTGTACGACAAGTATAATCTGGCACTACAAAGCAAAGGCACTGGCTGTACTGATTTAAAAGATCATATTTTTCTTCTCTATTAGTATGGACATCGTTGGGCCCTCTGTAACAGTACCCTGGCAACAGTGACGTGCGGCGAGGTTCGTGGCTGACATTAGTCAGATTTACAGATTTATGAGTCAAACGGAGTGTCGTGACAGACTGACATTGAAAACGCACAAACAATAATTTCATCATTCTTTTCCCACAGATATTTTTTGTACGTAATGAGTGGTGCACTTCCAGCGGTTTGGAGCCATCACAATGCCTTACTAATTCAATAGGCTACTCATAAAAGCAGAGTTTTCAATTTAAAAAAAAATGTTTTTAAATTAAAAAAATAAAAACACTTTTTGTTATATGTTTTAATACTGTCAGTATAAACCTGACAGTAGAACATTAGTACAATAATCTGTGAAAAAAAAATCATCCCTCTCTGGTCTTATCTTGTACCGCTATTTAGAACTTGATTTTACAGCTGGCTGGATCCCTGCATGTGTAGAAGAAGAATGGAAGCCATGTGAGCCTGTGTGCTCTCGTTTGCCCCCTTCAGTGTGGCAGAGTACTGTCTCCCTCACCATGCGCTTTTCTTTATTTTGCGGTTTTGTATGATCAGCAGGGCAAAATATCTGACACACACATATTACATACATTAACCTGATGATGGAAAATTGGAGCACATATTGAGGGTGTCTGGAAAAATTGTGATGCATCCATACTGGGACCTACCAAACAAGGATAGTCCCACACGGAATTCAGGGCCATTTAGAATGTTTTTAACATAAAACAGTTGTGTTTGAGCCATTCCTTAACTGTATCCACCTTCACAGCTTTACCATTTACGTGTAAAAACACAAGACATGCGTGCGTGCTTGTGTGTGCGTGCGTTTAGTCTGGGCATTAACAATAGGGGAGGCACACAGTGTTGTATAAGCATGTATAATCATAATTCTTTTGCAGTCTACTGTACATGCAGTATATTGCATTCACTCTATCCAGGATACTGCTCTCGTCAAATTTGACCCATTTGACATGTTGTACAGGTGCAACAAAGTTTGCCTATAATGAGGTTCCATGTCAAATTTGATGCATGTCTACCAAAAGGGATTTTAGATTTACCAGTGAATGTTAAATCAAGTAAAATGGTGGCAATGGTAATGGGCACTCCATGCCATATACTGTATGTAGTGTATGTATTTGTTAAGGGACAGTGGTAACCGTTTTCAAGCGGGAGCTTGAAGCAGTCTCGTAAAATGTCTGTGTTTCCAGCACATTTGCACGGGTTCCCACGGAAACATGCACCTGTTGGTTTTTGATGAGTCATGGGAAACTGTCAAAACAGTGAAAAACTTAAACAGCATAAAAATGATCATTTGTACGAAACAAAAGCAACAGAAGTCATACAGCGGTCAGAAGGTGCCTTTACGTGGACCCAAGATGTGCACCTGCAAAAACAAGTAACTACAATGTGGCAAATAAAATATATTTTGTCTTTTCTCTGTAACATTAATTAAGGATTAATCATTCATTTAAGAATGTCAGACAAGCTAGTAATATGCGTATCTTGAGAAGATCTGCAGTTCATAATTCCATACAGAAAATTATTATAGAAATATTTTGGGCCAGAATCAAAAATGACCCAGAA